>NC_087440.1:86576408-86933908 GCF_036321535.1 Camelus dromedarius
CAGGACCCGGCTGAGAGTGGAACACAGGTCCATCCTTTTTATTTAAAATGTCAATGTTTTGTTCATCATGAGTGTTTTGCATTCATTTTGATATTTTTAAAACATTGCATTAAATTATTATCTTGATTACGGACGTGCCCTGGCACCCCTCTTCTTTAAATTATGTGCCCAAAGCCAGTGTCTCAGCCACCTCCCCCTAGTCCCAGCCCTGAGTGGCAGGACTGGGGGCCAGGACTGCATTTCCAGTAAAGGGATGAATTAGCAGAGAAGCTTAAACAGGCTTCTGTTTCAGACTCACCTTTACCTACATCCCCACCCCGACCCAGGAGAGAAAACACAGCCAGAGATCTTTATCTGAATATAAAGCACATTTCTGTTAACTCCTGTCCCAAATATTCCCTTATCAACCTGTTCTGAAAACTGCACCAGGGGCAACTTTCACAAGCCTCCAGGACTGAGACAGGGGCCGGGTGTGTTTTAACTGCCCCAACCAGTATTTACAAAGAGAAATGAATTGTGAAATAAAATGACATTTTTATTTTAAATTTAAGCCATGTCCTTGACTAAGAGGAAGCCGCTACAAACTAGCTTTGTGCAAGGGTTGAGATAGCTGGGATTTTTCCAAAGGCTTCCCACGCTGTGTGGGGTCAGAATTTGCGCAGGCTCAGATGTGCCGCCAGGGCTTTGTAGGGGGCAGATGCTAAAAACCGAAGTCCCACTCAGGAGGATGGCGGGCTCCCCCTGCTGGCATCAAAGGAGCAGTGCTCTTTCCCCAGAATTCTGCACAAATTTTCAAAGTCCTTGAATGGGTTACAATGGATATGGTACAAAGCATAACAAAACATGTAAATGTGAAAAGGCAACAGTTTCTCTTGAGCCCTGTTGGTGGGTATGTCAGCAAGTACAACTTCCACAAGAGGGCAGTTGACAACAGCCACTCCAGTTTTAAGTGGGTGTCACGTATCGTTGGCTCGGTGTTTCCCCTGGTAGTGAGATCTCCAAGAGGCAAGCACACCGCTGAGACACTGAGGTGCAGCCAAGTTAAGCGACTTGCTCAAGGCCAACCTTTGGGGTAGAGAGTTGTCTGAAACCCCAGTTCAGCAAATAGGACAAAAAGACTAAGAAGGTGGATTTCAAAATGAAATCTGGTGTGAAGGATTAAGGACGGTTTCGAAGAAAATCGTATTTTGAAGAAGACAGGGGGTGAGGAGGACGTAAAACTTTAGTTTAAACTGAAATGGAGAAGAGAGGGAGGTGTTTATTTGGACTTAGAATTGTTTATTATAAATGAAAGGGGAAATTTTAACTATGGAGCTATGACATTGATATTGATTTTTAAATAGCGAAGTTTTTGGGAGGGGAGGGGTGCATCGTGCTTCACTTTTACTAAATGTTCAATGTTTTTGGAGTTATACCCTTGAGGTCTCCATCACTCTAAAAGTAAATGGGCCACATCTGGGCAGACAAAATATTCAATTAGCGTTTCGGAAGCAACATTAGTACTTGGCATTGAGTAGTCATGTTTTCCTTTATACTTCAATGAAATCTAAACTTAAAAGAATGTTTTTGCCCTCTTATCATAGCCTTAGAAATTCTTACTGTAAGGATGTGCTAGTGTTCATTTTTCTTAGCTAACACAAAACCCAAAAGACTTTGCCTCCAGCACCCTCCTTGACTTTTATTTCTAGATGCTACCCAAGATTTAACGTTCAAGTCAAATTTCCCTGTAACCAGTCAATCCTGAACCCCAGGCTAAAAAGGGAACTGGCTCCCTCAGCTTTCACACGGCTGCCCCGAGTCTGTGTTTATTGTCAGGGAAGCAGATGTCTGGGTGGCAGCAAAAGAGGAGACCAGGTGTTGCCTTCCAGATCATGAACTCCAGTTCTAAAACTGCTCTGAGTGGTTTCTGCTCCTTTCCTAGGCTTCGTAAAATGCCACTCAATTTCTCAGAAGCAAAACAAATTGATTTCCATTTATAAGAAACAAATGGCTGGAATGATTAGCTGTGTCTAATCAGTTTTGTATTAGAGTTTGATGTATTTCTGAGGAAGGCCAACCTTTGGCCTTCCTCAGAAGGCCAATTCCAACCTTTGGGTTGGCCTTCCTCAGAAGCAAGAACCAAATCTTCCATCTCTGGCCCAGGGCGCTGCTCATAGCATGCATTCAGGAAACAGTAACAATAATATCTAACATTAGAGATGGTACTTAATACGTGTCAGACACTGTTCTAAGCACTTTGTATATATTAACTCATGCAATCATCATAACAACCCTATTACTAGCTCTATTTTATAGAGAAGGAAACTGCAGCACAGAAAGGTTAAGCAACTTCCCCAAGGCTGCACAGCTAACAAGCAGTGGAATCTGGGTTCACACCCAGGCAGTCTGACTCAAAAATATATATTCTTAGCCACTGTACCAGTGGTTCCCAAACTTGTCTGCACATTAGAGTCCCCCGGGGAATTTCAAAAATATACCTTCAAGAGGGGCGGGTATAGCTCAAGCGGCAGAGCGCATGCTTAGCATATGCAAGGTCCTGGGTTCAATTACCAGTACTTCCTCTAGAAATAAATTAAGTAAACCTAATTACCTCCCCCTGACAAAAATAAAAAAATAATAAATACAATTTTTCAAAAATACATTTAATCCATTAAATTATGATTTAATTGGTCTTGGGTATGGCCTGGGTTTTGGAATTTTTTAAAAGATACTCAGGTGATTCCAATATACAGATAAGTTTTGAGGACCACTACATTATACTGTCCTGCCTCATTATCCAACAAATGTTTGTTGAATTTAATTTGTTTGCTTGGTGAGGAACTGCTTTCAGGAATATAAACAAACAAGAAGGAAAACAATATTCAACTGTGATAGTATCATATTAACTTAGAGTGTAACTAATTGCAATTCCAATAGAATATATGCTATGAGCACGGGTCTGGAGTCAGACATCCTTGGAGTAAATTCTAAATCAGGAGCTGCAGGTAGCAGAGTCCGGCTGGCTGCCCACCAACCCCAGTTTCCTTCCTGCCTAGGCACGCAGCAAGACTACCTTACCCAGGTTCCCTGGAAGCTGGGTGTGAGCACATGACAGAATTCTGGCCAATGGAATGTGGGCAAGAGTCTCTAGCACTAAGCCGTCCTCTCTCTCCCAAGAGGTGGACTTTGAAGGAGGAGGTGGAGCCACAAGACGAAAGGAGCCTGGGTTCCTCCATCACCATTTAGAGCAGAGCTGCCAGATCCTCAGGAACACTGAGTGGACTTGACGTAATGAGAAATGCACTTTTTGTTACGCTGCTGGGATTCGGGGGTTCATCTGTCATTCGTGACTAGTGTTCTTTAACTGCGTGGCTTTGGGTAGTTCACTTGTCCTAAGCCTCAGCGTTGTTGGAATGATGACAACGGCACAAATGCAAATGACGTCCGAGTGCTGGAGAACTTGTGTCTGCCCCTCCACATCCTCTCCCCACTTCTGCCCCTCGTCGCGCTCTCTGCCCCGGGGGCTGAGGCTGAGATGCTGTAGGAAGTTAGGTTCACCCTAAGGGAGCTCCAGCAGGAGCTGGGAGGGCAGGAGCGCAAGGGGGGATTTGGTCCTCTGGCCCCTCTGGCCCCTCTGGCCACCTGGCTCTCCCTAAGGTCACAGCTGCGCTCAGGCAGCCTCTCCTTCAGCGAGAGCTTCTGTGAATCACTCTCTCCCTTTCTCCCTTCAGGCCTGCATGAGCCTTAGTGTTGCTTCAGTCTCATGATAAATGGGATGGGGATGGGGAAGGAGAGGCGCCCTGTGTTCCTATCGCCAAGGAGAGCGGGCAGAGGAGAGTCACCAACATGGATCACAGAGCTGAGGCTCCGGGCAGCCCCAGAGCCTAACGTGAAGAGGGACCGAGTCTCTCTGTGACCCAGAGTCAGCTCCCGGGGGGCGCCTGTGGGTCTCCTTGCCCCTGCCTGCCCCTGCCAAGTCCCTTTCTTAACACCTCCCTCAGTCCCCGAGGGGCCGTCTGCCTCCTGCCAGGCCCTGGCTGGTACTGAATGTGAAGGCCACGTTGTTGAGTGCTGAACAAAGTAGGAGTCACATCGTGAATACTCAACAAATGTCTTGGGCCCCAACGTTTGTTTTAAGCAGTGTGTACTAGAGAGTGGAGAGTAAAGAAGTAGGTAAGGAGGATGGGCCTGTCTGAAAATGTTAAACTTCACGCTGAGATAAGGAGGAACCAGGCAGAACATTCTAGAAAGGAATGTGGGGAGGCTCTTGGGCGCTGTTCTCGCTCCAGGCTGCACATGCCTTTCACCAGCGGCACTTTCAGCCCAGTGGCTGGCACCGCGGAGGCTTTGCTGTCCAGAGGACATTGGGCCACGTCTGGAGACACTTCTGGTTTGCTCGAGTGGGGCGGGGGTGCTACTCACATGCACCAAGGATGCTGCTGAACAGCCTACGGTGCGCAGGGCGGCCCCGCGGCAGGGATTCACCCAGCCCTAGAGGGCAAGATTGCTGAAGTGGAGAGGCTCTGATTTAACCCCCTTCCCAGACTTTCATTTAATTGGTGTTGGGTAGGGCCTGAGCTTCAGCATTTAAAAAAAAAAAATTCTTCAGGTGGCTCGAAGCCCTGTTTGTCGGGCTTGGGCAGAAGTCGTTGACCGGAGGGGCGGAGCCCAGCCGGGGGAGCTGAGATGCCTGTGATGCAGGGTCTCCAGCAGGTCTGTCGGGGTCAAGTGTTCTAAGAGCCTCTAACCTCAGTCTTCTGGCAGAATTCCTTTCCTGGTTTCCTAATTAGAGATGAGTTTTCGTGTATTTAGACAACTGCGTGAGTTCCTCTTAAATGAAGTCCTAGAATGAGCACGGGCTTCGGGAGTCAAACCGTGTGACCTTGAGCACTTTCCTTAACCTCTCTGAACCTCAGTCTCGTCCTTTGGAAAACAGGGACTCCAGCGGTCACCGCTCAGAGGGGCCGTGAGGTCAGATAACGCACACGCTCTGAGGCCTGGCACACAGCAAGCCGCTCACGGAGCCTCCCTTCCCTCGCTCTCACAGGAGGTGCGTACAAGCGTGTTGTGACTTGTGACTTCTCTGGTTGCTCAAAGTGGATGGTTATAGAGTGACGCCTGTCACATCAAAACTTCTTTTAAAGTACTGTTATTCTTTAAGTATTGCTTTTAAATATTCCTTTTATAAGTAAAAATAATTCTCCAAAAAGAACAGATTTATCAAGTATTTATCTAGGTCCCTAAGACCAAAACTACAAGATGTGTTAATACAGTGAACAATATTCCCAAAAAGGGAAGGAGTGGCAAATTTTAACATTATGTGCCCTATGTATGTCTCAGAAATTGGTAGCAGGGAGATACAAGATTTGCTATTAGAAGTACCAGGAACATAGGGACACCATTTCCCAGTAACAGGATCTGACAGAGATCTACCCTCCACCCCAAAAAGCATTTTACACAGGCTTTAGGAGCAGTTCTTGGCAAAAGACAATAGTGTTTAAAGCAAACTCCAAAGAGTAAATATTTTAATTTTCTTCGAGTATTCTTAATTTCATAATATTTTAAATAGTCACACTAACAAGTTAACATTTCCACAAAAATACTCATACAGCATCAGTATTCTTAAAGTATTCACATCTGTAATTACTTCAATTAGGAAACTTAGCAACAATAATGAACACAGACAATGTATGTTTCTTCAGTGGTGTGATCAGTCCAATGTCTGAGATAAATCAGGATGGATTAACATGGGAGCTGAACTCGGCGCCCCTACCAGATTCCGCAGTGAAAAGGCAAACAGACCTGTGTGACTGACGTGTCATACAAACAATGTTATGCCAAATCCAACGAGAAACTGGAAGCTGCCATTTCATATATACAAAATACATGTGAAACAGCAAAGTAAACATATTTTTTAAAGGAAAGGGCTGCTATTTCAATCCCCCAGAGATGTCATGGAGTCAGCCGTCACATTTACAATCTTGAAATACATCAGATGGCATTCTGGTGCTTACTGTGAAGCACCACGCTCGAAACCAAAGGGTCAACGCTTGTTATAGGAGGCGAAAATTTCTCTCTAAAACCTGTGTTTTAAAACTGCTGACATTTCAAGATATGAATTGTTGAAACTCACTGAAATTTCTCATCCCCCAAAAAGTCTACCGTGGTATGTTAGAATGCCTTCTCTGTCTCTGATTTGCAGACACTATGATGAAAGGAAAGTACTTCTGATTAAACTGGCTGGCTTGCAACTGTGCATATAGTCTTTTCAAGGGAGCAGTATGCCTAGCATGATCCCGAAAATATTGAGATAAAAATAAATTGGCATTAAAGCACTCCATTATTCTTACTGAAAAGGCTGACTGTATCTTCCAGTAAACAGAAATAAGGTTTCTTGGTAATGAAAAAAAGGAAAAAAAATTTCCCATCATTATTCATACACTATACAGATATCCCTCCTTTTTAACCTAAGACTTACAAATTTCTATTTGATTTATTCTATTTGATACCAATCGGTATGGCCAGTTGATGCATTTGCAGATACAGAGTATCACTCTGTGTTTTGCATAGTCCCTTATTTTCAAGAAACTTCAAGAACTTTATAGACATTTTCTCTAATGTCTTAAGTAGATCAAGAGATATGAAGGGAAACAGGGAATAAGACTGCTCACCATGACTCACTAAATCCTGCCCCACTCCCCATAATGCTGAGGATTTACACCAATGCAGGTATAAGAAAACTGAAGCAGTTAAATGATTTCTCTTAAGCCTAGTCACGCAGCTTCTCACATATACAAAATTTAAATGAACGTTAAGACCATTCATTGTTAATCCTGAAACTGTCTAGTGCAAGTGTGGATTCCTCACTTAAAACTACTTAACTTCCACTCTGCTTGCTATCTCTCCTCTCTGGTGAGAGTCCACACATGCAGAACCTACATCAAACAGCACCCGAGGGCGGCGAGCGGCCCCAGCAGGAGCAGGCATGGTGGTTCTATTTTGAAACTGAACAAAGGTACCAAGCCTACAGAACACAGGTTTAAAGGAGATGGTTAAAAAGTAATTCCCTTAAAAGCTGGAACTATTTCAATAGCATTTAAAAGCGACACAGAGCAGGAGGCAGGAGACACTGGTTTTTCGTCTTTTTAGGCACACTGCTATTTGGTAAGATTTTTGTTCTTATAGTGAATTTTACATCATAAAAATATTGATGTTAAATATGCTTAAGTGGGAATCCAAATTGGAACCAAGCTTTACTAAAATGAAAGTCCACACCATGATGCCTAGAAAAAAAAAAAACATTGCACCCTCCCTATCCTAAAAGGCCAATGTTGAGTGGACATTTTGCTTGTAAGTAAAAGCAATCTGCGACAGACAGGACGGAAACTGGGGGAGCCAAATCAGCCCTCAAGAGGGGACATCGCCGTGGCTGCTGCCTCTGTGACGCGAGGCGGTCTGGACACTGCGAGTTCTGAAACTCAGTGCTGCACCTCAATCAGGCTCGCGTACCTGGACCCCTCGGGCAGACACCCGTGCCGACTCAGTGCAGCCGCACGTGGACACGCTCAGCCTGCTCCGTTCTCACGTCAGCCGCGAAGGCACTGTGGCCGTTCAGAAACGCATCACTCTAAGAGATCTGAGATCTGGGGGCCGTGGGGACTGCAGGTGTGATGTGACCACTGTTCTTGTTCGACACTGCCACCCGTCCGAGGTGTCACAGGCCTGGGGCGCTCAAACGAGCATTACGTCCCACACCATCATTCACACACACGCTCGCTCTCATCACCCGAAAGTCTCTGCTGAGTTTTGTCATAAGAAACCCCTTCGATTACAGAAAGGGACACAGGCTTAGAGAAATCGAACATCTTGGCAAAGTCATCTGCTTGGTAACTGATCTGGCCACACAAGGGTCCTGCCCAACACTCTTCACTGTGTCATTGTGACATAAAAGTTTGAAGAGACACTATTAAAAAAGGAAAAAATTAAGGATACTTAACAATGTCTAAGTGTTCAAAGACAGGTCTTCTATGTAAACATCTCAAATAAAGAGTGTCTTGGTTAAACTGACACTGAATCTGAGACACAGGTTTCTGTTCCCAAACATGGATTCTATCACAAGCAGGAGCCGGAGAGCAGAACAGAGAACCATGGAGACTACGTTATAAAGACACATGTTTAAATGGGATTTATAAACCTAATTTGTCAAAAGATGGGTCCGTTTGTTATTCAGAGTGCAAAGAGGATGATTATTTCTCCCTATGTCTAACTGAATTAAAATAATTAGTATAACAATGGAAAAATATTTAAAAGGTAAAGAGATTCTATATTTTTAAATCTGAGCAAGTGTTTTTTAGTTTGGTTAATCATCACAGAAAACACACACAGCGTGTTCCATCACGATGGAAGATGGAGCACACTGGGGCTGACATGAGGGCGCTCGGAAAGTGCCCAGAAGCAGGCTGAAGCTCCATGTAATCAACAGCCACGGCCAGTGTTCACTCAGGATCATGTCCACGTGGACGCCATCTAACTGGGGCAGAGTAATGGCAATGATGCCTGTGATGCTTAAACAGGTGGTTTTCTGAGTACTGTCCTTTTAAATTTTTCAGCAGTAAAAGGGAAACAAAATAAAATTAAATGCTATTTAACATAAATTTTATAAATTTTAAATGTTCAGATTTTTGGTTTATATCGCTTTCTTATTTAGGAAGTTGAGAGGATGAAACTGATTCAACGTCATTTTCCAAAACCCAAGCGGAAATGTAGTTCTGAAACCCAAATTCACCCCAACTTCTAGAAAATGAGAGTTCACATCATGCAACTTTACAGTGGATACAAAATCCTACATTTGCTTTCTGCTAATCTAACGTCAGAAATTGAGTTCTTGAGAACAACTTCCCCCTCATCCGCAGGTAATGATTTACCTGTTATTAACCAAAACCAATTTTGAGAAAGTTTTCCCAAGGATCTTGGAATAAATCATAGTGTTGCATCTATGAATATGCTCTAAGAAAAGCAAAATATTCATGGAAGCATAAAACAATTTTACCTTTAAATAAAAATAGTTTATTCATTCCTGACAGGTTATCAAAACGTACATTATTAGCCAAGTAAAAATGGTACTTTGAAATAGCTGACTAGGGCGTATCTGGAGGATTTTTGGTTAATTTCAAAAGAGTAAAAACCACTTCCAATCTCCATTCCCACGCATTCCTAATAAGCTTGCATTATACCTGCCGAAACCTGAACGTATAAACAATCACATGGGCCCCAGTTCATTATAGAATGCACATTTTCATTTACACTTAGAATAAATGAAGTTATTACATTTGAGTTACCTTCCTTTGCCAAAAACCTTCAGACTAACTCCTCCTTATATTTTGTGTAACTCTGTAAACTACGTACAGAATATAGCACATGACTTGTATTAATTCGCACACACACACAGACACACACACAGGATAAAGTGCAACACAACAGAACAAGTCTGTGACATTCACGTTCTCAAACGCCCAGAGAAGGGTTTTCTGAGTAAATGGAAACAATGTTGTTTTCAAGTGCGTGAACACTAAATCCCACAGACTACGTTATTTTTTCCTCACTGATATTTATATTGAAAATCCTATTTGCTTTATTTTCCCTGTGGCTTCTGTCTCTCATTGTCAATGAAAGTTCTGAAGCTGTGATTCTTTTTAAACCTGGAGAAAAATCAACTCCTTGGAGCAACATAAATAGTGCTTTCAAAGTGCTCAAATGTTTTTCAGCACTCTGTACTGTAAAAGGTTTCCAATGATAGCTTGTCTGCAATACGGAAAATTACAGTCACTTTAACAAAAGCAAGCATTCCACTAACTTGGCAGAAAATGCTTTATGGACTTTTGACACCAGGCACCAACACTTCTACAGGCAAGTCCCAAACTAGCCCTATAATGTCAAAAGTTTTTGGTTGCATGTTGTTTTGATATTAAATTATTTAACTAAGAAATGGTGTTGTTCCTGAGATGAGCACAATAAAATTAAACGAGTCCCCTCCAGAGCCGCCCACGGGATGCTCCGCTCCTTCTGTCCGCCCTCGTCATCCCCGTCCAGGGCCGCAGCTGAACGTCAGTCTTCGCCGTGGCGCCACTTCTGGGATTCGTCTTGCCGAACATCTGGTCTAATCTGGTTCCTCATGCCGCCCAAGACGTTTGATGTTGCTTCTGTGGCAACGATCAGTGGTTTCACCACGGCCGGGGGAATCTGGCGCAGGACCTCGCCCACGGCGCCAGTGACCCCTCTGCTCTCGTGTTCCCGAGCTGCGGTCTCGTAAATGGTCTGAGCAGTGTCTGTAATTCCCTGAAAGAGGGGAGGGAAGAGAAATTTACCGGTCAGAAAACTCTCTAAATGATCCCTTAATACACACTTCAGGAGAGTTAATAAACACTAGATTTGTAACTAGACAAAACAAAACAGAAACGCACTTTGGAAATAACTCAGGATAATTATTTTTATGACAGAATTCTAATTATAAGGGAAAGTAAGACGCAATTATGATGACGTAGTATTCTGTTGTGGCACTTGTGAGCAGAAAATGTAGCTACACTACAATTCCACACAGGGAAGCTTACAGAAATAGTTAATAATCCAGGGGTAGCTTTCTGGCACAATTAATCACTGTAGTTAAATCAAACTTAGCAAACAAAACTTCCTGAATAAATATAATCACTAAATGAATATGGTGATAGCTTCTGTGATTCAACTGTAACAAGAAAACCTAATTCTACTAAGCTCCAGAAAATAATTTAATTTCTTTTAAATTACTGGCTACATGCTAGAAAAGATAACTGTGGAACATTCAATTAAGAGAAAAGGTTAAATAGAACATTCTATTGGATTAAATAGAGAAAATCCTGAGAAATAAAGCAGGAACATGTTTAATAATTAGAAATAAAGCTTCTGTAGCATTTTTCATCTTTCTTATAACTGTGTAACATTAAAATAATCATGACTGCTGAGCTTTAAAGCTGAATATGTAAATGGGTAGGTCAAGCCAAAGTGGTGAAACTTCACCATGACTTTCAAGTCTCTACCATTCGTCTAACTCAAGACCCCGTCAGGGGGCACGAGGCCCTGCTGCACTGTGACTATTTCAGTGAAGGCACAGTGCAAAGAACTCCGGGCGCTCCAGGGAAATCAAGGAACCCTGTCCTAATGCAGAATCTAGCCATCACTTTGATAGCCTAACAGGAGTACATTGCTACCAGCATGGCAGGCAAAAACGTACCACCACGGTGAGGAGAAAAGTAGTGCTTACCCTGAAAGAACAGGGTAAGTGCCATTTCTAAAATAGTCTACAAAATAACAGTCGGTACGTAAAACTGTGACAATAAAGAAAATGCTTACGATTTATACATTTGTCCCTGTCATCATCCTCCCCACTCCCAGCCCACAAACAATAAACAGGTATCGGTTTATCATACTGTAATGATTACCACCACCAAGTAAACTCAAATCTCAGCTCCACCACTTAGCCATGTGACCTTAGGCAAGGGTTTTAAATGGGGAATGAAAGCACTGCAGTGACTGTTAGAATTAAATGAAATAATGCACCTAAGGGCCTGGCACAGCTTAGCAGGTGCTAAGTGTTCCTGAACTAATCCCGGATAACCAGTGCTTCCCTCGCCACCACCACGGAGCACCGTGACCCGAGAACACGCGAGCGGGGGCCGCACACTTCCTCTGTCAAGGGCCACTAAGAACCAGGGTTCCCTGGCACAACTAAATGACCATTTGGCAATGCTTGAATGTCAAGATTCAAACAGTTACAAACTGTCAATTCCACCCTTAACAACTTCTTGCACATATGAACAAAGGGACAGTTCTACGGACATTCCAACAGCAGTATCTTAGAGGAAAAAAATGGAAATTGTCCACCAACAGGAAAACAAATAAATTATGCTATATTCATACAATGAAACACTATAAAGTAGTTTAGACTTACATATATCAGCATGGATACATCCTGAAAGACGAAAGTTACAAAATGATACATATGATGCCATTTACATTAACCTGTAGAATATAAACAGCAGTATTTGCTAATGAATGCACACCTATATGAAACTATAAAAACAAGCAGCGAAGGCACGGCAGTTGGATCAGGGCTTGAGAGTCACCTGAAAAATTGTATCTTTTAAACAAATCTGAGGGAAATACAGCAAAATATGTGTGTTAAATGCATGGGTGAGTTCATGGCATCCGTTTCTATCACTCCTTGCTTGCTTTTGCGTGGAGAGGGTCTTCTAATAGATCACGACCCTTCCTGTGAGCCTGCAGGTCGCAGTGCAGCCCCCTGCCTTACCTCATACTCGCCGTTGATCGCAGTTCCAGATCCAGCCCCGGGGTTTCTTCAGAACAAACCCCCAGCACCAGCGCCCTTTAGATGAACACCAGGGAAGCAGGCGGCCTGGTTCTGGCCCATCCCCTCAGGTGCTCACTCACCTCCTTCACCACACTGTAGGCCTTGGCCACACCTTCCCTCAGGTCCACTGGCTGGTGGGCTAACCGGTGATGAGGGAACCTCTTGATTTTCTTGGGCTCAACAGAAAGGGTGCCAGGAGACACCATGTCATAAGCAGTCTCTGCCGCTGCCTGAATCATTTTAATAGAAAGTAGAAACTGAATCAGAACAAAGTCTGTTTACAATGTGTCCATTTCTGGTGTACAGCACAATGCTTCAGTCATACATGAATATACATATATTCGTTTTCATATTTTCAACATTGTAAACTGACTACACTTCAATTTAAAAAAAGTAAAATTAAAAAGAAAAAAAAAGAAGAAAGTCTGGGAGAGTGATGCTCCAACAGTGCACTTCCTCCAGGCAGTGAGGGAGAGCAGAGGAACTCACACACCCTGAGACAGGCACTTCTGCAGCTGCAGCATCAGAGTTCCTTCCAACAAGAATGTATCCCTTTTACAACAAGAATGTGAAAGTATACATGAATAACAAATATCCAGATTGAGCTGAGTTTTTCAGTCCCTCCTTTGTCCTCTAAGAACACTCTGTGTGTTGCCAGGTGAGACAAGAAGGCATGGCCTGTGGACAACTGCAGAAGGTCAACTGGAGCTTAATTCTGAATATAACAAACCTTAATATGACTACTATTGATCTGTAATGCCTTCTTCACATTCAGCTATGATCTCTTCATATCAATGTGGTGAAATAAATCCTCAGCTAACTTAGTAGTTGTAATTTACCTAAAACAGGCAAACAAATCTGACACCATATTGCAGTGCTTTATTCTACTAATTATTTAACACTACACAGCTAAGCAAAACAAAAAATTAATGATATTAAAACCATATTAAACCAAATAAAATATCTATTCTTGACATTTTGTATATTTTCACAATGCCATTTTAAAAGTAAAATAACCTGTTTACAGTGGCTCTTCCTCTTTGTACAGATCAAGGTGGTCTACGGACAGATACCTGTATGGTCTGCACCATCCTGTTTGTGAGTTCTAGAGCGGCCATCGCTGTTGAGGTGCCAAAGGAGGCAGCGCCTCTCTGAAATCCTCTGACAATGCGACCATCCTTCCGGTACTGCTCAATTGGTAACCAGACCAAGTCCTTGAGGCCTTGCACTAGAACAGCAGTCAACACACAGAAATCAGCAGGAGCGCTGGGGCTCGGATCTCTGCCATCATTCTACCTTGGGTTTTTAACCCCTAAAATGAGAGGCAAATTTTTGTGTGTATGACTAACAAGTAGGTTTCCTAAAAAGATGGTTCTCACACAGCCTGTCAAAGGCATCCATAACCCCGATTGGGTTAAGAATCACTGATGATGCAAAATAAGTTATCCTCTAATTGAAGAAGAAAACTCACCCAGCTGTACTAGTGAATGCATAGGCCCAACACCCCCCAGGATCCCCGGCAGCTGGTTCTTCTTGATGTCAGTAAGCCATTCGGTGATTGCATATGAGAACAATTTGTCAACACCTAGCAAACTAGAGCAAATGACTATTAGTATAGAGGAAGGAGAACAAAATGTGTAGGTTTAGGAGATTTTTTTATTTAAGACAAAATAAAATGTACAAATTACAAGGACAAAATTTTATAGATTTTCCATTTAAATATATACATATATACCTAAGCAAACACACACATATATATAACCCAACTGTAATGCTAATAATTTCTACAAGGCTTAGGTAACATATATAAATGTGTTTTTCTACTGTTCTTAGTTCTTAAACATCTAAAGCTCTGGCAGAAGATTAACTCAATGTCTATAAATTGCCACACGGTTCTCAGCTATTAAGAACCATTACCTCATGAACTTCCAGTCTTTTCACTAACTAAGCGAATTTATAATTTGGGAAATTATAAAAAAATCCTAACTATAGCTGTTTTTTGAAAACTACTACTCTGCCCAAACTACTTCTCTCAGAATAAAAATTAGCTCCTAACCAGTAAAAATCCCTAAAATGAGGTTTCTCTAAATAATACTATAAAATAAATTATGTATGCCTGCTAAGAAAACTCACTTCTAATTTGTTGTAAAGTAACTTTTGTAACTACACCTTAAAGTCTCATATAATAAGTCAACTTACCCATGCCGATAGAAAAGCCTCTTCAGCTTCAGCTCAGAGCAGTTTAACTGGGCCAGACCAATCAAAATCCCAGCTAACGTACCCTTTAAAATTGGAAAAAAAAAAAAAAAGGCCAAATTAATCTGTAAATTGAGACACTCAATAGTTAAAATAGTTGTTTTTTTTTTTAACATTTTTTTATTGATTTATAATCATTTTACAATATTGTGTCAAAAAAATAGTTGTTATTTAGGAATGTCAAAGTGATATTCACTAATGAAGCTAAAAGACTTAAAATATTTGCAGCAAAAAAATAGATGTATTTTATATGATCCAATTTATATCAGATTTTACTCATGGATTCTTAAATAAATTATATTTACTTTAAAAACAGAATTAAATTTAAAAATCTTGCACTTCATTTCAAACATACAAACTATGACAGAAAAAAGTTTTTAAAAAATTGAGTCCACTAGAAAATCAAATGAAGTAATTTTGTAGAGTGTATTTGTGCAAAGTTTCCAGACCTGATCCATCGATACGTGTTTGCCGTGATAATCAAGTCGAATAGGAACTTCTGATGTGAATCTAAATTCTCTGAAGATAAAGAAAGGAGAGGAGTTATTTATATTCAAAATTACTAATAGTTGAAATTACATATAAATTCATTTGTTCAACATACAAGATATTTAAAACATGAAAACACTTTAAAATAATTATACTGCCCACTTTGAGCCATATCTAAAGTCTAACCTCAGAACTTAGAAAGACAAAATGTGGGGACCACTGATGTCACGGGGAGGAGAGCACAGAAAAGCAGGGAGAGCTAACTGTCCCCACAGCACAGGTGGTTTTGATCTTCAACCTCTCCCCTCTCAATGGAGCCAAGGCTCCATCCCGACCACTGAGGGCTGGGAAAGAAAGAAGACGGGAAGAACGAATGGGCCTGGAAACGAGACATAAATGCCAACACACACCAGCTAGCCAAGTGGCTGGGCTGTGGTCCCAGCAGACAGCAGCAGCACGGGGGACCTGGGTTCCCTGACAGTGCCACCTCAGCCAGGGAGCGAAGGGTCAGGAAAGACATAGCAGTAACAGGGAAGGGGAGAGAAAACTAGACAGCAAATTCCCATCATGGGGAAGGAAGGACCGCTGAGGACGAGCTGTGTGGGAAGAAGGAAAAGGACAGCATCACTTTGAGGAGAGACACACGGGCCGGGACCGGGACCGGCGGAGAGGGACAGGAGGAGGAAGAGAACATTCCTGCTGCAGCATCAACAGACAGATGAACCCCGCGCCAGGGCTGCTGTGTGTGGAGGAGAGCTGGCAGGAGGGGGGCCCACACATAACTAAGGACACTGAGTTGGTTACTTGCAGTGCAAAGGAAAGCTGACGTCACCTCATGGTTACCGAGACACAAACACATTAAAGAACAACCTTAACTCTAAAACTTAAACTCTAAAATAACTTCATTTATTATCAAACTCTAAAATAACTCCATTTATTATCAAAATTAAATGATTTACCTGAAAAACACAGGCTGATCACTGAACGACGCTTCTTCAGCTGAGAAGTCCTTCTCTTCTTCCCCGTTAACCATGTGCACTGAGTTGGCACTATCGTGTGGGGAGGGCTGCTTTGGCCCAGGGAAAGAAACAACTAGATTTGGCTCCTTTGAGGTGCTTAAATGCCTTGGCAAACTGCAGGTGACATCAGCTCCAGGAGACTTTTTAACTGAAAATGTAATGGGCACATCTGAAAAATTAGGTACGCCTTCTTAAAGCAATGATTTAAATCAGTCCACATTTCTTTTGCTACATTTTATTTAATAAATACAACCACTGCTACAGAGAAAACTTTCACCTTTTAAATGACCACAGTCGCCTCCCTTTATCCTCAGTTTCACTGTCCAAGGACAACTGCAGCCCAAAAATATGAAATGGAAAATTCCAGAAATAAACAATTCATAAGCTTTAAACTGTGTGCCATTCTGAGTAGCACGATGAAATCTTGCACCATCACACTCTATCCCACTGGAATGTGATCCATCCCTCTGTCCAGCGTGTCCCGCCCGTGAGTCACTTGGTGGTCGTCTCGGTTATCAGATGGACTGCTGCGGCATCACAGTGCTTGTGTTAAGTAACCCTTATTTCACTTAATAATGGCCCCAGAGCACAACAACAGTGACACTGGCACTTCAGATACACCGAAGAGAAGCTGCAACATGCTTCCTTTAACTGAAAGGTCAAGGTTCTTGACTTAATAAGGAAAAATATCATATGCTAAGGCTGCTAAGATCTACAGTAAGAACGAACCTTCTATAAAACTGTGATGAAGGAAAAAAGAAATTTGTGCTCATTTTGCTGCCGTACCTTAACTGCAAAAGTTACAGCCACAGTGCATGTTATATGTCTAGTTAAGATGGAAAAGGCATTAAATTTGTACAATATATTCTGAGAGTGAAAGAGAAAAGACCTAACCCTAACCTAACTTTTAGTACAGTATATTGTTATAATTGTCCTATTTTATTATTAGTTATTATTGTTAATCTCTTACTGTGCCTAATTTATAAACTGAACTTAATCACAGGCATTTACTTAGTACATTTGGGGTCTGGTACCACGTGCTGTTTCACGCACCCACTGGGGGTCTTGGAATGTTCTCTCCTGAGGATGAGGGGGGAGCACCGTAAACTACATAAACTACATTTGCACAACTTAGCAAAAATAAGCACAGGACAGATTTATATAAATGAGAATAAAGATTTGTAAGTACATTCTCAAAAAGGTCTCATAACAATCAAAAATCAATCCAAGTACTTGTTAAAGACTTTTTCAAAATATATATATTTAATACCTTCTGGATCTGGAGTCATGAGAAGCTCTACTTCTGTAGAAAGACTTGTGAAGAAATCCTTCAGGAAGAACAAGGCATCCTAAAATTAAGAGATGTAATTGTAACTAAAAAGGTTTAAAAAAAAGGTGCATCTATTTCTAACACTATGGGACACAGTATGTTGCAGTCTCATACTTTACTGACTGTTCATACACAGCTATGACTTGTGCAGCCCCTGCTCTGCCAGGCACTGTTCCTGTTCTCAACACTTCCCTCTCTCTCTTAAAACACACACACGCACTTCCTTGTTAATTCTCACAACTCGATAAGAAAATTAACTTATAGATACTGAAATTAAGACACAGATAAGTTGGAAATTAAATGGCTATTTCTAAATCAAAACACATTTTAGTTGTCTAAATAGAAACATAGCAGTTTCATTCTTACTCAGCTGTAGTCTCACTCTGAATTGGCAGTGGTAAGATTACCTCAATAAAAATGGCAGCTGGCATGTGGTGTATACTTAAATGCACCTCAAAAGTTCTTAATATCTTACCTCTGCTTTTACCACTATGCTGTATTGCCTTAATAGGTTTTCTGCATTGAACATGATATTCAAAATAAAAATTAAAAGAAAATAAAATCACCCATTCAGTGTGGTCTCCTATGACATTACAGAGTATGGATCTGCTGTGAAGTTGTGCCTGTAAGCCGTATTTGCATATTATTAGCAGCTTTACTAAGCCTACCTTACTCAAACTGACAAATCTATTTTGGAGAATATGAAAATTAAATGCCTGAACCTATTCTTATTCTTCCCTTTCATTTAAAAAAATCCTAAATTAATATAGAACATTAATATTGTACCAAAATGCAATGTCAAAGTGAATTATAGGGTCACAGTATGTGTTAGCACACCAAAAGTCTGACTGGCAATTCCAAATGATCTAATCTACTACTGATCACAATTATCAGAAGTATAAATGATGGAAGTTAGAAAGGTATTTTTCTGGGTAACATGGCATATGGGAGACTGAGGGCTAGGACTGAAGAACAGGCAGGTAGTTTCAAAAGTATTAGAAGTATTTGGTACTGCAGTCAGGTAGTAGGTTCATGAATTGTTCACTACATTATAATGCTTTACACATATGTATTTATTTATATATTTTATGTATTATTCACATTATATACACTTACTATAAATCACTATATATGTGCTTACACAAACACCAAACATTACATGTTAACAGTATATAAAGTGTTATTCTTTGGCTACAAGGTGGGGATACTTTAATGCTATAAATGTTTTGATTCCATGCACGACTGCCTTCAAAAAAAAGCCAGAAAATTCCAGCTATAAATATACTCATTAAAAAAAAAAAGACTAAAGAGACAGTGGTTTTTTTACCCATTTGTACTACAAACAACAGACAAAGGAATACTAGTATCAGCTTTTCAAAATGTTCTCCAAATTTTTGATTCTAGGATTTATGCTGAACTCTTCGTAACTCAGTAAGACAGATAACCTAATTTTGAAACTAAGTAAGACACAGATACTTCACAACAGAAGATAAACAAATGTCGAATAAGCTCATGAAGAGATGCTCAGCATCATTAGTCATCAGGAAAATCCAAATTAAAACCACAATGAACATCAAGTAAAAGAGCTAAGATTAAAAAGACAATAAACACCAAGTTTGGTCAAAGTGAAGCAGTTGCTGCTTTTCTCTGTTACTGATGGGCACATATACGGTACAGCCACTGTGGAAAACTATCTGGCAGCTTTTTACAATAGATAAACAGACACCTATGACCCAGACATGCTATTTATAATTACCCAAGAAAACTGAAAAAGTATGTCCATAAAGACTTGTATACAAATTTCGTAACAGCTTTATTCCTAAGACCAAAAACAAGAAAACCCAACATAAAATGATAAGTAAATGGATAAACAAGCTGCTGCAACCACACAAGGAAATACTTCTCAGCGACAGCAGTGAGCGGACTGCTGACGCATGCTCCAACAGAGGGTCTCACGGACGTCACGCTGAGCACAGGGAGGCAGATGCAACTCCATTTATATGAAGCTGGGGATCAGGAAAAGCTAATCTACGGTGACGCAAGTGAGATCAGTGCTTGCTCTGGGGTGGTGGAGACGGACTACAAAGGGACATGAGGAAACTCTGTAGGGGACAGAAAATGCTCTCTATCTCAGTTGGTGTAGTAGTTACTCAAGTGTATGTATTTGTCAGGCTTCAAGTGTACACCTAAAACCTGCATTTTATTATATGCAAATTATACCTCAATACAAACAATTTTTAAAACTTTAAAAAATCTGGTTTATTATTTATGTTAAACCTTAACTATAAAGTAGTTATTTATAGCTTTAAGATCCTATGATAAAGGATATTAACAGTGCAATATGACTTAAAGTATTAGAAGAACTACTTTCAATGTCATACACAGGTGATGTTGGAAAAAACCACAAACATGCAAACTGGGATGGCCACATGTTCATCATTTTCAGCCTCAGCAGAGCACTTATCCTACCCAGTGGCCTCACATCTCATCTCACAACCTGAATTAGGCCCTCAATGCCTTTACAAAAATTCATAATTTTTACATTCCTTAAGACCCAGCTTGAGAGTCACCTCCTCCAGAAAGCCTTTCCTGATTACCCCTCATCTTCCAAACTCCCAGCCTGGCTTAGGAGCCCTCTTCTGGTGCCATATATCTTTACGCCTACTTTCATCACAGGGTATTAAAATCATGTTTTATGTCAGTCTCCCTACTACACAGAGATCTTTGGGGACGGGGGTATTCCCAGCATCCTAGTACAAACCTGGGCAAGGCTGGCATTCAGCAATGATTCAGAATTAACAAATCTTCCCTACACAGATTTCCAGGTGGTATCATACTAAAATGAACAGCAGACCAAGAGAGTAGGAAATCTGGCCCCTTCACATTTCAGATCTCCAACTGCCTCCAGCATCTACTCACCTCCCTAGATGGAAACCACTCCATCTGCTGAGTGCCCTGTCTGCCCTATGGGTATACTGAGCTTTGGAAGCAGCTGTACGGGATTTCAACAGCAATGTAGCTGTTGAGAAAACAATGCTGCTTTCATACTTACTGTCTATGATCCAGGTAAGATAAATAAAATCAGATATGCTTGGTAAGAAAAATATTACTCAAAGCATTATCACTCATCAACTGATTTGTTTCAAAAGAAAAAATGGCTTCCTATTCAGATGACCATCTGTTATGGTATGTCAATCTTAGAAGACACAAACCAGAAAGGACTCTTTTGTATCATAATATTCCTCGTTAAGGCATATGTATTTGTAGCGTGATTTGTTTCTGTAGGTCCCATATCCTAGGGAATAATTTCCCATCCCTCCCCAGTTTAGTCATAAAATTTATTTCCCCGATTGTTTTTGCTATTACTATTTCTCCATTTTAAAATCATAATGCTTTATTGTTCTAAAAAAGAAATTAAGCTCAATGTTAAAGCTTTATTAAAGAAAACTGGGCTTGCTAAGTCTAGTAAAGTCATGCCATAAAGGTAAATCTTGCTCAAATTCTTGCTCACACTGGTGATTTTCACAGATCTAATTTCCCATAAATAATTCACCATATTTCTACAAGGCTGAATGGACAAATTAAAGTATGGGTTTCAAAAGATGTTCTTCTCATGAGACAACATAAATCTAAAGTCTCACTGGTAAGTCTGACCCAGCTCAGAAGCTATAAATATTAATGTAAAGTTGTGCTAAATTTCTGTGTTTCACGATACATTTTCTCTGAGATATATATGTAGTATATTTTGTTTACAATATAAATGTTATTTAAGATTATTCCTAATATATCTGTTACTTATTTAAATAATGCATTAACATTATCAATATTTTTTAAGCAAACAGATAATACCACCCCACATATACTCTACTTTCAAACCTGAGCTTACACCAATATAAGGTACAACAGGAGGATCTTGTTACTTCAAAAGCAGATTATTATTAAAAAAAAAAAAAACCCTCCATTTATCTTCTACAGTTGTTATATGCTTCTGTTAATAATATTAACAGTTAACATTTCTCATCTTTAGCACTGTTGGCACACAGTGCCCCAGGCACCAATCTAGGTGTTTTACATACACTAGTCTCATTTACTCCTCTTTAAAAAAAAAAAAATGATGCTACATATACTACTACCTTTTCCATTTTATCAGTGAAGAAAGCAGGCTTGGAGAGTTAAGTTACTCAAGGCCACACAATCAGTAAGAGAACCGACACTGAGACCCAGGCCGGACTCCAAGCCCACGCTCTTCACCCCTACGGTGCATTACTACAGAGCATCGTATCTGCGTGTATCTTGAACGAAGTTTGTAGAAGAGGCATCAGCTGAGTTTTAAACAGCTCTCTGGGTCACAGCAAAACCCAGAATTTGATGGGAAGCTTGCTAGAAGATAGGAAAGTGGATTTCTTTATCTCTTTCCATAAATGACTAATTTGTCATTCTGTCCAGGGAAGAAGAAATTCTCTTCCAGGTGCTGTGATTAAAACACAATCCCCTGTATTTTTCAATAATATATATCAGGGGGTTCTTTAATACCTGAAAACACCTGTATACCTGCATTAGGGGTATGTGCGTAAAGATAAGAGAAAACACGAGAAGCAGTTATTAACTGCTACGGCGCGCAGACAGTGAGGAGGAGACAATATCGTCTGCTCACTAACAGTTCAGATTCCAAATACCTCATGAATTTGCCCTGTTCTTTATCAGCGAAAGTCTGTTGTAATTATGCAACTCCCATAAAAGTTAAACAATAATGAACATTATAATTCTACTACATTAAATCTTTCTTTCTGAATGTGGGGTATATGTTTAATCATAATTCCATGAATTACGCTTGCAATACAAACCTGGTCAATATTGAGGCGAAGTGGCATCAGTGACACTCTGAGGCAGCATTCTTGTGGTGACCTGCCAGACTCGGGGCGCACGTGTAACGCTTTAACTGTCAACTACAAGATGAGAAAAAGAAATGCATTTCCCCCCAATGATATTATGACCTTCTTTTCATGAAAAAAAGGAAAAACAAAAAAGAGAAAAGAAAAAAATCCTATGTCTAGTCCCTATATTAGAACAGAAAGCAAAGCTGTTCAACCTCCTTCCTTAAAAGTCTGAATCTTTTTTTGGTCACACACTCTTTCAAGAATCTGGTGAAAGATACAGATCCTCTTGAGAGCAAAAAATGCAAATGATAATGCTGTACTTACAACCTCAAAGGGGCCTGCTGAACCCCTGAGCTAAGCCACAGACCCACCTTCCAAGACAACCTCTATGACGTTTTCTTCTAGAAGCCCTGAGCTGATCATTTCTGTTCTACTAAAATTTTTAAAGGATTAGACACCTGGAACACTGCCAGCAATTGCATGTAAGTATTTTGTGTAGACCATTCCAGACTTCTGGTTTTCCTCAAGTTTCAATGCATTTGGTAACTACAGAAATGGCATGCAAAATAATTTTTAAAACCTGTAACTTTAAGCAACATTTAAAAGGGACTTGCATATTAAAATGAGAAAAAAAAATCTCATAATTTTCCCCAATCTACATCTTCTGCATTAGATATAATAAAAATACTTTTCCAAAACTAACATCAACAACAAAATATATGAAGTTTTAAATCTTACCATGTTGGAATGAGCTTTTCGAGGCATTTCTTTACTGCAATACAAGTACAAAAACTTATTCATTTGTGATGTTGCCAGACGATCTCGAATTTCAAGATCCTGCACGATGAACACCTGCCGGGAGACCGGGTGTTCCAGGAGGCTGGAGTCGCATTCTGGTCTGCAGGGCGGGTAGACCTCGTGCTGAAACTTCACCTTTACAGACAAGAAAAAACACAGAACAAGCTGTACATTTTATTTAAATTAGATTTTTTTCTCAAAAATGCAAAATGTCACTCATTTTCTTTGAATCCTCAGCTCCTAATTTCATTTTCAGAGAACAGCACATGCCTTCATTTGTTTCACATGTTTATTTATTAATCTACATGTCCACAACTAGACAAGGATAAGCTTGACTATATTTCTTAGTTGACCTTGGTAAAATCCCTATTCTTTTCAAGCAAAACCCTCAACAAGAACAAGTCATCCAATTATCAGCTTGCAAACTTAAGAAATTGCTTGAAAAAGAATCAGTGGAGATGGGGTTCAAGTTCCAAAAGAGAGCAACGACACAATAAAACATATGGAATTGTTACCACTGCAATATTTCTACATTAAGTACCGTAATATATGACATTTAGCACAACCCCAGACAAGCTGACGGAGTTATATGTGTACAGTATCATTGGCAGCCCGGCCCAAGGGTCTCCCAGCGTTCACAAAGAACCTGACCCATGTGCTGCCCAATGACGGGCCTTCCCAGGTAGATACTCCAGGGCAGAGGTTCCCCAAGTGTGATCCTGGGAAGAGTGACTCAGAGTCACCTGTCAACTCATTAAAAATGCAAATTCACGGGCCCTACCTCAGACCTACTTATCAGAAACTCTGGGGCCCAGCAACTTGGGTTTTAACAAGCCCTCAAGGGCATTCTGAAGCTTCTCAACTCTGAGATACACTGCTCTAGGGGAGCCTGGGAAACAAAAACCCCAAATCTTCTCAGAACATTTGAGAAAGAAAAAGAGGTGAGAGTTTTATACACGACCCCTGCACTTTTCCACTTACAGCCCAAGACCACATGGCAGAGAAGGGTAAGGAGTAACTAAAGAACCCCCAACTAATGCTCCTACTTCATCAGATTTTTCCTTTCAAAATGCCATCTTACCTTGCTTAACTGTATCTCCATCAAAAAGTCATGGTTTCTTCCTTTTCCCCCACATACCATATTACGTCCATGTCTTGTGGGTGTGTGAGAAGGTGAACTGTGGGGACTACTATAAATGAAAAAATAAAACTTTTTGTTAGAGGAATGTTCCAAGAAAGGGGATGAATGACATCAGAAAAAAATAACAAGATGAAAAGAGAAAATGAGATACAGAAAATACAGAACTATCAAAACACTGGCACAAATTGTACTGTTATAAAACAAAGCCACACCTTATACCTTGGAGACACTGAGAACATTTATTACTGCCATCACAGCAACCATCTGCTTGCTAAATATTTAAAACTACACAGAAAACCCTAACTATGATGTTGGTGTTCATGTTACAAGACAGACTTAGAAATGAGATCTCCTTATGAGTTCCTTATTACTTCAGAAACCCCTGACAGAGTACAAGTCCTAGAAATTCCAAATACAGAAAAGAATTACAGTAAAGTTCTAAGTTTTTTTTGAAAGCAGCTTTAAACAGAAAAAGTCACTACAATGTTGTGCCAAAGTTTACCACTCCATGAAGCCTTTTCTAACCCTCCCCACCCCAGTGAGAATGTTTGCCAGGATGGTACCTAGTCTCTCTAGTTCTCTTCTACAACTATTGAATAATGTACTCATTTAACAGGTACTTCCGGAGCAGTTATTCTATGCCTGGTACTCTGCTGGATGCTGGAGATTCAGGGGCAGGCATGGTCCCTGCCTCCTGACGATACACACTTCACGTCACTGCCCTCATTTGCTCACGTAACCGTCTCTCCCTTTTGAACACAGGACAGGGTCTGAATCTTATTCATTTTAGTGAATGTGCCTCTCACACAGGCCCTGGCACATAGTAGGTACCCGAAAATTATTTCTGAATGGAAATGGCTTAAGTCATCATATTTTAGAAAAAATACAAAAAATGCAAATAAGTTTCCAAATGGAAAACTTTAACATTTAATTTATAGTTTTTAATACTACTTTATTAATAATTCTTAAAAGGATAAATTCTGTTATTTTTCTATGAAAAGAATATATTGGCCTACCAAATAAACTTACGCAGAAGTTAACTTACATATAACTTTTAGCTGGAGAAGTAGGAGGGGCTGTTCCAAAGTCTTTTCCTCCATAAAGGTGCCAAACAAGAGAGACTTCTTTAACCACATACCGAATTACAGGAATGGGAAAGTGTAAGGGCGCTCGGCTGGTATCCGTCTTCTTACCAGGCAGGCTAAAGTAATTATCTCTTATCACAATTGCATCATCAACCATTATTTTTACAACTGGCTCCTCTTCCTTCTCCTAAGACAAAGAAACAGATAACACATACTCTCTTATCTAAGCAGAAATCACTGATTATGGTGCATATCCCAAGGGGATTTCTTAATTCTGCATTCTTTCTAATAATTTCAACATATAAAATCCAGTAATACTGACATTAATCATTACATAAGACACTCTCCTTCATTAACCATAAAATGAACTCCTTATTCTATGTGAATCACTCCGTAAGAATTTTTTATGGTCTACAATTTAGCTTTTACTACTGATTTGATAATAAAAAGGTACAGATTGTATAAGTGTGTTTGTGTGTATAGTTCCTTAATTCAAAGTCAATATTGCATTCCAAACTTGACATACTTCAGCATACTGACCAAATTATCATTTTCCTAATGAGCTTACCCTGAATTTGATTGATTTTTTTTAATTTCCCAGAACTTAGTAAAATAAATACCTTCACTTACTAAATTACTACTGAGCAATTTAGTAAAAATATACACTAAATGGTAATTCATGGGGTTCAACTGCAGCACCAATGCTTAACCATTTTTAGTGAACTGTACATTCATTAAATCCAGACCATGCTTTTTAAATGTAAGCATGATTCTAAAATGGAAACTATATATTAACGAATGTCTTCACATAAACCACATCTTATTTCGCCCAGTTCTTGGGTAAGCAACTCCGTACAACACTCCCTTCTGATATTTAATTTCACTATCCTGAAGACGTATCTTACTGCTTACTGCCTCTGTAGTTCAAAAACTATGCAGGAGATTTCTGCAAATATGGAGCATTTTTCTGCATCTGAGAGACGTGTCATAAAAAAAAGTAAAGTATAATAAATATTTGCAAAGTGTCAATAGTAAATTAGAAAAGGAAGTAATTCTGAACTGTAAAGAGTTAACAAAACCTAAAGAATTTTTTTCAGGTACCCTTTGGTCAATATAACTTGTAACACTACTTTAAGACCTCAATTATGCTATCAATTTATTACCTGAATGGTCGCTCTTGGTGCAAAAAGAATACAAAAGTCGTCATTCTCTGTGGGCGCGCCTGTCACTGCATCACTTATCAGGTGGTGTGTGAATGAGGCGTAAGTGGGGCCAGGCTCCTGGGACACGTTCCCACTCTCATCTGGGAACAGGAAGAGGTCTGAACAACATGGCTCCTGAATTTGAGATTTTTCATCCAAAACACCTAGGTAAAAAGATTACAACATTCAATTTTTGCACATTTTGAAACATCAACAACACGAACGTTTATTAAGCATTTTAACCATGTGTGAGATACATATTGTTAGTGCTTTCACCTGCTATATCTCATTCTTACAATAACTCTCTGACTACTAATAAAATGACTAATAATAAGTTTGAAGTTTTCTAAGAAAATAGTAAGTGACGGTCTCGAAGCTACAGTTTCCTCTTAGTTATTTAGGGTCAGAAAAGATCAGGAAGTCAGCACCAGCTGACCAGTGTTGACCAGAGTTCCATTTTAGCCAGAATTTCATATTGACAGTTACGTCCTATGGGTGGAGTTCTCCAAGAAACTTCCTGGACAATACAGTAAGTGGAGGGGAAACTAGTTACATCTAGCAGTGCCTCCCCTCAAACTGCAGGAAATCTCTGCTTGTGAAAGGGGTGGGGGAGACATTCGCCAAGCATGTCTTAGGCCAGCAACTGATCCCACACAATGAAAAGACCACTTCTTGGAGAACTGGATATCCAAGCAGGATGCCTGTTTTCAGGCAGCTCTCTCAGGATGACGTACACAAAAGGCTGCACATGTGTCAAAATCTGTACGTGAACATGGATTTTGGTAAATTTATATTAATTATTGTTAAATTCGCTAAATCTTTCTCTATTCATTCATTCAAACCAAACCCAGTGATATGGACTAGGATCACAAAGATGAACAGGGACACTTCTGCCTCAGGAGGCTCACAGACTAGGTTTTAAATCCTTCCCCAGCAGCACGTGGAGCCTGCTCATCCCTGTCGAGTGCCCAGGGCTCAGCACAGACTCTTGTATGTTCAAGCTGCTCAGTAAATATTCATTAAATATCCTTTCCCACATAAGTAGATTAGCTGCTAAGATTTATTACAAATAATGTTAGTACACAGGGAGCTAAAAGCTCCCATTTGCTTCCTTAGCTCTAATTTATTCTATATTAGAATGAAAAGAACTTGTAATGCTAAACTTTTTAACACTATGAAATAATTTTTTAAAAATTTAAGATTTCATAACATATAGAAATAGCTATGTTCATCCAATTAGAAAGAGGTATTTTTAGATAGATACTTCAAAACATTTAGATGCTTCCACCTGGCTTTCAAAGCTCTCTGTCTGGTTCCTCCCTGCTTATTCAACATTATTGTCTGATTCTTTTTAATAAGAAGGGAACGTTTGTTCCAGTATCAATAACCTGAGTTACTAGATCATTAAGGCTCACACAGGCCTCTTTCTGTGCCTCTGTTCATGTTAAGACGTTGCCAAAATTCTCTTCTCTCTCTCCTCTACATACCTAAGTCCTACCCACGTTTTAAAAGCCAACTCATCTCACTTCCACTGAAGCCTAATGAAAGGACTCCCATCCTTTATGAACAGTGGTCAGAGCATATACCACATTCTGAAGCATTTCCTTGTGTCATTTCTCAATTGTTCACGCACTAGCATCAGTCTGGTTTAGGGCTTGCTTGTTTCACTAAACCATAAGCTACCAGAAAACATACGCTGCGTCTCCCACCTCCTCTGCATCTGCCACAACACTCTGTCTGGCCAGTGTCACTTCTCTACTAGACCCTCAATGAACACAAGCTGAATAATAAACATCCACCAGAACTCAGACTTGTCTTTCCTTTAATAAGTCACTTATTGAGAAACTGGTAAGAACACAAATAACATAAGCCTCAACCACAAGCTCCCAGCTCCCAGGGAGCATCCTGGCGGTCTCACCGTTAGACTGTGGCTTTACCGACGAAGCGGCTTCCTGTGTGTCAATTTCCTCCATAGCGTCACTCATCAAATCTCGTAAAATCTGTTGATCTGCTTCAGGAAGAACTGGGCCACGTGAGGATGATCGACCACTGGAATCTACCTA
Organism: Camelus dromedarius; assembly: GCF_036321535.1. Classification (NCBI taxonomy): domain Eukaryota; kingdom Metazoa; phylum Chordata; class Mammalia; order Artiodactyla; family Camelidae; genus Camelus; species Camelus dromedarius. The sequence goes on from NC_087440.1 coordinate 86,605,048, forward strand.
CAGCCAAACAATTTAATTAAAAACAACTGAAAATGCTCTAAGAAGCAAACCACTTAGCATTTATGTTGTCCTCGATGTACACCACATTTTACAAAAACACCAGAAACAGGAACATGTTCATTTTCCTATGTTCTACCCAGCAGCTGTTACATTTTCATTTTAAGTCTTCAGTATCATCATTTTTATCCCAGCAACTACTGGCAAACAGAAATAAATGTGTTATCACTCAAGGCCAGCACAGTGAACTGCAATCTTGAAGAGGTAATACCTCAGGAGAGAAGGAAGGTGAAAAAACTGCAGTAAAGCTGGGGGAGAAATGGATAATTTAAAATAACTTTTAATAAAATAGAGATTCTTTTTAAAAAGAGAAGGAACAGCAGAGTATCATAAATCACTTCATTATCAGGGAGACTGTAACAGGAACAAGGGATTAAAAACAGAAGTGCAACACAACTGAGGGGTAAGACAGCCCAAACAGAAGGTAATGTGAGGTGTGTCAGACCCTTACTGGAAACTCTGTTCACCTAAGGGGACTGAGAATTCTGCTCACAGAAGAGGCCATGAAGAAGAATGAAAGCCCTGAAAATGCCAAACAAACTGGACACTGTTCAATCTGGACATAAAAGGCAGCAGACAGGCGACAGCTGGGGGCGTAAGAAAGCACTGAACTGGGGATCAGAGCATCTGGGTGTTGTCGCTATGCCTGCTACTAATTAGGGCACATTACCTAAATTCACCGGGTGACCTGTTCATCTGTAAAACAGATGTGGTCATTTCTAACCTTTCTATCGCACTAGGTCAAAGGAAATCACACGTGAGAAAGCAGACTGACCTCCGGATAGCACTGCAGGTTAACAAACATGGAAGATAATATAATACAGGTCAGGCCCTGGTGATAGCACGACCGCCTGCCCTCTGTCTCCTCACGGCATTTCTACATGCAACCTGCGTGTAACAGGCTCCTACATGATAAATGCTTTCTTCCCTGAGGACACAGGAAAATAACTTAAGCCTGGAAAAAAGTATGTTGGCTGAGAAGATTAATGTTCTGAAACAAAAAGTATCAAACAGTAGAACAGTTTTCCAAAAAGGCTCATGGAGTCACCTTCCCAGATCCCATCACTTTGAAAGTAAAGAACAGAGTGACGATATTTCAAAGTTTCCTTTCCACCCTATGACTGTCAGGAAGACCTCCCTGATGTAAACAAGTCACTCATGCGGCTGGAGTAGGGCAGGCGTGAATGGGTTCTAATCAGTGATGCTGGCAACGGTACCTTCATCTTTCTTTGAGGGGCTCCAGGCTTCATGTCTGCTTTGTGAGCTGCCTGTAAGTCCCCATAGCTTGCAATGTACTGAATGAGATTCATTAACGCAGCACAAGAGTCCGAGCACGTTCTGATATGGACAACGTCACTCGAACAGTGTAATTCAAAGCGCGGCTCAGTCTGGACAGGACAGAGGGGAAAAAAGGATAAAAGTGTTTTCCAAAACAAGAGGAAAAAAAAACTTTAATGTAGGTTTACATTAAATAAAATATAATTTCTCTTGTCACAGGAAATACATATTTATAATACCTCAACCTTAATAAAATATTTTCTCTATTTTTGACCAAAATTAGGCATGCAGGAAAATAATTTTACAGTAGGTTCAGTATGTTTTTAATGTCTTCTATAAAAAAGAAGATTTAAATAAAAACATCCATTTATTTTAATAACTTACTTGCTCTCCATCAGAATCAGACTTCACTGCAGTTATTGTTAATTCCAAAAGCCCCATATCCATCACACGAACATAATCTAAATTTTTTTAAAATAAAATAAAATGTCTGTTAACTTTCAAAAAATGTTTATCCAACCAACACCTAATAAACTAGCATTTCTTTAAAAGTCATGGCAAGTAGTCCTGCAAATACTCATAATGTAATGGAAATACAATGTCATCCCACAAAAATCCTACAGTTTATTTTTAGTTAGAAATAAAATTTGCTTGATATAAAACAGAGTATATAATTTGATACATTTCATCAATGTTACTTATATCACACACTGATATTACAACATTTAAACTGATAACAGCCTTAGTTCTTTGGCATTATTACAGAGTTAAAATGCTTTAAAATATTCCCATACAAAAAATAAAAGAGCATTTATCTATACCAGATTTTGTTTTCTAACTCTCACCTCTGTTCAAATTTATAGTGACAGTATTACACTTGTCAGACAGGTATAAAGCAGCTTCATCCAAGATTATTCTGGAAAAAAAAAGATAAACTCAAGATCTAAAATACTAACCTTAAATATATGTCACATGATCACTACAGACTTAGTCGCACCATTCTTTCTGATATATATATATAGTCAAAGCCATATGTAGTTTCTAACTTACATTATCTAACATTTCTTTAAAATTCATTGTTTATCGATATAGAAAAATTTTAATGATGTGAAGAATGAGATTAAATCATCTGCTCAAATTAATTCTAAATTTTCAGTAGTTTTAAATTCACAAGGTTTAAATTAGGAAAATGAAGTGTATCAGGTGTTATGGGAAGTTTATATATATGTTTTAAAAAGAAAACTAACAGTCTCAAGAATTAATTTCCTCCCTAAAAATGAAATATAGTAACAAACAGAAGAGATGAGACAAATCATCTAAGAATGAAAAACTGAAAACTTGGATAAAGGGACATGATTGATAGTAAAAAGAATGTTGATTTTAACAGAAGATTGAGACTTTAATCAAAGGGTTTAAATAAATCTCTGTTAGTACATTTGGAACAGATGCATTTAGTACACAGTGTAAACATTTAGTATAGTAAAGTTTGCGCGGGTACCTGAGAGTAGATGATGATTTATCCAAGGAAACACTACTTGAAACGCTGAATGTTTCCACAGTAAGAAGAGAGCGAACTGGCAAATAAAGAGGCCTAATACCACAAAGAAACGAGAGAAAATGAATCACTATGCTGTGCACCAGAAATTAACACAAGATTGTAAATCAACTATACTTCAATCAGAAAAAAAAAAAAGAAAGAAAGAAACAAGAGAACATTAGTCTGCTGCAACAAAAGAAACTCCCTTTAAAGAGCATTTTGAACCTTAACTCTACTGAATTATACATTTTTTCAAAACTTAGTACATATTTTAAAGAATCAAACTTTATTTTGCTCCATTTATGAACTAACCTATAATCAAGTGCACAGCTCCAGAGATGAACATGGAAGGTTGTAAATGAAGTTGGAGGATTGTATCCCAGAACAGGTTCATCAGCAATATTCAAGAAGTATAAAATCTATAATCACAAAAATATAAAATGCCCTGCTTTAGAAGAAAAAAAAAGTTTTGATATGATATCCTTAATACCAATGTAAAATAAAATAGCTCACAAAAAAGCAACCATTTAATGGAAAATCATACCGCTTAAAGAAAAAAATCATTTTAAAGGAATTCATTTCAAAAAGTATTTGCAAAACTAGAATTTGAAATGAAGAGGCCCATCTAACAATTGCAATGCTACAGAGAGACCTTGGAAAAATCATATCCTCTGAAACTAACAAAGTATGTATAATATACTTTCAACATTACTTTGCTTGGAATAATTCTTGAAAAAAACAAATTTTGCTAAAGACTGTTTAAAACTCTCCGTCTGGTTTTCTATACAATCCATTGTTGGGAGAAGTTCTCTTTCCTTGTGTATAGCCAGCTCAGTCTGAAAACCAGTCCTTCTCACCAACATTTATTCTGCTATATTTCTATCTAAATAAAAAGAGTGAGCTAAATCTCTCCCTTACAACCAGTTAGTTGACTAACCATCTCTCTAGCCCCGACTCTATATATTCTATATATGTATTTTATGTTTCAGAAAGTTTCTAACATTCAAGTTTAAAACAATTTATTATTTTCCCAGCACAAAGAAAAGGTTTCTCTTTCTAGGGAAAATGAACAAGGGTCACAGTGTGCTAGTTTTCCTCCTCATATAGAGAGTTAACTTCTTACCCAAAGTTTCCTCTGAAAAGGGTAAGCAACCACATACAGTTATTACACTGGAAATTAATTACAGAAATCCTCATAAATTCCTCAAAGCATGTTGCTGGCACAGGGAATAATTCTAAAATTATGGCATTTAAAGCGCAGATGGCTGTAAGTGCAAGTCAGCACATCATTCACTGTCCTCTACGCCAGGCACTCGACAGGTCCTGGGACGCAGAAGTCCTTCCCTTTAGTGACATAAAAGATAACACTGTTTTCGAGATATTTAGGAACCAAGCTTTAAGGTAAAAAATCAATTATATCCTGGGGTGGTGATAATGTTCTATTTCCTAACTATAAGAGGTAGTGTTTATACTGGAGTGTTTACTTCATGAAAATCCAATAAGCACTGAACATTTATGAATTATTAACTTTTCCAGTATGTGTATTATATACCAATAAAGTAAAAGATAAATCACTACATACATAACAGCTCTCTTACCTGCTCATGCCAGCTAAGCCCAGAAGGAAGCATTCTATGCTGGAGAGTGGCTCCTTTCAGTCCTACAGCAATGAGAAATTCCTATACAGAGCAACAGAGACTTAGATGTATCACCTACATAACTCTCTAATTCAAAAACTTGAAAAGTTTTTCTAAGAAAATAAATGTGCTGCATTTATGCAGTCATTTTTAGCTAGTAATCAAATCAGCAACAAATACTTAATGGTATAAAAAGTACAAAACACAAACCTTTGTATTGGACTCTGATTTATCAGACAATATTTTAACTGCAACAGAGAGCATATTCAAAGCATCTCCTCCAACACCATCTGAAGAAGCTCTACTGAGGCCATCTTCTTCAGAGGAATAAATAGTAGGTTCCAGCCAATGTGGGCGGGTTGAAGTGGGTGGTCGCGTTTCTGTAGGAAGAATTGCTCCATCCACCATGCCTACATCCACAATAAGGTGAAAATACAACAAAATGATTATTTGAAATTAAGCCACTAACTTCTGTAACTCAAAACAAAAGTCCATGTACTTCCACTGAATATACACACAAACATAATCCTGGAGGCAAAATAACCAAGAACCAGCTTGGCATTAATAATCGTTTCTTCTCTACTACTGTTGATATGACTGACAGTACCCAATTAAAAAAAAAAAACAGATTTGAAATGCTAGGAAAGTTAACTTTAAACAAAATCTGATAAACACTAAGAATGTGTATCTTATTTCTATTCACAAAGTAACACAGGGAATGTGCTCAAAGAATGTTAATTCTGTTATCTGTTACTAAAAGGAAATAACACTTAAGAGAGAATGAAGAATGTAAAGTCCCAACAACTGATCAATGGGTAATACAACATGATATATCCCTAAAATGGAATATTACTTGGCAATAAAAAGGAATGAAACACTGATACATTTGTATGAACCTTAAAAACATCATCCTAAATGAAAGGTGCCAGCCACAAAAGACCTTTTAGTGTATGAGTCCATTTATATGAAACAGCCAGAATACGTAAATCCATAGAGACTCAGAGTAGATCAGTGGTTTTAGGGCTAGCAGGGACTGGAGGGCTGTGGCAGTTTATAGCTAAAGGGTACAGACTTTCTTTTGGGGGTGATGAAATGTTCTACAGTTGATTGTGATGATGGTTACATAACTCTGCAAAATACTAAAAATCATTAAAATGTATACCTTAAATGGGTGAACTGTATGGTACGTAAATTATATCTCAATAAAGTTATTGCCAAAAAAGAAGATAAAGTCAACTTCTAATCAACAATAATTATTACTTTGCCACTGGAATCAAAACACCCCACAGAAAACAGTTTCTAATATCAAGAGTTCTATTCTCAATAGATTTTCTTTATTAAGCAAAATGTAAACATGTCTAACCAGAAGTGAACAAAACACATATTTAACATTTGTCCTACCTTTGTGGTAGAGACTGAAGCTGCTGGAATGAAGGCAGATGTAGTGCTTGTCATCAAAACCTTCATATTTAGTCACGCAAAATAACGAACCACTATTGAATTCTAACCAGAATTCACCATGTTTGTTTTCCAACAGATCTCCATTATCTTGCTAGTAAGATCAGAAGAACACAGAAGTCATTAATTAAATGCAGAAAATTAAGAATGACCCTTGAGATGCTCCTTCTTGATTTAGCTTGGGAGGATCTCCCAGATAGTAGCACAGTGATCCGAGTCCTGAACCATCCAACATATTAAAAACTGAATAATTAAATGCTATGCACCCCAGGGCCTCTTCTGCCAAATGAATCCCTGTACTTCATCCTCCTTTATTGTAGATAAATTACTAGCTACCATCTCTGGAGTAGAACCAGCACGTTTTCCAAAAGAAGGTCCATGTAATGTTTGCCTTTTGATCTGCAATGAAAGCTAAACTTCCAAAGGTGCTGTCATTGTGGCATGCATCAGAAAACTGACCTTCATCATCACTGAAACAGCTTCTAACTGCCTCAATTACTAGACGTGTGTATTACGGTAGACTTAAAATAAGACACACTTGAAAAATCATTTTGGATTTATAAATCTTTACCTTTACATCTGTAAACACTGCCATCAATCCATGATTAATACTCAGAAGGACCGAGAGAAAACTCTGTGAGTTCTTGTTCTGAGAGTCTAGTTTTTTTTTCCTACGGGAACGATAATTGTGATCAACAGTAGAAAAATACTGCAGAGTCTCCTCCTCAGATCCACTCTCCTCATCTATGAGAAACAAACGTCACAATTACAGCTCTTCTACCAGCTTACTAAAACAGCATTCAAATTTGAACATTGTCACAAGAATATTTATTTATTTTACAATCTCATTATTTTTACAAAGGACCTGACAGACAATAAAAATGTACTTTCTATGTTTTTCTCTTCACCACTGAACTTCAGGCAATGTATATATTATCATTATTAAAATAACATTAATAAAATTCTTAATAAACATCTAGAAGTGGGGAAATACTGTAACTTACTAAAAGGTATTATAAAACATAGTTAAAAGTGGAAACATCAAAGAAAAATTTTAAATCCATCAATGTAAAAGGTTACCACTTTGTTTATTGATAAGCCAGGCATTTAATTCAGAAGAAATTTAAAATACATTACCATAGTGAACTGTAGATTTAAATGGACTAAAACTATCTTTGCTGAAGGTATTAATCAGTTGACTGGCTACTGAAAGCCCAATACCGTATGAGATATTTTCAAATGTCTCTACTGGTGAAGGAGCTGTTGGTTCCCAAAGCAGCAAATCATTAAAGATCCTATAAAGACAGAAGTTGAAAAATAAATACATAACTCCTGGTTCAGCTGAAGATAAACTAAAGAATATCCCTTTAAGAAGTCACATGAATCATACATTTTTTCTCAATGGTGAAATGGAAATTAGATTCTACAAAAGACTTTTTTTAAAGCATCAATTATATTCTCTCAATGGAAAAATAACTGATATGGCTATACTGCAAGGCAGTGAGAAAGGAATCCGTATAGTTAGTGTCTACCTGAGTTCAAATTACACACATTCAAATGCACTTTAAAGGAGGAAGTTTATTAAAAATAGAAACCCATAAAAGAACAAAAGGAAGATTGTTCATGTGTATGAGAGCCCTCTGTAAACTGTAGCAGATTACACATTGTCTCATCTGACTCTCCTCAATCCCATGGGGCAGCCGAGGGAGAATTATTATTCTCACTTTACACCTGAAGAAACTGTCTCCGAAAGGTTAAGTGATCTGTCCAAGGTCATACAGCTAATCAGTGGGAGAACTGGGACCAGAGCCCAGGTAACTTCCAGCTCCCAGCTGAGTTCTCTACCATTTCTCACTTTCTCTAGGGATACATGCTTTTTCATTCTTCAACAGAAAGCACAGCTTCACTGGGAAGTCTGCGTGAGATGAGCAATGCGTGTAGAACAGGGAACAGAGAGAGGAACCCCTTCTAACTAGTGCAACAGTCAAGTCAACACTGGTGATTAACGAGGGGATACATGTCAAGCTAGACTACCACCACATCCTACTTTTCCAAAGAAATACTCGTCACTACTCAGATGCCCCATCCCCACCACCCATCTCTTATGTTGCCATGAAAGCTCAGACTTTCCAATGTCCTCTACAAAGACTTTTGTTAGGTTTGGACCCATAGCATATCCTTCACATACATAATTCAATCATCGCTACGCTATTTTTTTGTTTCCCCTTCCTAGACTGTAGCCCCTCAGAGAGGGATTTGTGTTTTTGTCATAGTTATATGTGCCTAGCACAGTGGCTGTCACACTGCAGGCACTGCAGGTTTGAGGGCAGGACCAGTGGATGACTCACATGGAAGGACTGCCAGAAACACAGACTCATCGTAAAGCCTAGTATGAATACCAATCAAGGTGCCAAGCGATGATGCAGCCCAGGCCCCTTCCTGTGAGAAGCCACTTGTCTAGGAACTTCCCGGGCCAATTCCCAAGCTTCTGAGGCCCTAGAAAGTATAAACCAGGACTGAGTACTGCAACTCTCAGTAGATTGTAATCTCCACCTAAAAGGTCTCTTTTTGGAAGCATCACTGGGTGAGGAATACCAGGCACACGGGGCAGATGCATGTCTCATCTCAGACACACTGACAGTGACGCCCAGAACTGTGCGGTACTCATGCGGCCCACCGCCTCGTGCACATGTTACTCACAGGACAAAGAAACAAGAGTCTAAACCCAGATCTTAGTCTAAACTCCTGTATGAACATATAGTGAAAACGAAGAAGTTTCTTAGGAAATTTTTCTTTACCTTATTCCCTACAACCATTCTCTTACCTTCATAGGTTAAAGAAAAACTATTACTTTAAACAAAGCCTGGAGCTCATGATATGTGACCTGTAAATGTAAGTTTCAAATGATTCTACTATGTTTTCTTTATTTGTATTTTGGCCTAAACACAGTTTTGACACGATTATTATTATAAAATGTTGAATGATGTCTCTAATATCAAGAAAGAAAACACTTAAGATATTTAAGGACACAGCACCATGATTCTGTGGCCGTGAGCCTGAAACATAATAGATGCTCAATAAATATGTGATTTAATAAAACCAGTTAGAATACTTTTTTATATTCTATTCTGAAAGATTTTTGACATAGAAAAAAATCCTCCTGTACCTGGGACTATCTTTCTAAAAAGAGCCAGTTGACCAAGTCACTAAAGGAAAAAAACAGTATTTTACATGTATGAAGTAAAAGCAGAGTTGGTTATAACTCCTGCTCAAAAAGATATTTTTTAATTTTATATATAATATTGAGGCATTTAGCAAAACTTGAATGGGATCTGAGGATTAGACAGTAACATATAGTATTAATTCTCTCATTTTGATGGCTGAATTATGGTTATGTAGAAGAATGTCCCTATTTGTGAGAAATACTCAAGTGCTCAAGGCTAAAGCGACATTAAGCCGGCAGCTTACTCTCAAATGGTTCAAGGAAAGAAAGCTCTTGGAACTGTATTTGCAAATTTTTCTGTAAGTTTGAGAATGTCTGAAAATTTTTAAAATAAAAAAAAGCCAAATAAGGGGCAAAGAATTCACACCCTGAGCAACTTAGATATGTGATTTATATGATCCACAGGATGGGGAACACTACAGTATTTCTGTAATTCTAGGGGCCCAGAGACAGAGAAGTGAGCAGAGTAAGAAAGAACAGAAACTCTCTTTAGCAGCTCCCCAGATGAACAGATACTCTCCAGTTCCGATTTAAGCTCCCTCACCCGCCATACCACTGATGTCCCTCACATGCGAACTGCCAGCTGCTGGCAGAACGCTGCAGCACACCTGAGAACTACATCTCCCACCAGCTGAATGATGTTTTGTACAGTCACCAAGGGTCGGCTGGGTTTGGTTTCAAATCTGTTCATCCCACCTGTATGTTACTATAAGTACAGTTTAATTCAATATCGTGCTGATGACTTAAGTATACAGGCTTCAGTGAAAAAAAGCCTAAAACACTTGGAAGGATTCTGCACTCAGACTGCTTTGAAACTATTTTTTCAGTCCACTCTAAAGGAATTGAAACTGAAAATTTTAGACAAAGTCTTCTGGACATACAGTAAACAAAAATGCTAACTAGTGGCTCATAATCAAAGAAAGACCTTGTCCTGCATTTAAGAAAGAAGCGGTTAATGAACATATATTCATAAAGGGAATATTTAAAGTACGTATTACTATTCTGATATCCCAGTTTAACCAACAGCCACCTGCTCAATCAATGCAGAAGGAGAAAGAAATGGATAAACCTCTGGCTGGACCTTGCACTAGTGTCATTTCGCTGTTAGCCCTGCACATTTGTTAGTTCTCAGCAGACACTGCTCAACTATAAAATAAGGAGAGTAGTCCAGAGGTCATGGTTTCCAAACTTCAGATCATGTGTAACTCCCAACAGTTTAAAAAAAAATTGTGAAAGCCTTCCAATGTGAATTTATAAGTTACATGTTACTATTTATGTTATATTATAAAACAAACATAAAAATGTAAATTTTAAAAGCAGATTTTTTTAAGTTAAATAGAAGTACTAACATTTTCTTCCTACGCCTCAGTGGGCTGCCCTGTGACTCACATCTTCAAGACAACTGAACTAAGTGGATCTTTCTGAAACTTAACTTCCTCATTCTAAGGATGACCGTCCCGCTCACTGGCTGCCAGTGAGGAGACCCAGAGCTTAGTATTAACAGTTAAGGATTAAAGGGCCAGGGTTATTGGATACCAAGTAAATCTACAGCAGAAACAACAGTTTGGAGTTTCTGAAGATTAACAAAAATTTAGATAATTTGCTTACATGTGGGAAGCAAGGGATGACAGACACTAAGGACATCTTTTTCTAGAAACCTACATGACCACCCCTCAGGTACGCCAGAGTGGGTGGAATGATAACCATAACAGATGACTCCTGAGTGCTTACTGCACACCAGGCACTGCTCTCAGAACCTTCCACATGTACATCATCCAATGCTCCCAACAACCCACTGAGACCCATTCAAGTATCATCTCTATGTTACAGATGAGGAAACTGAGCTTACAGGGACTGGGTGAACCGGCCAAGAGTCTATGACCTTCCAATCCTAGAATGCCATTTATTTCAACATATTTGCTTGGTATATGTTTCAAGGTACTTACATGTAATGAACTTCAGTTTTATACACAAGTTTACAAGTTAGAGTTTCTACTTCTAACCAGATGCTTCCGTTTAACTCTGAGAAGGGATGCTCCTTGTACAAAGACTCCAGGACTCGGACTCTACACTAGTACCCATTGGTCCTCTATTACAAGTACCTCCCAACTCTTTTCATGTCACTGTACCTGAAGAAGACGCATTTTCTCAATATCCTGTGGTAAGGTGACAGGGGGCAACTAGCCAACTGAGGGTGACAGGAATAAACACCTCACACATCAGTAACCCAGTTACCAGGCACACTGGTCAGGAAACTCCGCTATGACAACAGCCCACTGTGACAGTAACAGTTCTACGGTAAACACCACACCAAGTACACTGAGCTGACAGTAATACTGTCGCAAGGGAAGAAAAGGGGCAAGAGGGAAAGCAGGGAGGTAGGGCGACAGGGAGGCAGTTAGGAAGAGAAGTCTGATCCCAAAGATTCAACTAAACGTGTTTAAACTCACCTATTATAAAGCTTCTCATAAAAGCTTTTATTAGGTAGTGTTATATGAATATTAGGTAACGTAAGTTCCAGCACATAGTGAGAATTGCTGATTGCTTTATCCTGAAACTCTGTCATTTCTACAGGGTCTCCTGGCATCACCATCTAAAACATAACAGTTTAGTGCAGAAACAATGCATCAAATAACCATTTTGTATTTATCTTCTTGCTCTACCCATACAACTAAGTGAGCAACTAAATAAGCACATAACTTTTAACCAAGGGAGAAACAGACATTATTTAATCTTGGAACTAAAAATCTAACAAAAACAATATACAATGTATTTTACTTAAAGGATTAAAACCATTGCTATCTGATAGAAGGTAATTCCTTTGTTGCTTGCTCACTTTTTATTTTACCTGTTCATTTTCGAACATTACTCTACGAGAAGAAAAGGGAGACGGGGCTGGTCTTCTCAGGTCACAAACGTCTTTCAGCGAATGAGCGCCTCCCTCCTCTTCCTCCTGATAGTGGCCACCATCACTTTCTTCTTCCTCCTCAGCTGCTATTCTCTCCAAAATGGAATGCATGGCTGGTGGGTTTACTTTCAGTACAATTCTGATAACAGAGACCATTTTAAAAATCAAGATCTAAGCGTAAACTGCAAAACTAACTTGTATACAAACTAATACAAAGCCCACTGATTAAGTCATTGGTGATAGGAGTCGAATTTGTAGTCTAGTTATGTTTACTGCTGTAAACTTAAAAGTGTGAAATTGATGCAACAACTAAATAAAGGAACATTAACATTTTATACTTGGCTAACTGAAAATCTGATATTTTGAGAATAAAAGGGTTATTTTAAAATTTCATTAATAGCCAGCAAATTTTACCTAAGAATTCTATATATTATCAGTAAGCCAAATTCACCTACATGCCATCTGTTTGACTATGATGGAATACTTGCATACCTGAGAAACCTCACATTATATAATTGTCCGAGTGGAAAAAAGGAGGGGTTGATTAGGGAATCTATTCAGAACAGCAAAGCCATCTTTTCCGTCAGGAATTTCAATAGGCTTGTGTTACTGGTGGTCTTCTGTGGCTACAAACCCAAAATATCAGGAGCCTCTGACGACACTAGCTTGTGTGCCACAGAAACGCCATTCCTTCCCGAATCCTCCGCGGCACAACACTAGCACAGGGCTCGGTGGTCTCCTTTTTATCACCACATCAGCCCGCTGTCACGAGGAGGCATGGTGTTCTCAAACAAAGCAGCTGTGTTGCATCTACAACAGCTTTTTTTCCCCTAAGCAGGTGGTGCCAGTTGTTTCTATTTATAAACTAAAAACCTGTCTCCTAATCTATAGATATCCTAACGCAAATCATGCTTTCAAACTACTTAATTGAAATAGATCTGTTTCTTATGATGAAAACTCAGGCTCTAAACTCCTGCTCACTATCAGGCATGCACTGATAATGCCTACCCAGGCATCTAATAGTCTGATACATAGGGGGCAGGGCTGTAAAAGAAGGCAGGTAAAAAAAAATGGCACGAAATAGATCGCTTTAATTCTTTGAGAGACTTCACGTACTCAGTTTTCAACATAATAAAGGATCATTATTCAGAGAAAACTAAGTTCTTTTAAATATAACCCAAGCCCACTATCAGGATAATTTGATTTAAAGAATGATTTCTCCTCCCTAAGACTCCTCTGAAGCCATGCTGCTCTAAGTCCAACTGCACACTGGGATCACCTGCTATAGCTTTTAAACTACACTGATGCCCAGGCTCTGTCTCAGAATCTTAAGGTGGTGCCCAAGATGAGTGTTTTACAAAAGCGCCCCAGACCTGAAAACACTTTCCTAAAACAATCACTGACTAAGATTCATTTGACGGTTAACCAAATGGTGCTATATGGTATCTCTTCCACTAAAGCCCTTTTTAAAAATGAACTATTTTTAAAATGGTTAATGATTCTTTTGTCCATCTAATTAGGCTCGGTAACTTGAGGCCACAGAACACATTTTATATTTCCATCCCTGTCAGTATCTAACAGACACCTTTGACAAAGTAGTACTCAATATATTTTTTTAATTTAATTTTTCCATCTTCTTTTGGTTCTCTCATCAAGGCTGAATATTTTTAGCTTAAATTTAATAGCCAAAATAGTAAAAAAACAAAACAAAACCAAAAAAAGCCCACACACACAGAAAAAACTATAGCAACTTATTTTTGAAAGGAAAATCCCATTAAACGTATGTACCATAGACATTTGGCACTCACCGCGGCCAGTCAAAGTCATCTGACGATGTTGTATCTCCATCTCCTCCACTAGCCACATGGAAAAACTTAATAGATGGTTCTCCTTTACCTTCCTGGAATGACCCTAATAAAACAGACTGATTAACTGAAATTCATTTCTTCTCAAATGCTAACAGAAAAGGTACTTTCCTCCTTAGAGGAACAAAGATCCTCTAAATCAGGGACATGATGCAACACTGACTTCTACAGAATTTACTCATTTGTTCTGCTGCACATGTGCACGTGAGGAGACAGGATGAGCAGATAAATTAAAGATGCTAGCATTTTGCTATTTGAACTCAAAGCCTTAATGTGTACAGTGCAATCATCATGACATATTAAATGCAGCAGCTACCACTTACTGAGTGCCACCTAGTGATTCTTCTTCATAGAAGTTTATGCATTTAATCTAGAAACATAGGGATAATAACTGCATTTCTTAAATGTCTATTTTGTACCAAGCACTGTAAGAATTATCTCTTCACAATAACCCCATACATGTTTTTTCATTCCATTTTACAAAGAATGGCTTTCCACTAGAATAGTGAGTTTCTTATCACTAGAGACAAGGGAAGGCTCCAGATAACCCTAAAGGCCTTTTCACGAAGTCATAATTGGCAAGTCAACTTTAAATGTCTATAGATACGTAAAACTCAACAAGAACAAGGGAAGGGAAACTGCAACCTATTCCCAGAGAAGGAGGTGAGCAGAGGGGGGTGTGGTGGCAGAGAGGGGCTGGGGGGGTAGGCAGAGGAGGGCTGCTTAGGAACCACAGAAAAAGTCAGGATCCTCCAGAGTTCCTCACACACTGGGTTCACTCTAAGTCTGTATACTGTCTTCATTAGCTGACGAAAGCAAAGTAATACAGGAAAACGTACCACATTTTACAAAGAAAAGTCACAAGAGACTAGTATGATGGTTGAAAGCTCAAGCTCTAGTTCAGGCTTGGGTCTGAATCTTGATTCTGACACTTACTACTATGTGACGTTGGAAGGCACCTCTTCAGAAGTCAGTAGGAGTCCTCAGTTATAAAAAAGGAAAGTAATTGGGATGGGGAGGGTATAGCTCAGTGGTGGAGTGCATGCACAAGGTCCGGGTTCAATCCCCAGTTCCCCCATTAAAAATAATTGTAATAAATAAATAAACCTAATTACCCTCCCTCCAAAAAATAAAAAAAAAAGAGAGAGACAAAAACCAAAAGTAATTGGAAATAATAAGCTTATCATAACTATGACGATTAAAGGAAACAAGACAATATGTGGGAAATGCTCAGCACATAGCAAACACAGAGTGGCACTCAATAAATTCTGGCTACTATTAGTCCTACAACATGTAAGTGGTAGGCAGTATTAAAATGTAGGCTAAAGCACTATATTCTCTAAGTGAGTCATCATGGATCATAGTTCCTTCTAAAAAACTGACCTATATTTTACATACGTATACAATACTGGGGGAAAAAAGTTGTTACTCTTGTTTTCTAATATATGTCTTTAAGTTTATTGCATTTGGGGACTGTTATAGTTTTTCTTGATGTAAGTTTTGGTAACAGTCATTTCTAGTCTGACTCTTCTACAGGCACGTTCAACCTTACCGACTAGTTCTCTAAAGGTAAGCTCCAATTTAACTTGTTCAGGGGTTGATCCTCCTATGAATTCAGTCTTAAATTCTAGATCTGTGAATGCTAAATGAAGAATCTCCTTCTGAAGTGATTTCTTAAACCATGGTCCTCTCTCTTGATCTGATCGAAGATCAGGTATTGGGAAGCGAACAGAAAGGTTCAACGCTGGTGTGGCAACTTGTACTGATATCCGACAATTTGCAGGATTATGTGAATCATCTAGAAATACTTCAGCGAAAGCTTTATGCTAAAACACAAAATATCAAAAATATGCCAAGATGTTAAGTTACACAAATAAACATAAACGACACTGGTTTTCAACATCACAATATATATAATCACTGCTTCTTCTTTAAGGATAATGCATTAAAATACAATTCGTATTAACTACTACCATGTTAATTTAGCATAATGAAATTTTATAATGCAACAGTACTGACGAAAGTCAGAACTATTGGCAAGTTACACCTTCGTATAAAACTGAACACAGGTGCTACAGATGTATACACATCCTACTAGACTAAAAATGAATTAGCTTATCAACAAACTCAATATGGTTAAAAATCACTATAGTAAAATAAATGCAATTTGAAGGATTTATCCATTAATATGCTATTTTATAGACTTCAATGTGAAATCAGAATTACGCCAAGTGCAAAGACCCATCCCTGACTCATCTCTATTTCCAGGACTAAGCCCAGGCTTGGCACAGCACAAGTTCTAAACAAATACTCCCTGAGTGATTCACTCTGAGCTCCCATCCAACCTAAGGGTATGATCCCATCAAATAACTCTTAGAAACCAAAACACGTATGCACCATTTACTTAAAGCCCTCTTACAATAAAAGGGCCAAAGAACATGCCCTTCAGATTAAAGTCTATTTCTATTTTTTCTCTAAAATGTACTGTAACTTAAAGATTTAGTCCAGAGTATAGTGTAGGTGATAACTGCCTCAATTTCATGGATCAGTCTTTAACTTCCTAAATTAGAAAGGTCCCTTTCTATGCTAACACTTGGATTTTTAACAAACATATTCTTTCTTTCCCCTATTTGACTTTCCAATACTAACCCCTACTCTCAGCAAAAATAACTCAAGAGATTAAATCATCATCCTAACACATCTATGGCTAACAGTAGATATAGACACTAGCTCCACAGAATTTAAAATAACTATCAGTTGTTGATAGTAAAAAATTAAAGAATGTTGATTTAATATGAATACCCACCACTAATTAAGGGAGAGGCAAATATGTAGTAAAATATCTTTTCCCTTTTCTTTTTAGCCAAAGTTGTCTCTGTCTGTGCCTGATTGTAAAATTCTTAGCAGACATCTTGCAAATCTGACTTACTTGATTTGCTTTTAGAAAAAACACCAGGCACCAGGTCTAAGTAAAAGTGATATAATGTGATGCTAACACAATATGATAAATTATGTTCCCATTTTCAAAAGTATATCCTACATTATATGGGCTACACTTTAAAGGAGATTCAAGTACTTTATTACATGTGTGAATAGATACAGTTTTGTGAAGATATTACTGTCACAGTTCATAAAATTCAGATAAACACAGAAAAGAAAATCTAATTCCACTACCACCCTAAAACAGTCAGTGTTACCTATCTGAAGAACAAAAACAGGCAAAACTTATCTAATGGTGTATTTCCAGCCATTCTTTCCCTATATACAATTTTATTTACACAGTTGTAATAATTTATGTGGAATAATACATTCTACTTTCTCACATAATACTTCATGAGCCTTCTTCATGTTGTTGTACCATCTTTAAAACCATCGTTTACAACGGCAGCATAAAATTTCACTCAGTATAATAGCACAACCTATTTACCTAGTCTACTATCTAGATATACAAGATGTCTCCATCTTTTATTACAAATAATGCTGTTTTAATAACATATGCTATTTAACCCATTAAGAATAGTCATTAAGTTCAGAAATCAGCCCAGTATGCCTATTAACTGGCTATAATTATGATTAGTAGTCGCAACTTTTTAAATACTTACCAGACTAATGTGCTTATTGTATGAAGTATACATGTGAGATGCCATCATCTCCACTGTAGTAAGTTTT
This sequence comes from Camelus dromedarius, assembly GCF_036321535.1. Lineage (NCBI taxonomy): Eukaryota > Metazoa > Chordata > Mammalia > Artiodactyla > Camelidae > Camelus > Camelus dromedarius. The sequence continues at coordinate 86,622,680 of NC_087440.1, forward strand.
TGGGGTTGAAGCAAAGAATTTAACCTGTCCACAATACTGATATCCAGCTCACAAAATACTGGGTTTAATTTAATTTGTAATTCTGCCTTCTGAGGAACAGAACTAAGTCTTGCTTGATTACTCTTAAAAAAAAAAAAAAAAGTATTAATATGATAACGAGCAATTCTATAAAATTAAATTAAAACTTTGTGATTGTGATAAAATATATATCAAATGAAAATTTACAGATGGTAATCACACAAAAAGATCTCTTACCTGGGGTCCTTTATTCTCAGAATGCTTATAATGAAGCTGAAGACACACAGGAGGGTGGGAGTCAGTTCGTTCTTTGGAATGGAACATTAAAAGCTTAAAAACAAAGAAGATAAATTGAATGTACAATATTAAGCTATAATTAATCACATCAATTAATAGAAGAACTAATATAACGGTGGGAAGAGCTTTTTGAAGTCAGAGAATCTGGGTTAAGTCTCACTGTTAGTTATTTACTAGCAATGTATCTTAGATAAGCCGGTCAACTTCTGTGACATTAGTATCACATCTGCAGAGTGTTACGTGGGTTCACAGAAAGCCCTGTGAACATAAAATAAGACACAAGGGCAAAGCAATAGCAATAAAAATGTTATTTCGATAGCTTCGAAAAGTTTCTCTAGGACCCGCTTTTAGGATAGGAAAAAAATCAGATTAATAATAAATGAACTTAGCACACAGTAGGCATTCAGTAAACATTTGCTGAATAACAGAACTCTTCTGAAATTGACAGTGCTTGGAAAATTAGTGAAACGAAGTCATTTGTCCCATAACCTGTTTGCCTCTAAAACAAGTCAACTCTAAAAATGTGACTCACTCTTATAATCCCTTTGAATGCCATAATTAAAAATCTATTTCAACAAAATACAAATGCAAACATGCACAAAAAACTTCTTCCTATGTCTTTTTTAAGAAAATCATTGCTATTCATACAATTCTTAAAAAGCAAGACAGATTTAAAGAATAATCCCAAAAGGAAAGCATCTAGCATTTACCTCTGTATAGTGAGGAGGAACAGAATGAAAATCAGTCGGAAACAGGCACTCCAAAAGTTCCATTTGCCCAATGGACATATCAGTACTGAAATATCGGGAAGATGATCTTTGCCTTTGTTCATAGGACACTTTGATGCCAGTACCTATAAATCTATTAGGAAAAACACAGCATGTAAGTGTATCCATACACTTCTAGATTAAACAATGTCTCAAAGCATAGTACACGTGTTAATTCCCACCTGTTCTGACAAGTTCAAATTGTTAGTAATAATTAATATTCTTAAGGATATTAACCAGAAAGATGCTTCAAATTTCCCATTCCCTGATGTAAGAGAAAGAAATCAGATCTGGGGAAGGATATAGCTCAGTTGTAGAGAGCATACCTAGCATGCACGAGGTTCTAGGTTCAATTCCCAGTAACTACATCAAAAACGAACAAACCTAATCACCTCCCTCTTCAACAAAATTTTTAAAAATTAAAGATAAATTGAAAAAAAAAAAAAAAAAGAAATCAGACCTGTTGACAGGAAATTATCCAAGATATGTTTCCCAACACTGCCCTTCCCTCTTCTACATTTAAAAATTTACACTGCAGTGGATAAAGCCTTTCAAATCCGTAAAATATATGTAATAGTTTTTTACAATTATCTAGAGGAATCATGCAATATCTTAAAAACTTCAGTCAGTAGAACTCAAATGAAGTTCTGTATCTAGTTTTTGTTACTTCTGTTGTATTTCCTACTGGCAGATACTTGAAACCTTGTCAAAAATGGGAAGGAAAAAATATTTTTGCAGTTTTATTATAAATATTATGGTCCTAACCTATAGTTTCTTTTGCTAGATATGCTAGATATAAAAGCTACTTTGCATATTAATTTTAATGCTTCAAAGAATTTAAAGTTAAAACACAAGCCCAAAATATTTTCTAAAAATAATAACATATGAGCCTCAGTCATTATATAAAATATGACTGGAGAATTTATAGGTCAGTCTCATTAAAATACCACTTACACAGTAACAATATTATACATACTTATAAATTTAATTATCTCTTCATCTATTAGGACTCAACCCATGAAAAGATCGGTAGCTATTTCAACAGCTTTGATTCTTTTTTTTTAAGCGGAAGTTGAAAATGTAGAATTCAAGCTCAGGATCAGCCTTGGTATCACTTCCCACCCCACGGGCAGTGGCGTATGAATCACTCCCAAGACCCTTTTCATCAGTTCATTCTATTCTCACCACCGCCATCTCTGCTAAGCCAGTGACAATAAGAACCATTTTTATGATCATAATGGTGTCAGTGGAGAATGATGGCAAAATGTGGCCAAAGAAACTTGACAAAAGCAGGGCAGGGAACTAAAGAAAAGATAATCAGAAAACTCCAGATTACCTAGATCTTATATCTGAATGTTTCACGTGCCAAATAACCTGAGTGAGACATTCTATGGTAAACATCTTTGCAGTACTGCAAGAAAACCTCATTCCACTCATTTACAAATAAAACGTGAATTAGAAAAACAAATGGAGATGGGTAGATGGATAAATGAAAAGTCCATATTTGGTTCTTTTCCAAGGATCATTAACAAATACAAGAGTTTACCTAAGGTGATCATGTGAGCAAGCTTCTGCAAATACCGCTCGGAAAGACTTAAAATCTTCTGTTGAAAATCTTGCTGGATCAATCTTTTCTATACAAGTAAAGAAAGCTATCGCCATAGATGTCAACGGATTAAGGTTCAGTGACGTTTCAGGTGGAGATAAAGGATCGATGTGAAGCACAGAGACTGAAAAAGTTCCCACAGCTAGTCTAAAAATAAGTTCAGGCCTGGATTCATCCACTGACACAGATCTAGACGGGAGAGCTGAAATACATGTGTTCAAATTATATACATAAAATTTAATACTTGAAACAACACATTACATCAAAAGTATAAAACAATTACTAATGTGTGATCACCTGTAATGTGAACAGTTTGAATCAACGAAATAAGTAAAATAAACTGTAATCTTTCTGCATTTTACATCCAGGATCCTTGATAATTGAAGTACAAAAAAATATGTTACACAGGGAAACATATGAACAAAACTTCTGCATTAATAAAACTGTCCTGGAAAAAGTCAGAGATTAACCAAAAGCTGCTGACCAAATTTCCTTTAAGCTTTGTGTCTACTTCAACTAAATTTTGCAGAAAAGAAAACTGAGGTTCTCTCTTAAGGGAACTGTAAACAGTGAAACAAAAATCAGATAGTTGATTAAGACTCCTGAACTGCAACAATAATATGAAACTTAATGGTATACTTTTTAATAAAAATATTTAAGTATTTAAACACACAAAGAATACAATAAATAGGCAACTATTCTAAAACACTTCACAGTGAATTATTCAACAATGCTTCATTTTCTTTCTAAACATTATTAAATGGCCTAGACCAAAGGAAATTTTATGAAGAAAAAGAAAAGAATCAGTAGAATGGCATTCTTCAAAAGTAATTTTTTTTCAAGTTTTTAAAAAATACCAGTGAAAACTATCAACAAATTTTTTTTTTACTTACAAGTCTTCTGTAAAGATGCTGGGTGAACTAGGTTGGATGGTAATGCTGACCCTCTTACTGGCTGTTCTTTATGATGATCAATGAAATCTCCCCAAGTTGGCTGAAGCTATAAAACAATTTTTTAAGCACATTAATAAAGTGCAAAATTTTAGAAGCAATTTTTCAAGAATAGAACAAAAATTAAATAATGCTTTACCACAGTGGTGCTTAGTGGAGATCCTGCTGGGGTATTGGTGTATGTACTAGTTAATGATAACTCGAGGTCCATATTTGGGGGTTCCCCAAGGGGTGGAAGGGAAGAGAGACTATGGGACATGTCCATATCAGCCATGGAGAAGAAAACTTCTTCTTCTAGAGAGAATGAAAATTTGTCAACTTTATTATAATTCCCCCAATTCACATCTTTAAGTAATTTAATATATATTAATAACACATTCTTCTTTCAGAGATACAGTGATGTCCTAAATTTTATGTTACTTCCAATGGGGTAATTTCTTTGGATGCAACATAGATAGCTAATAGAAGGATAAGCTAGCCTACTGGTGAACTTTTTTTTTTTTTTTAAACATATGCTAATCCATATTACATGGTCTATTTTTAAGTGTCATATGATTTTAAAACAGTCCAGATTCTAAAACTGTATTAATATCTTGCTATCCCTAGCTTCATATGGCTACAGCTATTACTTAAAAAAAAAAAAAGAGTTCAATATATTATTTAGAATTCTGTTCATGTTCCACTTCCTTCTTTCTGGAGATTGTTCTACCCTCATGCAAATGAAGTCTGTATGGTCAAAATTTCTTGAGTAGACTTTAATTTTTTATTTAGTTTCAACATTCCATATTTAAATCGACTCTTACTATTTACGGTATTAGTGCTTACACATTCTGAAACACCTGTAAATGCAAAGTAAACTGGTAAAGATTAAATTTACAGACAACTGATAGGAAGATTAACAGACAAAGGTTCCTATTTAAAGGAAGCCACTGCAGATCATTATGTGAGCACATAAGAATTTGACAAAATGAATAATTACCTCCAATTTATCTTTTGTGCAAATCCACATTTTTAACTGACTTTCCATAGAATAAATCATGATTTACAAAACAAAAGTACACAATCAGAAAGGATACTGCAGCACACATGTGCCAGAGCATCACTGTAAAGCTGTGGTTAGATAAACATACACAATTTAAACCTTCTTACAGCACGGATCTCCTGTTTTCTTCATTACTACACTCCACATCACAGCAGCCAAAATTAAGTTCACCATGGTCTGTGATGATAACGCATGACTCTGCAGTCAACTTTTGGAGTTGCTTACCCCGGCTAGAAGGTGTACGAGCCGTTTCTGTCTCATAAAAGCTTTGCTCTGAGGATACAGCGGCAGAGAGGGAATCTTTCCTCAAATAATACCGGTTTAATTCCATTTGGATTCGATATTCATCTTCTTGCTGCATAGGTCGATTTTTTCTGTCTTTATTAGCTAACCCTATTTTGCTTGAATTTTCTACAAGCATGCAAAAGGAAAGCAAAACAGTAATTAAATTTGGACTTACTTAATTATTTCTCTCTCAACCCATTTATCCAATATCAATGCAACTTACTACCACAGTCAGTGCAAAATCACCACTAACAATCAGACATCTAAGTGAGAGCTCTAAGTAGCCAGCTAGGAATCACAAGATCTTATCTTTGATAGATAAGTCATTCAAAAGAGTGCTTTTAATATGTCTTATTTACTGTGTTTAAGAATTATACCTTCTTGGTTGTGTGAAGTACTATCCCCAACCAAGGAAGTAAGTCAGTCAGTTCTGAAATGTTAAGTATGTGACACAAAAAAATCTGACTGATAATTTGTGCCATAATATAATTTGAAAGACCCAATCAAATTTAACTATTGAGGATTCTTATTTATAATACAGCTTTAAGTTCACATATTCCTATAAAACAATATGCTATATAATTTAACTAAAAGGGTTTAAAAAATTAGAAATAGTAACAGAGTTATACTTGCCTGGTCCAGCAATAGCTGCTAACATATCCAAAAGCAAATGTACCTGCCTTGGCGACAGGAATAGATGTATAGAGTCTATCTGCCCATCAATATCCAACTTAAAAAAAAAAGAAAAAAAGAAACCTACTCAGGATGAACAATCTTTATAAGATCACCACAAATCCCAGAATATTTTAATAAAGTGAGAGGAATACTGATTGTTTAGTCTTAGATTCCTTCACCTAAGATTCTACTAATTCATACAATCTAAATGAAAAGATACAAGGCCACCAACTACTGCCCTACAAGGGAAAATCCTCTGAAGAAATTCCCTGTTGACAAGTCCAGTGTCATATCTCACATCTCTGAGATTTCTGAGTATTTAAAGTATCTGAAGAGGCATAAGACATAAGGTATTTGAGGAGGCCTAAGACATAGTCTCCAAGAAAGAATATTAAGATAGCAGTAATAGAACATTCATTCTCATCATCATTTCAAAAGACTCAAATCACAATCTTTAAAGCTTGATTCAAACCAAGAGCAAATAAAGTTGGCTGTCCTAAGTCTGCCCATGGATCACACTCCCTACTGGAACAGCACAGACCTTCATAACCAACAGCATGCCCTCCGAATGCCCCCTGCCCTCCACACAGTCCACTCCCCACTGGCACTGAGCCACAGCAGGAAGAAAGTGCTCATGTGAAACCCCCTTCTCTTTTCCAACTCTTCGTCCATTTTTCTCTCTAGGAAAAAAGCCCCATTCCACTCTCATGCTGATTCCTGTGGAATATAACCTGACAAAAGCAACTACTCTGTTCTCTCATCACATTCTGAGAAGTTACAGATGCTGGCCTTAGTTTTCATTCGCCTTTCCTCTTAGTTCTAATGCCAACACTGACTCCTGTTATTTTTATGCCATTTTACAATTAAAAAATAATTCAATTAAGAAAACACATTTATATATGGATAATGGCATCTTTCCCAGGAGAAAAACAAATTTCTTCTGATTCTAAAAACAAAAAATAAATTACATAGTGACTTTGAGAAATTTCCATTATCTAACTAATAAAATAAGACATTCTCCAATAATAATCATCATTATTTATCACTTTTGAGTATTGGAGCACTATGTTAGATGCTTTTATTTTATTTCCTCTAATTCTTGTACTGTTCCTGTTTTACAGATGAGGAAACAGGTTCACAAAGATTAAGTGATTTGTGTAAGGTCTAACAGATCCAGAGCCAGAATTTTAACCTAGGTTGACCCATGGAGTACTTGTTTTATGGGGTTCCATACTGACTGCTGACACCCCAGGCCATGAATCAGCAAGGAGTTAAGGCTGGGGAAAGTGAGAAAATCTTTCTGATCATATGCCAAATTTAAAAACTGTTTTGTAATTTCTCAGCATTGAAAGCACAGTCTCTGATCTTTATTAGAATGCATGATTAAGAAAGTTTCATTTCTAATTTTCATAGAATTATTTCATTATTAGTAATTCTGAGTTTGGCACACAAAGAGCAAGGTACATATTACTTTCCTCTGGAAATATTAAAAAAAAAAAAAAAACTAAAATACTAGATTTCAAAAGCCAACACACGGAAACAGCCTAAATGTCCATCAACAGATGACTGGATAAAGAAGATATGGTATATTTATACAATGGAATACTATTCAACCATAAAAAAACAACAACATAACGCCATTTGCAGCAACATGGATGTCCCTGGAGAATGTCATTCTAAGTGAAGTAAGCCAGAGAGAGAAAAATACCATATGAGATCGCTCATGTATGGAATCTAAAAAAAAATGAACATAAATACAAAACAGAAACAGACTCATAGACATAGAATACAAACTTGTGGTTGCAAAGAGGGTGAGGGGTGGGAAGGGACAGACTAGGAGTTCAAAATTTGTAGGTACTGACCGGCATATGCAGAATAGATAAACAAGATTATACTGTATAGCACAGGGAAATATACACACAATCTTGTGGTAGGTCATAGTGAAAAAAAAATGTGACAATGAATATATGTATGTTCATGTATAACTGAAAAATTGTGCTCTACACTGGAATTTGACACAACATTGTAAAATGACTATAACTCAATAAAAAATGTTAAAAAATAATAATAATAATAAAATAAAATACCAAATTTCAAACTCAGTGTAACACGGTAATTGAAACAAAACGTCTCTAAATTCAATATAAGCAGTTCCCTATTTTCATATATAATGCATTCCCAAAAACATCTGATAAAACTGAGGATGTGAAACACCAAACTTACATACTACTTGAGGGGTGAATAGTCTCAGAGAACTAAAAATAACATGAAACATTCCATATCATTTTGATCCCACAGCTGAAAGACAAGTCTAATGAAAGAGACTAAAGATCTGACACTTCGGGCGCCTCTAACTTATGTCATCTTTGTAGTGTACTAAGTTTATGAGATCTATGTTTCTCACTGCTACCATTCAGAACTTTAATTTTTCCATTTAGCAGCCATTATCATTAAATAAGAACAAAATGTACTCAAATACTCCAGTTGCTGCACAAAAAATTACCGCAAGAACAGTAATATCTCCAAACATTAAGCCCTTGGCTAACAGACAATGCCACCATGCAATAGTTCCAGATGCTCATCTGTCACCTAATACACAGATGTCCAAAAGTAACATTTAAAAGGCATTTATACAAATCAATACATAATGTGCAAAAGTTCTGATCTGCACAAAAATCAAATATACAAATGTTGAGGACTAGCTATAATTAATCAAAACAGAACTAAAGAAGTTATCGCTATGGTTCTTCCTTCTTCAAATGACAGTAAATGCATTCCTCAGAGACATAGACGCATTCAGTTTCCCAAGGAAGTTACCACAGTAGGGACTCCCTGTAGTATCTGCACATACATGGCTCTCTGCTCCATTAGCAACCCCATCATGTTATTTGATGAAGAGGCTTCAGACCTGTGGGTGGATTTTGTACCATCTGAGGTAGGACAGAGCACAACCAAAGGGGAGAAGGGACAATCAGTAACAGGAATGCTGCCACTCTAATCTTCACCCTCCTCCTGCTGAAACTCTAACCAGGTGCTCCAATCCAAGGAAGGATTTCCGGTGATCCTTCACTCTTCGGAAAAACGTTTTTTATACAATCACATGTACTCAGTGGCTCCTTCTTCCATGTTCCCATGTCCACTTCTATGTCCCTTATTACACATTTTATTAAGACAAAGATTGTATTCCACTCGTCCCTGCAGCTGTCCCAAGAACCTGCATGGGGCCTGGCATACAGCAGTTCCTCAAACTTCTAGAGCTAGTTACGTCAGGGGATAAAAAATAAATATCCTGATGTCTCTTAAACTACATTTTACACAAATATAGAAAATTAGTTTCCAGAGTCTGAAAATAATACTTGACAGACACATTATTAACTGACTAAATAAATCCAAGTCTCCCGATTCTTCACTGTTCAATATTGTTCCCTAAGAAACAAGTACAGCTGTCCTTACAGTATCTTCCAAAGGCTATGAGAGATCATGAAAAAGTCAATCTCTTTACATAAATATTATACAACTATAAAAGCAGTCATTCTGTTCAAACATATCAGTGAATATTTTTACACACACATAACTAAACATCTCCTTCAGTCAGCTTCTTGCTTTTCAAATCTCTTTCTTTAAAGTTGTTAATTTTATGATGACAGAGATTCTTTAAGCCATTCCTAGTTACATGAACTAATGAACATTTTTGAACATGGGGACAAGTGAGTGTAGTAAACAGCTCCAAATCCTGAGCTGTAGCAAATGGGCAAAGGCGCCCCTCACATGAACTCTGTGATCTAAGAACAGAGGCGCCAGCTGAGGTGAAAACGCTGACTCCACGACAGTGGGGCCCTAGGCACAGGACAACCTACAGCAACCGATCAGTGGGTCACTGCGCAGGTTAAATGATGCTTGTAGCTTTGTTTTGTTTCTAATCTACGGAAAATAAAACAAACACTTACCTTAGCTCCAGGAAGTACTTCATTCTGTTTCAATGTAAGACTCAACTCCAACCTACCAATTAGCCCTCCAATCTGCACTGGGTCAGAGGGTGCTACCTCTGGCAAATTTCTAGTTAGTTGTGGGTGTGGCTCATAAACAATTTTGGGATTCCAGCTAGGTGACAGCTTTGGCTCAGTTTCCTACAATAACGCAATAAGAAAGAAAGAAATTCTTTAAAATACCTTAGTATAAATAAAATGAAATGCAAAATACAATTGTCAAATTAAGAAGAATAAAGTAGATGAATTGAAAACTGTACTTCATGTCAGTGGATAAACCAGCATCTTACAGCTAGCACGAAACACAGCACCGTTCCTTGATAATAAAGGCAAATTATGGAAAAGGAAAAAAAGCACAGTAATGGTTCAAATTATATAATAAGAAAATTTAATAGATGTTCTATAATTAAGAAAATCTGATTTGTAAGATAAAGTAAAAGATAAATCATGGAGTGACTAATTTTTTATAAAAGGACTCTCTACTCTTAGAAGGGATTAACAGAGTTCCTTAATTATATAGCTTCTTTAAGATATGACTTGTAAGATAAATTTTCAGCGATACATTCATTACGTAAGGTAAACGTGAACACTGCTTGATTTCCTGTTTTTACTGTAAAAATGGCATTGGATGTTAATATACCATTTCCCTCCAAGACATAGTATCCAATGTCTCTCTATTAAATTAATACACAGCAATGGTAGAAATGACATTAATTATAAATGTATTTTTAAATCTCTGAAATATGTACCCACACTACTGAATATCTGTGTTAACTCCCAGATCAGGCAGAAACCCATCAGTACACACTATCTATACTAGAAAAATTTAGCAGCCCTCATGTAAACCTTTCAAAAGTCCATGATTTCGTTTTCCATCTTCTTTTCCTTACCACTGGTGCAGCTGAACACACTGGGGAAGATTTTGCTGATGCAGAAAACTCATCCCAGAAGAGAGACACTCCAGAGAGCCGCAGCAGCTTGTGCGCAAACGCTGTGGGCTGGTGCACGCTGATTCCTGAGGGCTCATCGGCAGCTTCGTCGCAGTACACTGTTCTGGAAGTTAAAAACCAAAAGAGCATTTGCATAAAACTCCTAGGAAAACCTACTTGCAATTTTAAGAAATGCACAAAGCTGTTTAAGTTTAAAGAGTTGTTCAAGTGTCAGCTCTCCTCAGAATACACCTACAAGGCGGGTCAGCATTACCATGCTTTACTCCAGTAAATATTTTCATGAAGAGACATCAACCCCAAGAAGGTAACTTTCTGAGGCTCCTAAATTTGGGGGGAAAAAAATAACTTCCTAAAGTTCATTTCAAGGATAACAATTCCTGTGCTCCCTCACAAACATCTCTTAGTAACAGTGAGATGGCATTTGGTTCCAAGTCACAAGTCTGACGTGACATTTCTTGAATCCTGTAACTACTCCATGAGTTCTTATGACTCATCTTCAACTTAAATAAAACAATGTTGTCCTAAATGCATTAGATTTTAGACAGTTTTTAAATACACCATTTAAGGTAATGCAACCTAATTTCAAGGTTCTGTTAACAGTAACTGTTTCACTAATAGGTATGTTTTGTAAAGGAGAAATCAGAACATATCTACTTAAAAAATGCAGTAAAGGCCCCCACAGATCCACATATCAAGCGTCTTCCATGCTTCATTCTGCTTCTCTCTGCTAGCAGGTCAGGTGAAGAGTTACCAGCTCAAAACAACACTCAGCAGTGTGCATGCGAATCAGTCCCTGTTCTGGAGCTGTCTATAGGCGCTTCAGGTGGGCATACACAAAAAACTAAAAGTGATGTGTTTGTATCTTTTTTAAGTAAATCACTATTTATACAATTGACCTTAAATATATCCTCACAGAATCCTCAAAAAAAACAGCAGTCTTAGCCTAAAGCAATACTTACATCGAAGAAAGCAAAGCAAAAAAAGCCTTCCACATTAATGACATAGACCTAAATAGAACACTGGTCATATGAAAAATCAAACTCTCCAACAGGAGTGCCTTAAATTTAGTACCACTCAAATATTCATTATTTTGATTTGATATTAACTAAAATAATTACTTGCTTTGTGAATTCAAATATTCATCATATTATGTATAATTATACCCTGAAACTTTCAGTTTTCAATAATGGGATTGGAACATAACTTGAAGAATAGCACTTTACTCAGAAATAATTTAATATATTAATTTAATATAATCACCTCTCATCTCCAAAAGCATCCTGAAATCTAATGATTCAGATTTTATTACTTATAAAGGGAAGAATAGGGTCATTTGTTTTCAGATAGAATAAGTCTTACCTTTCTATTCGAATTTCAAGTGCAGTTCCAGTTTTGGAATTTTCTGGCACATGTTCAATTCTCAAAACAGTGTCTATAAAAGTGACTTTTACTCTTCTTAGTACTAGAGTAAACAAACAGGTAGCCATCAACATGAGACCATATGTATACTAACTACAAACTTCTAATGAAAGGGATAAATACAAAATTAATTTGATAAGAACTCACAAAAGTTGAATTTCTTTCCCTAAAAAAATACCTAAATCTTGAGTTTTGTAATAAATATTTTGCCTTGCTGAGCACTTACCCTATGTTACACCTCAACTTGGGGCAATGACTAACACTGTTGAATTCTAACCCCTGCATTATACAAGCATAATAAAATAATCAGAGGAGAAGCTAGGGTAAAAAAGAACATGAAATTAAGCTGAATATAATACTTAAAATATTGTATTTTACTCAATTGTAAAGTTCTGAAGTAAGAATAGTAATTCTTTAAAAAAAAATCACTCCAGTAAATTTTCCTGATACAAGGCTAACTAAATAAAGGTACTAAATTACTAAATAAAATCCAAAATTTTTCAAAATACTCAATAATGCCAAACCTGTTTCAATGGTTTCAGCAAACTTTTCAAGTCCTTCAAAAGGCTGGGTTCCTTCTCCTTGCTCATCTGTTAGTTTCTGGCTAAGACATTCCTTTGCCAATTGCATACTGCTGGTCATGAAACTTGACCAATACATAGGCTCAGAACCAGTTGCTGCAGAAAATATAGATTAATCCTAAACAATTTCTCACAGTTACAACAAACCCATTTCTTAAAATTACACATTTCAAACACATAAAATTCTTAATCCTCCAAGAGATATTAAGCATCATGGTGTTACCCATGGATACAATATTCTAGAAATTACTCTTGAGATTCAAACATCATCTTATAATAATATAAGAATAATAATTGAAAAGGAAAATGACAGATTTGTAAAGCAGACCACAGAAAAAAGTCCAGAGACATGTGCTCTCATTACATGATATACACCTGCCAAATATTAATTTACAAAGTCATTCAAGCATTTTATATACATGGTACTGTTCAAAATACTGTAGAACAGGGGTCAACAAACTTTCTGTAAAAGGTCAAATAGTAAATATTTTAGTCTTTGTAGGTCATATGGTCTCCATCACAACTACTTGACTCTCACTCTAGTACAAAAGCAGCCAGAGAGGATGGATGAATGAATGAATGAATGAAGACAGAAAGATGTTTCAATAAAAACTTATTTACAAAAGCAGGTGAGAGACCAGATTTGGCCTGCAGGCCATAGTTAGCTGACCTTGCTGAAGGGGATAGAAAAATAAAATCATTATTAATTCTGCCCTCAAAGAGACTACAAGATAGTGGAAGAAAGAGAATACTATCACGAAGAATTAACAGGCAACTACTGAGTGTCACCAGAAAATATTACGACAGCTAAGAGAGGCTAGTTCTTCCACCTGAAGGAACTCATTGGAAATCTGGCAGAGGCAGCAGCTGACCCAGGCTTCAGAAGTACAGTAGGTGTATGTAGATACAACAGAAGAGCATCCTTGGAGAAGGAATACATGACTAGTGAAAAATCCTTTCCAGATCTCCTATGAGAGAATTCCACCACACTTCCTTATGCTATTCAAAACAAACTGACAAGGATTACTAGAATTACTGCCTTCCAAAATTAAATTTAAAAGTCCTTCTAGTGAAATATTTTTAAAGTAAGGGGAAAATATTTTACTTTCTGTAGCAAAGTATTACTATATCTACTCAGCTTGGTTGAAAGATAAAATATTCTTGCTAATTAAATACCAGATTATAAAGAATTCTCATGCACAGATGACCAATTTTCAAAATACAGGTACTATAATTCTACTTTGGTGTTTCAGGCAGCACTTGGGATTGTAACTCTTCAAGCCTATCTTTACAAACATCACTTGTCACTGAAAGAATTAAAGTTCATAATTTAACATGATTTACTATCATGATTTTACTGGCCTATAAAACCCACAGACACACACACTCTGCAGTAGACAACACAGGACACAACATAGCACAGTGGTTAAGAACACGGACTCCAGAAACAGACTGCCTAAATTCAGATCCCATCTTTTCCACTAAACTAGCTATGACCTTGGACAAGTTATTAAACCTATTTGTGATTCAACTTCCGGTTCGGCAATGGAGATAATAAAAAGTATCCATTTCAAATAGTTATTGTGAGATAATACTTGTAAATCACTCAGAACAGTATCTGGCAAAATGAAGCACTCTATACGTGTTTGTTAATCAGAAAACATCTTACGTGTAATTAAAACTACCACACACATATACTTGTCAACAATGACTTACTACTACTTTAAAGCTTTTCCCTCCCAAAGCTTTCTTTCAAAAATCTTCAGTCCTAAGATAGAGGTGAAAGAACAGTACAACAAACACCTGCATACCCTACTCCAGATTCATCAAGATTACCACACACACTCCAACTTTCACTGAACTATTTGAAGGTAAACAGCAGACATCACAACACTCACTCCTAATTACTTCAGCATGTAACTCCTAAGAACAAGACCAGTCTCCCGCAAATGCTCAATTCCATTAACACACCCAAGCAACTTAGCACTGACACAATAATATCTTACACTCATTCAATACCCAGACTTCCCCAGCTGCCCCAATGATACCCTTCATGGGAAAAAAACAAAACTAAACTGAACAAAAAACATAATTATGAAGTAAAATTAATTATTCATGCTTCAGTCTCCTTTAATCTGAACAGTTCCTCTTCCTTCATTGTCTTTCATGACACTGACATTTTCTTAACACTACTAACCAGCTAGTTTATAGTTTCTCTTATTTTCGATTTGCCTGCTGTTTTCTTATGATTTGATTCAGATTAAGCACATTTAGCAGGAATAGTACAAAACTGATATTGCACTCTTCTCAGTCCACTACATCAGGACACACATGTTGTAAGTCTGACCCATTACCGATGAGGTTAAGTTTGATCACTCAGTTACGGTGCTGACTGTCAATTTCCTCCACTGTGAAAGAACAATTTTCTCTTTGCAAATAATATGTAAACAGTGGGAGTTATTCTGATACTGTCTAAATACCAAGCTCCTCAACAAGCCTTCACCCAATGGTACCAGCATTCATTGATGATCCTCACCTGGACTTTTACTATGGTCGCTGAAAACATAGTGATATATTATCATTTATGTTTATAAGTAATAGCAATAAAGAACTTTATGTTCTCCTTGCCCTCCTTACATAATATTTACATATTTGTATCCATATGGACTTAGGTTTTTTTTTTTATTTAGTGTGTTATAATCCATTATTGTCATTACCCTTTCTGATACTCAAGTTTTCCAGATTTGGCCAGCGGAAGCCCCTTCAAGCCCAACCCTGTATCCTTCTAATATTTCTCCATCAATCTTTGAGTACTTCCTTGTTTCTGGCACAATGTTTGAATCTTTAAGACCTAAGTCACTTTATAGATAATTGGTAACAAATAATTAAACCAATCATCTGTATACTAAAGTTCCTATGGGTAAGTAAAGAGAGAAATAACTCTAAAGATAACAATCACACACACTCTACAAGGACCACATCCTAACAGTTTATCTACTAAAAATCTTACAAACACAATGCATCGTAATAAATTTAAAATACTGAATTTAATGCAATTAGGTTACTTTCCCAATCTCTAAAGAATTAAAATAGAAACCAACAAACAGAAAAACGTAACACACCTACCTAGGCGAGGTCTAGGTCGGAAGACCATTTCTAACCCTTTCACTTCCAGTGCACAGTTATCCTGTAGCAAGGAGCCCCATGGAACTGACAGAGAAATTGACTGTATGAATCCTTCAGTGACTTCTAAAGGCGCATCTGCTGACTCCAGGATCTCATTGAGACACTAAAGAGAAAAACCAAGTGCATTTTGATATTACAGCAACAAGAACTTAAAATTGCTAACTTATTCAAAAGTGCTAAATATGTTCATATGTGTGTCAGGCACTATGGATATAAAAAGTAGAGACCAAGATAAAGATGATTCCTGGTCCTTCCTAAGCATACAAAATAGCTTACCATGAAAGACACATGTAATTCAAGTGTGATGAGTCGCATGACCGAAACACACTGCACTACTTGAGTGTGTGAAAGAACCTAACCTGGAGATTCAAGGCAGGCCACCTGAGGAAGTGCTATTTAAAGCTGAGGCCAGAAGGCTGAGGAGCTTACCAAGCACACTGGTCCAGGCAGACAGCAGCATGTGGAAGAACTCAAAGAAGGCAGAGGTCAGAGAGTGCAAGCACACGTATTTGAGATACAAGAGTATTTTGGGGGAAGGGTGTGGGAAGCTGCTTTAGGCTTTAGTGCGGCATCCCAGGGTAATGAGCCAGAGACAAGACTACACACATAAGGGTGACTGGGATCCAAAAAGCCTTGTAGGTAATGTTAGAGTCTGAAATTTATCTCAAGGGAAAAGTGAAGGCATTGAAAGATTTTAAGCAAAGATTGTCACGATGAGATTAGAACTTTTAGTTGGTCACTCCTGCTGCTGTGTAGAGCACGTACTGCTGGAAAGCAAACTCAAGCAGAGAGGCAGACTCAAGCAGAGAAATTAGAGAAATTGGTTTAGCAAGGATAGTGACAATGAGGAAAGGTAGAGACAGACGAATTTTTGTAAATATATTAGGAAGCAGATTTAATTGGCATCACGAAGAGTAAAGAAAAGAGGGAAGGAAGAATGACTCCCAGGCTGCTGGCCTGAAGCACTGCTTAGACAGTGGGACCACTGACTGAGGACAGGGGAAGGGGAGGATAAGTTCAGTTCCAAAGAGCACATCTGAGCAGACATGGAGGTGGAGATGTATAGAAAGCAGCTGGATGGTCTGGTCCAGAGCTCAGGAAAGCCATCTGGGCTTGCAATACTGAAAGGCATTACAAACTCAGAGGGCTAAACGAAGCCGCAGGGGGAGGAGAGAGAGCCTTTGGGAACTGACGTAGAGTAAAATGACAAGCAGTCTAGGAGAGAATCCTGATAAACACCAACACTTAAGAAACATGTTAAGAAAGAGGAACCTACAAAGTAAACTATGAAAAGCAAACAGAGAAGTAGAAGGAAAATCAAGAGAGCCTCTTGTCCCAGAAAACTGCTGAAAGACAACATAAAGAGAGGCATGGTCAAGTGCAGCAAAAGCCAACAAGAAGTCAATTCTGGGGCAACCCACCACCATCTCTCTGGATTACAGCAGGTTCCAGCAGTCTCAATCCATTCTCCAGGTGGATGGCCTCCCACACCCACCTTCTGCACCTGGCTCAGACCTAGTTGGCCCTCATTTAAAACACCACTTCTTCCGGGAAGCTCACTTTCAGGGCAGGGTCGGTCTTCCTGTTAGTGAGTCTTCTGTCACCCTCTACTTTCCCAACACTTATCACACTTAACAATTACTTGTTCAATTTACTAAGTCTTTGTTTCTAGATCATAGGCTCCTTGAAGACAATAATGGGTTTGTTGAATCCTATACTCCAAGTATAGTGCCCATAAGAAGTACACAATAAATATTTGCTTAATTTTTAAAAAGTCAAAGATTTTTAAATGTCCATTGAATTCAGCAACATTCAGGGTATGGGTGATCCCACTGAGAGCAGTTTCAGAAGAGTGTTTACAACAGAAGGAAGAGAGAATTAATGTAAGTATAGTTAGTAGAATAAATGTTTTTGTGGCAGACAATATAGAGTGTTTGAGTTGAAATAACAAATATACATCAAACACTAGTCTGCATGTGAGGTACTTCCTATATGCTCTGTGGCGTAAGGGGAGTGTCACAATTCCTTGTCTATAGGCCTCATGTTGAACACTGACTGGCTCACATTTTTTCACTGGAGGTTACTACTTTAATTGGCTTTCCTCACACTGGTATTTGTGTGATCCTACAGACTTCCTAAAGAGCACATGGACATGGATGGTTTTAAGGTATACATATGCAGATCCTCAATCTCCAAATATATTCCTTCCTTAAACTGATCTTCCTGAGAAGAGTACTTAAAGAAGCAGCATCATGTTGGGTCTCCTTTCCCATACTCCCTCGTACAGGCTCCCTTCTCCCACTTAGCCAAAAAACGCACACCTTTTTCCCTCCCTGAGCCCTCCCTTATACGCTGCCTAGGATGTAAAAACCCCAGGCAGGGCCGGCAGTGAGCTGCCTCGTGTCTCCCCATCCTACACGTGCTTTGGGCATGACCATCAAATTCCAAGAACTAAGCGATGCCACTCCTGCAGAATCCCTACAATTCTCATCTACTTATTTATGGCATCAGTGTTTCTTAAGCTTAAAACTTTTAAAAATGTAGAAAGAAATTTATAAAGAATCTTATCAAATTATTGCAAGTATATTTATCTACTGATACATGAACAAATCAGGGAAGGGGGGAAACACATCCATAACATTGATAAATATATTTCCAATAAAAGTTTTTATGTTTACTTATTCAAATGTATAATATATTTATATTGTCTTTGAGCAACTGCACTCTAGTAACTGTAATAACCACACAATCCAGAGGAAAAATTTAACACTGAAAGCCTAATGACTATATTGAGATACTGATAAGCTCAATATGGTAAGCCCAGAGCAAACACTAAGAAAACCACTAAAAAATTCAAAAAAAAAAAGAAAAAATAGTGAAGAAATTATGGGAATTAAGATGTTACACCAGAAAATACACTTACTGCAAAAGAAAGCTTAATGGTAACAAAATTTTTAATATCAATTTTGTTACATGTTTTTATTGCAGAGAAACGACAGCATGAGCAATAAAAGACATAAGCATAAAATATGTAAATTACAGGAAAATTCTGCAGAGGAAGTAGGGTGGACAAAGGAGTTCAATGGGAAAAGACACAATGTTAAATTTCCAAATATTAATGAAGACTTTGTTCAAGCATTTTTTTAATATGTAATGGCATTTCGATTCCACTGGGTTAAAAAACTGTATTTTTATTGTATCAGTATTTACAACACAACAAAAATTATCCTCTACAACTATCTAAACTTGTAATGAAAAAAATTTTTAAGTCAATTTTTAAATGTACAAGAAATACGGTAATTTTTCAAAAATCTTTGAAAGAAAATTGAACATGTTTGAAGAATAGTCCTTTAAAACATACTACGTGTTTAGGTCCAAGTTCAGTCACTCACTATCTGGGTGGCTTTGGACAAGTTCTTAACTTCTGAATCTCAATTTCCTCATCCATAAAATAGGGATGTATCAATTTCATAAGGTTATTGGAAGAATAAATGAAATAACATGTAAAGCTACCAACATGGTTTCTGGTACCAAGTAAACAATTTATAAATGCTGACTATGGTTCTTTGTCTTCCACAGTGCCTACCCAGCACAGTGATGAGCACTACTGGGAACTCAAGGTGTACTTGGCAGGATGAATAAAAGCAAACATTAAGTGGGGGGAGGGTATAGCTCAGTGGTAGAGTGCATGCTTAGCATGCACAAGGTCCTGAGTTCAATCCCCAGTACCTCCATTAAAAAAAAAAATTAAGTTATATGTTTCTTTTTAATACATACCATAAGACTAACTAGGAAAAGAATGTATCTTTCTTTGTTAAAACCAAGGTATCAGAATCCAAAAAGAGATAAAATAGATTTAAAAGTTGTACTAATACTTAATACACACATGGTCACTGGCACTCTCACTCAGGCCATACAAGGAGAAGGAGAAGGCTGGTAGTTCCATGATGGGAAGGGTGAAGATTGGTACCCCTGCTTGGCCTGTGTTTCAGCACAATAACACTTACTGCAGCATATAGTCTACATAAGCAAAACAGACCTTTAAACAGTAGAATCTTTGTAAGAGACAGAAAATGACAACAATGTTCTGATTTCCTGGGGTTTTTTAATGGCCAAATATTTAGGAGTTGAATTTAAAAATAATAAGCAATTTTCTTCTTCACAAAGAGAAGAATTCTAAATACAGCTACCATTTATGTGATGACAGATGGCTACTGGTAGCATCTGTATATTCCAAAAAACAAAACACACAATCTGTCTTCTCAAAGATATCTCACTTTATTAATCAGTGAGAAAAGCAGCTGCTTTTCAAATACTTATACCATAGAGAGGACATTCTGATAAATACTTGGAAATGTTCCCACTGTTACACGGTTTTGTTGCTGAGACAATGTCTATTAAAAACACTTTCTAAAAAATCATTATCTACACAGGTTACAAAAGGTTTGAAAGCATGAAAAATTATCTCAATGAATCTAAAGTCTACTGAACAGTGTTTTTAAAAAGGAGTTTTAAAGTTAATTCTTTATATATATAAATGCAACACCTTCCAATTAATTAGCAAGAATAAATGATAGAGATCAAGGAAGACAGGAATGTCACAGGAGATTTCAACACAATCCTCTGCATAATTGATGGCTGAGACATCAGGAATGTCGCCAATGATGTGATTCCTCCATTTGGATCTATGAATCTTTGTGAGGTATCTTTTTTCAGTCATAAAAGTCACTAAAAGCAAGTGTCAAAAGTAACTGAATATGGAATCAGAAGTTTAAATAGTTACATCTAAGTGTCACACCAAGATTTATCTTAGTCATCAACACAGCACACTATAATTAATAACAAAATCAGCAACAGTCAATGTTTACTGGATGATTCGACATTATCATTTTGGTTGGGCATATTCCTCATCTTCAAGGAGCAGAACAAAACATAACCTTCAGATTAAGTCCACCCCTAAGTTATTCTTCCAATGATCCTGAAGTCAAACTGTATAATTCAAATATTACCACCTCGGATTTCCCATGAGGATTAAATAAAAGCACGCAAATGAGAGTGCCCAGGACAGTGCCTGAAATAAACAAATGCTCAATTACATTAACTGCTCTTTCCTTGGCTTGAAGCCATGTGACTAATGAAGAAATATTAAGCTCAGAGAATTAGGTGGGCTTGAATTCTCACTATATCCCTTGCTAGCCTTGTGACTTGAGGCAAATTATTTAGTGCCATCTGTGAAATGGAAATAGTAATACCCACCTTATAGGATTAATGTGAAAAGTCATTAAAGAATAACGCATACAAAGTCATATGAACCAAAAAAAAGACTTGTTAATAAGTGCCCAACCCTCCTCCTTCAAGACAGCCTATTCATAATTTTACCGAAAGGATAAACTTACGGGCCAATGAATTTTAAAATACCCATCAGAATCTGGTAAGAATTATAGCAATGCAGTACCCTGACATAGTGCCTGGCATGGAGTGAACCCTCCATTAATGTTTACTGAACTCAGGTGAATTACTATGTCCAATGTCAATTGACTAACTGTGGCAAAATGGGTGACCATGGGGTGGGACTGGGTCTTTCTGCTACTCAAACCAGGGCTCTTCCAATATTCTGTGTATTCTCCCTGGTTTAAGTCATCTGCTTGCTGATAAAATTACATGCTTATGTATACGGAGTTCGGGGAAGTGGGAAAGCCACTCCATTCTTGTCAAACTCAAGACTGAATACACCTGAAGTAAAATACTATGCACTGAACACAGAAATGCAGGTACAGATCTATGTGGTTGAGTTAAACTGCACACCAAGCACCTGTTAAAATGAGTCAATTCACCACCTCTGGATGACAAGTGGAAAACAGGTTTTTAAACGTTTGAAAACTGCAGCTTCAGCGCTTATTGCAACACCTGTTTTTTACGACTTGTCACATGAAGGAAAGAGGCATAACCAAAAGACACAATTAGGGCCACACATGCATTCACCGGCTGGCCCTAAAAACGTATCAAGCAAAAGCTGGCAAACCGGCAGACGTGGCCTTCACCTAACCTTCCAGATTGCAAACGCTGTACGGAGGCCGCAGTGTGTAAGTAACCAACCTAAAATAAATAAAGGAATAACTAGGCATTCTGACATCCCCAAAGTTCCTCCTCATTCTTAATCTTTCCGGAGTGTCATCCCATGAAATACGGTTTGTTTACAGAGAACCCGGTGACCCCTCCTATCCTCAAGGGGGCAACACTGATCATCTTCTTCCATCGACCCCTTTCAGCCAGCTTCACAGACCCCCAAATCACTGACTCAGCTGATTCCCACAGTGTAGATTCCATCACCTCAGTTAAGTTTCTGGAACACGTGGGTTTGGGAGCGCAAACTTGCTGGAAACAGATTAAACAACACTTCAACACATTTCTCTGAGCCCTGCCACACTTGGATCCAAACAATTCCCAGAGAAGGACTGAATCCACGTCACCTGGGGTAACATTCGTTCAAATCGCTCTAAAGAAGGGAGTGAGTCCCGCCCCGCTGGCCGCTGGCAGCTCTTACCCATTTGTCCAGGGGTACCTGGGCGAGGGACCCGGTGCCCTGGTACAGGTCCAGGCTGAGCTGCTCCAGGCTCAGCTTCTCTTGCAGAAAGTGACCGAGGTACCTCTGCAGGAGGTACCGACAGGCCCTCTTCTTGATGGACTCTGAAAACGGCCAAGGCATGATGAGGGCTGGCAGCTGCGCCGGCGGGGGCTGCGAGCGGCTCCGGCCTGGGCGCCCAAGCTCGAGCTCCAGGCCGCGGCGGCGGCAGCGGCGCCTCGGGTCCCGGCGGACGAGCCCAGGCCGCGGCAGGGCCTAAGCCCGGAGAGGCCCCTTCATGCTCGGTCGGCGCCCGCCATCCCTCACGGCGACCCCATCACCTGCGCCGCGCCGCGCCGCGCCGGTCGCGCTAGGCCTAGCGAGTACAAGGCGCGGAGTCCCTGTCGCCCCAAGCCCGGGGCTTCCGAGGGGGTCCTAGCCGACACAGAGAGAGGGTGGAAGAGACCGCGCCGGGAGGCAGCAGAGCCTGAGGCCGGGACTGAAGCGGACACTGCCACCGCAGTCGCACGACGAATTTGTTGTCATCCGCGGGGCGCGCTCCCGACTCTGGGACGCTCCCGCGCGTTCGCGAGACCTGTACTCCCAGCCCGCGACCGGGCGCAGGCGGAAGTGACGCCACACTGGGGTCCCGGAGGCGGGGAAAAGGGCCCGGAAGAAGCAGTTCCGGCTTCGAAAGGGCGGGGCGAGGGCGGGGAGAAGAGGGGGCGGTGCCGCAGGTCGGTTCCAGACGCCTCAGGGGCGCGGAAGAGGAGAACCAGGATCGCGCGCAGGTGAGCAGCATCGGGGCCCGCGGCTGGCGGCTGGCCGGTTGCCGAGAGGGATTCGGGGGCTGTCCAGGGGCCCTCGGAGCGGGACGCGATGCAACGGGCCGGGCCGTGAGGGGCGACGGCAGAAGGGGCCCGGTGCCCGGGCTGAGAGGGGTCTCGGGGCGGGTCCGGCCTGGGCCGTCCGGGTCACCTTAGACCCAGACCTCGGAGACGGGCGCTTGGACCGCTGGCAGCTCCTCCGGGAGAGCTGCAGCCCCTCTCGAGCACCCCTTCCCCCAGCCCCCCTAGTCCCGTCCCCAGTCCCAGTATTGACTGGTGCCCATTGTCAGCAAGTTATTCGTCGCCCGCCTCATTTAGGTATTGTTTTCCAAAGCTTCATTTCGCTACTGTTTGTCTAGCGGCTTGCAGTTTACAGAGCGATTCATTCATCCTGGGTGTGCTGCGCCAGCGGCCAGGAAACGAGTTTTCAAGGCATTTGTGGGCCGAACTGCTTTCTCTGATTGATGCCAAAGCCTTCCGACCCCGCGGAAACCTGGGCAAGTACTTGTGCTATTCTGGGAGTGTGCGCAATCGTATTTCTACCTTTTAGGAGGCAACTGCTGCGAGGGCGGAGCCAACCCTTGACTTGGTAATCCCGGAGAAGGCCTGCGTGCGGGAGTTCCGTGACCCGGAAGCCAGGTATCCTGTGTTAGAGTCCTGCCCCAGGCGCTTATTAGCCGAGCCACACTGAACCGGCCACTGCTCACTCTGAGTCTGTGTCAACAGGAAGCGTATTGGAACATCTTATTTCCGAAGATTGTTAGGAAACCTAACGATATCAGTAGGGAACGAACCTAAAAGAGTCCAGATGCGTAAAGTTTAACTAAGAATAATAAATTAAAACGACCGTTTTAAGGAGGTTTTACTTACATGTTGATAACTTTAACGAATGCCTTAGAAATATTAACACAGCATGGAAATGTTGGCAGGTGGAGAAAGCTCTGGTTCCCCTTTGCACGACCACCTTTTCATTTTAGAATAGTGTGCTTTCCAGTGTATGTAGATCCTGGGATTGTTGGTACCCCTCCTCATCCTTTGTAGACTCGTGCCAAGCATTCTCAGTAACTTCAGTTCCCTTTCTCTTCATTCGTTTAAAAATATTTCTGAAGGGTCCATTAAATGAAGTCCTCCACAATGGGTGATGATAAAAAGGTGAAGAGAAATTCAAGGAGCGTATGTTCTGTAGTGAAAGGGCCATTCCTTTATTCAATATTCAATAAGTACGTATTGACTGCCTGCTCCGGGACAGGGATTGTTGATACTGGGTATACAACAGTGAACGGATTAAGTCCTTGCCCTCATGGAGTGCTTATTTTTTTGAAGGGAGGAGAAACAAACAATAAGCAAATGTATCATGTACCATGTGGTGATAAATGCTGTAGAAAAAAAAAAAAGCAGTATAAAGGGAATAGAGAGGGGAAGAGGTTTGTCACTTTTCTACATAGGGTAAAGGAAAGGCCTCTCTTGTTTCGTAAGGTGACATTTTAACAGAGACTTAGAGAAGGCAGGAGAGCAAGGCAAGTGAGCATCTGGAAGAGTTTTCCAGGCAGGGGGAACAACAGAGTGCAAGGCCCTCTGGCAAGAGCATGCTTGGTGAGTTCAAGAACATCAGGAGACGGTGAAGGAAAAGAGGAATGGAAGCTGGGGGATTGGCAGGGATGGGAGCTGGGGCGGGTTCCTATAGGGCCAGTATAAGGGCTTCGGCTTTTTACTCAGTGGCTGAATGGGTTTGAGGAATGGAGTGACATAATCTGGCTAGAGTTCTTACAGGATCATGCTAACTGCTGTGTTGAGAATAGATTTGTGTGGAGGTGGGAGGACCAAAGGTGAAAAGGCAGGACCAGTTAGAAAGATACTACAATAATTCAGGCGGAAGATGACAGTGGCTTGAACTAGAGTGATGGCAATGAAGATGGGAAGAAGCAGTTGGATTCTGGATAGATTTTGAAGATGATAAGGCATGTTTGTGAATAATAATTATAATACTTGCCATAAAAGGAATATAAACAAAGTGGTATGAAAATGTGGGCTGTAATGTGGCAGGGAATTAGACTAGACCTTGAGAGGTTTGAACCAGACTTTTGACAAATGGGTACAATTGACCTCAAGTTTAAATGTTAAATAAATGACTTCTTTTGGAATGTAGAATTACATTCAGGCTGTCCATAGAATGTGTGGAATTTCACATATCAGAAAAGGAAAATAAAAATGGGATGGTTCTTATAAAAACAGACATGCTCCCTTCAAAGTGTGTTGCCTTGTACGTTTTGTGCTTTCTGGAAGAAATTCATCATAAATTGTTAAGGTGTAGGGCCTGTTGTTATTGTATCTCTGGCTCAAACGGGGTACAAACTCATCCTAAATCACAGTGTTTTGTGTTTTATGAGAGGCAAAGTACTGTGATAAAATGTTAACAGCTAGCATTAATTTTACGTGAGGAAGACGAAGGTAATTATCAACCAAACATTGTCAACTTTTTAAAAGTTCAGTAAAGGGATTTGAAATGACAGGTTAGAATACCAGAGGCTGAGTGGGTCATGTCAAAATAATCATCCTTGAAAGAAATCCACGTGAAATAAAAGAAAAGCTGAGACATTGGCCTGTAGGCCTTGTACCTGAGCTAACAGGAATAAGATAGCAGTGCTCCTAAGCTGGGCTCTCAGAATGGTACAAGGTGGCAGCCACAGCTGGTCTACACACTGTAAAAAGAGCCAACCTTGGAGTCAAAGGGCTTAGGTCAAAGGGTAGTCTTTCTTCTTTAAAAATACTTTAAGTACTTTGTTTTTAATAGGTAATAATTAACTGATAATATGTTCCAAGCTTATTGTGTGCCCGGCACCATGCTAAGCGCTTTCCACATATTCACTCACTTAGTTCTTTCCAAATCCCTTTAAGGGAGATGCTGTTGCTGGCTTCATTTTAGAGAGGGCAAGTGTGTGACTCGTAGGGATTAAGATATCTTGCCCCAAGTCGTGGAGTATGTGACAGAGCTGATATTCTAGTCCAATCAGTCTGTTCAAAAGAGCCCTTTAACCACCACACCATATGGCCACTTACTCATGTTGAGAGGATTTTCCAGACTGTGATGTATGATGCAAATAAAAGTAGAGTTGACCCTTGAACAACGCTGGGGTCAGGGACGCAAACCCTCCTGCACTTGAAAATCTGTGAATAACTTATAGTCAGCCCTCCACATACACAGCTCCACATCCACCAATTCAATCAACACAGATAGTGTGGTACTGTAGAATTTACTGTTGAAAAAAATCTGCGTGTAAGTGGACCTGCACAGTTCAAACCTGTGTTGTTCAAAGGTCAACTATAATCATGATTAAGATAGTGCATTCTAGCCCTCAGCTGACTGTTGTAATATCAACTGAAAAATCGAGCTTCTTTCAAAATGAAAATGTGACATCTGTGTACTGCTCTTGAAATCATTCTGGCTCTGTTCTTTTGTCATGCTGAATATATTACTGTCTTTTGATGCCCATTCTTTTGTCATCAAGGAGGATCTACAGTCTCTTTCCAGCTCTTTGATCCTGTAAGTTTGTGATGAAACAAAGTCTACTGAATTAAGTAGAGAATAAAGAACTTAAAGAACTTAGTGATCAGTATCTTGATAACTACTTTCACGAATTCTCCAAAAACTAACACAGCCCAAAAATTATACCAACAGATGAAGTAAGAGCTAGTTCTTAAATAATTTATCTGTGTTCCAAGGAATCATTTAGAAACTTTATGCAAGGTAACACAATCTACCAGAATAACTAAAAGTACCCTTAAGGTGTTCCAGTTTTTGAAGGAGCTGGCAACAGAATGCTGCTCAGAGGCTGGTAGAGAGCCAGTTTAGAGTTTAAATGAAAAGCGAAGAGGTTTCCTGTTTCATCTCTTTAGATATTGACTTGTTTTATGTTGGTTAGAATGTACCTGTCAGCCACGGGAGGCTGGAGAGGGATCCAAGGAGGTGAGCTACGCAACTGGAAAAATGCACGAGGAACCAACATGGAGCAAAACAGCACTTTATTGCAGTACAAGCAGGTGGCACGCACGCTCAGGTGCACGCACTGGTCCTTTCATTACGCTCACGCATGCGTGTTGTTCATAATGCTTCCTCATGCTACTAACGCATGCATATATTTACTTCTTACCTCATACACATGCAAGTTATTGTGAACTTTGCCCTGGGTCCCACGGCCTACTCACTTAAGACCGCCGACATTCCACCCCCTAGGTCATGGGGACCCTGGTCCGCAGAGCAGAGCACTGTGCCCGAAGACCACAACAACAATATAGGGAACAGCATCCTATCACTAGACAGGCAGCTGCAATGGCCAGGACAGTTGGCCCCCATCTCCAGGAGGACGTTAAGGATGCCCACCACTCCTTAAGGGGATCTTAAATTACACGATCTACATGATCTAGTTGTTGATCTATTTCTTGTAGTGCCTCAGCTACTTCCTTCTGGCGACCTGGTATATAGATACGGCGTTCAGTACGTAACACAGCGCATGTGCCGCCTGGGCTTGCGGTGAGAATATCCAGTGCCGTCCTGTTTTGTAAAACCACCTTTCGCATTTGGGTGGTTTCATCTAAAAATTCCTTGATGGCTTTTTTAGTTACATTTAATGTAGCTGATATGGCCTGAGCTAAAGCTTCTACCTG
Source organism: Camelus dromedarius (assembly GCF_036321535.1). NCBI lineage: Eukaryota > Metazoa > Chordata > Mammalia > Artiodactyla > Camelidae > Camelus > Camelus dromedarius. The sequence continues at coordinate 86,650,493 of NC_087440.1, forward strand.
CAGTTCTACACTGATGGTCTCAGCACCTGGCAGGAACAGGGCCAGGGGATAAAACCACCAAGCTGCATGCTTTTCATGGTGCCAGCTGGGTGTGCAGCAGATCCCAGTTCACAGGGTGCTCCATTAAGGTGGGCTGGATACGTTCGGGCAAGTAAGCTTTACCCCAAGTACAGCGCCCTGTCCATTTAGCGGGGAGATGAGACCATCCATCAGCGCCACATACCCACAGGTACCCTGGAGACAGGAAATCGGTGGGTTTTGTGCCAATCAAATGCTGTCCATCCCACCACGTAGAGGCATTTAATTGTGAGTGATGTTGGCACATAGCTCTTTAGGGAGCCACCCTACTGTGTGATTTGGAGCATCACTTTCAAACTGCTGCTCGATACAGAAGGGGCTTAGACTTGTTAATTTTACAAGAATACTATTCATCCATCCTCACCCATTCCATACTGTCCTCCACTTAGTGGGGTGCATTGACCTGCTCACAACGGAGCATATCTTCGATAGTCTGCCGCCGCAAGTCCCAGGGCAATCCTGCTGCCCTGTTGGCGTTCCATTCGGTCATTGCGCTCCAATTAGTTTCGGACGCGGGTTATAGTTGCCATGGCAGTCCATCTCCTGCTTCTATGGGAAGTTCAGTACAGACCCAACAATGAGAGATGTTGTGGACTTCCGCAAATGTGTGCGCCCCGGAGAAGACAGTATTCGTCGTTACCCTGGGCAGAAGGATAAAGCAGAGGTGGACACCGTAATTGGCAAGTCTCTCCCTTCCAGGAGGATGCAGGCTACTTTACTGTCCTGTGAGAGTATAGTGGCAGGAAGGGCTGTTCGCCCTGGGCGCTGGTACCACACCAATCCGCCCGCACTGGGTTGGTTACACTCTGGAAGTGCTTCGGGGGCTATCAGTGGAATTGCCCAGAGTCACGGGGCTTCTGCTTCTTTGAGTAGGGACACCCCCATTTCTCCTAGGGTGATCCGTACATCAAAAGGCCACTCCCCCACACCGTGGGGTCACCTGCAGGGCTTCTTTGGCCCGTCGCCCCGTGGTTCTAAAAGGGCCAGCCAGGGGCCTTCAGCCTGAACCTGGTCCTTCCATGTCCATGTGTTCTGTTGTCCCGAGTTCAAAACCCTGGGAGCACGTAATATTAACGCACGCCCTACTATTGGTATATCGGAGGCGTCATTCATGGGCCCAACCCTGAGCCTCCAAGAGCTCCCTCGCAATAACTTATCTAAAGTGGGCTCATACCTGTATGGCGAGGTTGTTCGTTTAAAAGACGTACTGCCTGCGGCAGTGCAGTGTTCCAGCCTCATGCTTGTGGTCTGAGAGCCCTTGATTTATCCTTTAGTAGGCCATTGTATTGCTCAATCATTCCTGCTGCTTGGGGGCGATAAGGCACATGCAATGTCCATTTAATATCATTTTCCTCGGCCCATTCCTGGGTCTGTTGGGCAGTAAATCGGGTCCCTCTATCACTTTGTGTTTCCAAGGGAATCCCGTAAAAGGCCCGTAAAAGTTCCAGTGCTGTAATGGTAGAGTCCTGCGTAGCTCGGAGCACCAGATGAGCGAAACCCAGGCCCGTATCGGTGTCTATTGCCGCCAGCAGGTACCGCAAACCCGCACTGGTAGGAAATGGGCCTGTGCAGTCTGCTTGCCATACCTGCAACGGCTGGATCCCCTGTGCAATCATCCCTGCCTGCTGGGCCATCGCTGCCGGTGCGAATGGCACTTAGCACTCCATGGGCATTGCCGTACGGCATTCTTGGCTTCAACCTTGGCTCAACTGCCAGCCCCACCGCTCCGCTACCTGTCTCATCATGTGCAGGCCTACATGACCAAGTTTCTTATGGAGCCACGGACCTATATGGGGTCCCAGAGCCATGGCCTGTACAGGGCAAAGTTGGGCTAGTGCGTCAGCGGCATCATTGCCCAGTGCCAAGGCTGGGCAGTGCCCTGGCACATGGTAAATAGTGTACTGACCTCCTAGGCCTTTGTCCCACAATTGTTTCCACATAGACTATCCCCATAGAGGTTGGTGCCCAATCATCCAGTTCTGCATGGCCCACTGGGGCAGCCATAACATGAGGCCTCAGTGTACAGCCCAACTGTCCATGCAAATCTGTAAGGGGCTGGGTTCATACATTAACGCCGTCCACACCACCTGTAACTCAGCCCATTGGCTGGACTGGCCTTCTCCTGTCTCATACCAGAAGGCTTCAGTGGCAGGGTGCAATGGCATTGCAACCCAAGTGGGCAGACTGCCCTTGCAAGAACCATCCATAACCAAGCATCTCCCGGGGGTGGCCCCTTTCCCTCGTGAAAGGGAATAAGTGTGGAATCCACCCCCTGATGCGGGAGCATCTGTAAAGCAGGCACAACAAATCTCACAGGCCCTAACACCTGCTGCAGCTCTGCAGCCAAGGGTCTAGTGGCGTAGTGGGACTGTTGTCCTAAGTAAGCACCCCATTTAGTTAGGGTCAGTGTGTGTGCAGTCCCTGATCAGGGTTGCTTTGCCCACGTATGTATGCGTCCTGCAGTGGGGTATGTGGTTTGTACCTGTACCTCCTCCTTCCCTGTCAGGGGCTCAGTGGCTGTCAAAGATACGTAAGTTGCTGACAATTGTTTCTCAATTAAAGAATAATGATATTCAGCCCCTTTCCACAGCTGAGACCAGAACCCTAAGGCACCTTCCATTGCCCATGCTTTTGCCATAATCCCCAACCATATCCATCATTATCCGCATGGACTGTTAGCCAGAAAGGGAGGTCTGGATCTATAGTGCGCAGCGCCTGCACTCGGGCCATCACCCTCTTATTTTCTACAAATGCATGTTCGGCTTCATCTGTCCAATCCCAGACTTCTCCCTTCTTAATCAGTTTGTAGAGGGGCTCAGCTATTTGGACCAGATGAGGGATAAACACCCGCCAATATCCCAGAAGGCCCAAGTAAGTCTGTAACTGTTTAACCGTCTCCGGACGAGAATATGCCTGGATCTTGTCTCTCACCGCCTCAGGCAGCACTTTGTCTTACCCGACCAGACGACACCCAAGAATCTGACAGAATATCCAGGTCCTTGCACTTTGTCCTCGTTCACGGCGCTCCCCCAGCCCAGCAGAGCTTCTTGCAGAGTTGAGGCACTGGTTTCCAAATCTGAAAGAGAATCAGAGGTTAGCATTATGTCATCTATATAATGGAACAAACGAACAGTAGCCAGTTTGTGCCATGTGGCCACGTCCTGGGCCACCAGGCCATGCATGGCACAGTGTGGGGCTGTGTAGGTATCCCTGCGGTAACACAGCAAACGTCCGTTGTCTACCTTCCCAGGTAAACGCAAGCTGTTCTTGGCTCTCGGGCTACGTCTACAGAGAAGAATGCATTGGCCAGGTCAGCCACGTAGTGGCAAGTACCCAGTTCATGGGACAGCCGGCCCATCAAATCTGTTACATTTGGCACAGCCGCGTGCATGGGGTGGGGAGGGTGACTTGGTTCAGTTCTTGATAGTCCACTGTCATCCTCCAGGAGCCGTCTAGCTTCCTCACTGGCCACACTAGAGAGTTATATGGGCTATGCAACGGCCAAATAATACCGGCTTCCTCAAGTTTAAGATAGTCCGTCTTATCTCATCGTGGCCTCTGGGCACCGGATATTGTCTGATATTAACTATTTGAGTAGCCTGTGGCAGAACCAGAGGTTCATGACGGGGGTGCCCCTGTATAACTGTTTTCACCATGCGAACTCTCAGGCGAAATTCCCCTTGGGTTGTCTCTATTTGCAATCCTTGTAAAATGTCTATTCCTAGGAATATAAAAACACTAAGAAGGAATAAAAGTAATCAGTATCTTTTTTTATCAACAGTATCTTGATAACCAGTTGCATGAGTCCTCTAAAAACACTAACACAGGCCAAAATTATACCGACAGAAGCAAGAGCTATCGATGATTACCTTAACTTTTTTTTTTCTTTTGGTGGAAAGAGGTAATTAGGTTTATTTATGTATTTATTTACTTTTTAAGTGGCAGTACTGGGTATTGAACCCAGGACCTCATGCATGCTAAGCATGCATTCTACCACTGAGCTACCACCCTCCCCCCAACCTTAACTTTTAATAAAGAGCATTGTTATAACTGAAGTGGGACGAGCTGTAAAGACTTAGAGAAGGTCCAGCCCAGTACTAACATTCCACCCTCCCATAGCTTCAACCTCTGCCTGTTAACTTTATACACCCAAACCCAGTGCCTGGAATTTCCAGTTTTTTGAGTCAATTCCTTGGGCTAAAGCAGTCCTCTTACTTACTTTTCACTCATATATTCCTCTCAGAGGCACAGGAAACCCTCCGGGTGGGGAGGCATAACCTAAAGAGGACACAGCTGGAGGCTGCCATTTGCTTTAAAATTCTAGGCAATTTTGCATCACCCCCCATGATACTGTTGCTGTAACAGTGATGTGTATTTTCCAGGAGTGTCTGCCGTGTTTACCCTGTGGCTTTGTATGCCCCACGTCACAGCGAAGTAGTACAGCTTGAGAAGCAAAAAGTTAGCGTTTTTCCTTTGGTTTGTTCATTCAGAAAATACTCAGTGAAGACCCACTGTGTGCCAGTCACCGTGCTGATGATACTGACATCACAGACCTCCACTTGCCGTGAGGTATGATGACAAGTACAGAAGTGTCGCAGCAGGAATTCTAAGGAATTCAGTGATTAACTTTATCTTGAGATCAGATACAGAATCCTGTGTGTCTGAGCTGAGTTTGGAAGAATTAAAAGGTCTGAAAGTAGTGTCAAAGTACAATTTTTTTTAAGTTAAAAAACTTGGGTCTTACACAAATATATAGTAGGCGTGTGTCAAAAATGGATTAAACTCATGAATTAAAGAACCATCAAGATGGTAAAGTTGATTCCAAGTAGTGTAGGAGAGACCAAAAAAATCAGTGGAAGAAAAACTGATAAAATAAGATTGCAGAGTTAACTCAAAACTGGCTAATGGGATTTCTACTTCTGGCTAAGACAGAGTAACAGGGACCAGATTTCCCCTTCCACCTGAAACAACAAGAAAGTGGGCAAAAAATATATGTAACAATAGTTTTAAGACTCTGGACCCTAGGCAGTGCAGGACAGTGATCCCTGAGAGGCAAGGTGCAAACTATTCTCTGGAGAAAATTTCTAGACATGGCTTCAGAAGGAGAAACCCACGTAAAGCCCAGTGGTCTCCCTGAATTGAGGGTTTGGAGCAAGGAGTTCAGGAAGCTTGGGCTGCTAGGACCGAGTAGAAGGTACAGAACTTCACAGCGAGTGAGAGCTGTGGATACATACAGAGGATCCCCCTCCAGTCTGCAGCTGAATACTGATCAACATACAGGTATGAGGAACTAGCCAGGGCTGAGGAAAGAATTACCCAAAAGGATTAGAGGAATTTTCAGAGCTCAAACAGAACCAGTTTCTGTTCCTATCTCCCAGAATAGAAGACCTCATAATTCATAGGCCATCCAGTAGAGTACTCAGAAAGGTTTTGCCTCCCTCCATAGTGGGGAAAAATTAACCAGAGATTGAATCAGTTTTGATACTGCCTTAAAAAGTCTAAAAGCAAGACCCCAAAAGATCAAGCTTTTTCCAGATAACTACATCCTAGAGCAATGATCAATAATATTTATAGCAATATATAAATATCCAGCACCAGACAAGGTAAAATTCACATAGTCTGGCATCCAATGAAAAATTACCAGGCATGCAAAGCAGCGGTATACAACCCATAATGATTAGAAAAAAAACTATCAATTGAAACCAACCCAGAAATAACACAATGAAATGAGTAGACAGGGACATTGAAACATTTATTATAATTATTCCATGTATTTAAAAAATTAGAAGACTGAGCAAATTAAGTAGAAATATGAAAAAATATGTTTTCTAAACAAGAATCCAAGTAGAAGAGATTAGATACCCTAAAGAAAAGATTGGAAAAGAACTTGGAGACATAGCAATAAAAACTATTCAAAGTCAAGTAAAACACAAAGAGAAAAGAGACTGAAAAATGAACAAAGGCGTAGGACAACTTCACTTGGACTAATATTCATGAAACTGGAGTCCCCAAAGAGAGGAGAGACAGATAAATGTTCGAAGAAATAATGACAAAATTTTTCCAAATTTGCTTTTATGAACCCACAAATACAAGAGGCTTAATGAGCCTCAAGCAAAAGAAATGTGAAAACTACACCAAGGGGAACAAAGATAATAATGACATCAGATTTCTCATGGGAAACAATGCAAGCAAGCCAATAGTAAAGAAACATCTTTAAAGTCCTGAAAGGGTGGGGGTGAGGACAGTCAGCCTAGGATTCTCTAGCAGGCAGAAATATCTTTTAAAAATATTAGCGATAGGAAGACTTGTTCAGACATAAATAAACTGAAAGAATTCAGCAGCCTACACTACAGGAAATGTATAAGGAAAGCCATTAGGCAGAAGGAAGATTATAGATTATAGACGCACATGTAGATCAACACAAAGAAATGAGAAGCCTGGGCAATAGTAACTATATGGTTAAATATAAAATGCTTCTTTTCTTACTACCTAAATCTCTTTGAAAAGTAACTGGCTGTTTAAAGCAGAAAGAGCATGTATTGTGAAGTTTCTAACATATTTAGAAGTCAAATGTATGACAAAAATAGCACAAAGACTATATAATATACTCTTGTAAGGTTCTTATACATGAAATGGTATAAACTAGACTGTGATAAATTAAAGATGTATACTATAAACTTTAAAGCAATCACCAAAAACATACAACAGAGAGTTAATAAGCCACCAAAGAATGTAAAGTAGAATCCTAAAAAGTGGTCAGTCCAAAAGTAGGCAGAAAAATAAGGAAAAGGAAATAAAAGTACAGATGGGACAAACAGAAAACAGCAAGATAGTAACTACATCAGTCAATTACAGTAATCATATCAATAATCTCTTAGTAATCATATTAAATGTAAATGGACTAATTAAGCACTAATTAAAAGGTAGAGATTATCAGATTGGATGAAACAGCAGGACCAAACTATATGCTATGTACAAGATAACCCACTTTAACTATAAAGACATTGCTCTTTCTTCCCATTCTCAGGAGATTTAATCAAATTCTGTTGTTTAGGTATTAGCACCCTGTCAAATTGGGCCATTCCTATGTGTCACTCCCTTAACATTTTTCTTGTATTAGACTAGCTAGGCTAATCTCTTTACAATTCCTACTACACCCTGTAGCTTGTTTATTTATTGTTCCCTCTGAAGAATCCTTCACAATTCTTTAATGCTTTCTGCTTATCCATAAATTTCGTCTGTGCTCACTCAAGCCCAGTTTTGACTGACCTGTTCCACAAGTCACGAGTCACACCCCATCAAAACTAACAATTATGTTGTAAATCACAGAATGTCAGATCTCAAGAACAGTAAAGAATTTCCTGTTCATTCCCCCTTTATTCTATAAGTAAGAAAACCATGAACCCAATGAAGTTACATGGCCAGCCCAAGTTTATACAAGTTTAGTGGTAGTTTGTAGTAGGACCAAGACATATCATTTTTTTCTCTAATTATACATTTCTTATGTTATAATTATGAAATGTGTGCATAGCATTAATATTTGTGTACATATTTCATGTGCCTGTCTTGCCTCCCAAATTAGGCTGTAGACAACTTTAATTAATACTCTAATGCTTGGAAAAAAGCTGGCTTTATAAACTTAGAGTCTAAATTGACATGGTTGAAGAATAGAAATTATTCATTCGTTTTAACCATTCGAAACAATGATGGTTAATTTCCCTCCATAGAATTGCTAAGATTCAAACTAGATTTTGACATATATATTGCCAAATCCTGCTACTCATATATAAAATAAGCTTTACTTAGTAGTTTTACATCTATTGACTCTTTTTTTAACAATAAAATAACTCAGAAAGGTCTAGACCTGTGCTGATACAGTAGGCACTAGCTATTTAAATTTAAATGAATGAAAATTATATAATATTTGAAATTCAGTTCCACAGTCACTCTAGCCAAACTTCAAGCTCTTCACAGCTACACGTGACTAGTAGCTACTGTACTGAACGGCATAGATAAAGAACATTTCCATCAAGGCACAAAGTTCTGCTGGTCTAGAATTTCTTTTATGATGGTAAGTTGTCTTGCCTACAGAAAGGGGAACCAGGGCAAGATTTTAGCAAGATTCACATTAATGAGTCAAGCATTCTGATAACCTGACAGCACCTCTGATGTTTCAGTAGTAATTCTAGTAGTTGTCCCTTCAGTAACATGGGTATGTATTTTCTCATCCCCAGTGGTGCAGGCCTCCACAGTCAGGTACACAAGATAATCCATTAAGAAGAAGAAAATAAATTTATATTTCGTCTTTTACCTTCTCTTTAAATTCATATTTATGTGTTTTGGAATGTTCATTGTGATAGTATATGTCAGTAAATGCACATATGAGATATGTGCTCAAAGTATTTTTAGTTACTGGGATGCATAATCAAAAATGTAGAAACCACTTCTCTAGCGACCCATTAATAGTGCTGCCCAGTTGTTCCTGCTCTGTTTCTGTCGCTCCTGTCATCACAAACTGACTTCAGTTTTTTGGCTCTGTGTTCGTACTACTCAAGAGAGGATCTGATTGGATCAGCCAGTCACCATCCAGAATCGGGTAGTTGGACAGAGCTCTTGATTCAGAACAATTCATAAAACCCCTTGCCAGCCTCGAAACAGTGCCTTTAATCGAAACACCCATCCCCTGTATGTTTTGCTGTGATCATGGTGCTGGGGTTAAGAATACAAATCGTGAAACCAGTGATTAAGGAATCTTTCCAAAGAAGGCAGTGAGCTTGATAAGTACACTGGGCCTCCTTTTAAAGGTAAATTATGAAAGAAAAAAAAAGTAAATTATGACTTTTTAAGAGGAAGGTCAGGAAACGAAGTTTCTTTGATTACTTTATACTCCTTTCCCTGCTGATAGGATATGGACACTGGCAGGCAGAATAATGACCAGCCCCCCAACAGGACGTCCACGTCCTAATCCCTGGATACTGAATGTATTAATTTATGTGACAAGAGGAACTTTGCAGGTTTTTCAGGTTAAGGACCTGGATGGAAAAATTATCTGGGGTTGTTCACGTGGACCCAGTGTAATCACAGGGGTCATTATAAAAGGGGTGCAGGTGCCAAGAGTCAGAAAAAGGAGGTGTAACCGCAGAACCGGAGGTTGGAGTGATGTGCTTTGAAGGTGGAGGAAGGGACCATGAGACAAGGAATGCAGGTGACTTCTAGAACGCAAGGAAATAGATTCTCCCCTGAAGGCTCCAAAAGGAGTGCCACCCTGCTGACACCTTGATTTTAGATTTCTCACCTCCAGAATTGTAAGAAATAAGAAAATAAGTTTGTGTTGTTTTAAGCCACTAAGTTTGTGATAATTTGTTACAGCAGCAATAGGAAACTAATACAGACACGTAATGGTACTGTCTGCAAAGCTTTTATTAGGTACTTTCTAGCACAAAAATATCATCAAGGTTCCACTTTTTAAACCTCTTTCCTAAAGCTGTTGGCTAGATAGATCAATGAATGCTTTTCATTTGAGGTAGACTCCTCAATCAGTTAGGATGCTTTCAGTAAAACAATAGGGATTTATTGGCCGCAATAACTGAAAAGTGCAGAGGCTGGGCACCGTCAGGGCTCTGGTGCCATTTCTCTGTGAATCTCTTGGTTCTGTTCTTTTCCCATTGTCAGCATCATCCTTGGGTTTCCCTCCTCTTGGGATGGCGACCAGGAACAACTGGGGCGTGTGCTGCAGACTATGCTGGGTTGAAGTGACTAGGAAGAACTCTGTGTATTGATTAGTTTAAGACAGTCTTTAATTGGGGTTGGGGTCAGTCTCACATAGCTTGGTTACTTTCTGCATAGAAAAGGATGAGGTATGATTCCCCTTGGAAAATCTGGGTGCTATTAGGAAAGGAAAAGGATATTGATAAATAATCAAGAACAGTTACAACCAAAATAAGATCATTGGAATAATACCTGAAAATAATAAAGCTTAAAATGTTGCTAACTTGTGTAATACTTCAATAATAAAAATATTTTCATTTACATGTATCATCAAAAGTTCTGAATGTGTTTACTACTTTATGCATCATTCAAAGACATTTCAGGAAAAAATCTTCTGAAAATTCAGTCTTAGGAAAGGTGTCTTTCTCTTGTTTGCCCCTTGCTGCTAATTACTCTGCAACAGTTTGATGAACTACTTTACTGACAGTAAACTGCTGCAGAGTAATACTTCTTCCATTCTAGTATTAGCTTCTTCATCTTTCTCTGTCACTAAGGTCTTAATTGCAATGAATTAGACTCTTTTTTTAAACATATAAACATCTTTTTCATGTAATTATTATTATTTATGACATCTGTAATTGAGGTGAGCAAAATAAAGATTGGTACTCAGGATGTTAAGTGATTTATAGTGGACAGCAACATTTCAAAATCTTCAAAATTGACTGGAAAAAAATTAAATTGGCTCATTTCTTATACGTAAACCCAAGTTTAATATTAAGGAGTATAATGATTATTTCTAGACAAGGTGGAAATTTTTAGAAAATGAAATGTTTCACTTTTGCATATAGTAAGTCAATGTTAGATTTCAGTTATCTGACAAATTCCTCCAGCAATAATTGGTAAATTTATAATTAACTTGTTAGTAGTGAGCGACTAATCCTGTAAAATGCTGTGGGAGACAAGCTAAAAGACCCTTAAAACATATCATTAGCTGAAACAGGATTGGAGGACTATATTTGCACATTTGCAGTTTTTTGAGATAGCTTTACATAGTTATATAAATTGCCTTTAGCAAATGCTTTTGGTTTTTATAATGTGCAAATGACTCGTAGCTATAGGTACTCTGGCTCCTTAAGATTTTTGCTAATAATTGAGAGCAGTGGCTATACGGTAGAATCACCCAGAAACTCTGAAAAAATACCCAAAAAAATCTCCCAGAGGTTTTGATTCAGTTTCTCTGAGATGGGGTTTGTGGCTGAGATTGAGAACCACTAATTTAGAGGATTTTAAACATCACACAAATAGAGCACAAGTTAGTCACTTTAGAAAAAGAGTTGGAACTTGTAAGGTAATAGACAAACAGTATAAATAAATGTTCATGAGTTGAAGAGTTGTCCTATATTTAGAACAGTGGAGGCTTAATCCATATCAGATAAATGAAATCTTAATTGACTTTTAAAGCCTAAAGGTTAAAAAAAAGCATAATATCTGATTCTGAAAAGCTGTTTTTACATTCCATATTTATTAACTTTTCTCATTCATACACTTCAAGTTTTTACAATGCTTCATTGCTCCACCAGTCACAGAAGAGAAGCAAGAACTACATAGCAAAGTGGCAGTGATACTGGGTCAAGTTAGCCTGAGAAATGACATTTTTCAAGTTACGATATATGGGCCAGTTCAAATAGTAGTGAAAAGATGAGTCATTCAGTGAGTGCTGTTGGAATAACAGGCTATCCATTTGGAAAATAAAGCTACACAAAGTAAATTCCAGTTGTATCAAACAGTTAAATACAGGGATAGAGAATCAGAATTTTAAACACAAGTTAGAGAGGTTTTAAAATGTAATCACGGAATGGGGAAGGTTGCTTCTTAAGCAAAACCCCAAATCCAGAAGTCATAGAAGGAACTATTGAGAGTGTACTCCGGTAGGTAGAGATCTGAACTCTGATTTCAGACACCCTCAGTTCACTTCCATTTCTGTTTTTTTAAACAGCTGTATGATCTTGGAACTAAAAATATCCTATAAATACCCAGAAAGATGTTTAATCAAGGAAATGCATATTCAAACAATGAGACACTATTCTTTGCCTCTTAAATTGACAAATATCAGAAAGGACTGGAAAGGGCGTGGTGAAGGAGAGTGCGGTCCCTCATATTCTGTTGCTGGAACATCAGTCAGTCCAGCCTTTTTCTGAAGGGTGAATCAGCAGTACCTACTGAAAGATAAAACAAGCATGTACTCTGACTCAGCAATTCCAGTTCTAAATATCTATCCTAGAACAATAATGCATTTAAAAAGAGGTATGTACTAGAACTTTTGCCTAAGTGGTGGTATTTGAAATAGCTGAAAATAATATCCTGGATTCTTATCAATATGGGAATTAACCTCTTGGGGAGAAGTGGAGAACAGAGATACTTTTTTTGAAAATCTGTGGGTCTAATTTTGCTATGCAAAACTACTGAAAATGGCTGTAGGCAGTATTTTCCCTAAAAGTTGTTAGCTAGTTAATGTATTCTAATAAGCAGCAATTGTAAGGCAGGGCCTCTTTTAATCAAACATTAATGCGTGGCATGTCTTCCAGTAAGTCAGTTTTATATCTGCTTTTTTGCAGAATGGAAACAGACTGTAATCCCATGGAGCTAAGCAGCATGTCCAGAGTTGAAGAAGGTGCAGAGCTCAATGGCTTTGAAGGGACCGATGTGAAAGACATGCGGCTGGAAGCCGAAGCAGTCGTCAGCGACGTTCTCTTTGCTGTGAACAACATGTTCGTCTCCAAAACCCTGCGCTGTGCAGATGATGTGGCCTACATCAACGTGGAAACGAGAGAGAGGAACCGATACTGCCTGGAGCTCACCGAAGCAGGGCTCAAGGTAAGTCACTTTTCTCTCTCGAGAAAAAAGAAAAAAAAATCACATCTTTACCTCCTTATCAAAAAGGGTCAGGGTTGGGGGGAAAGGGTGAATGAGGGATAAATTAGGTGTTTGGGATTAACAGACACACATTATATGTAAAATAGAGATAACAAAGACCTACTGAATAGCACAGGGAACTATATTCAATTTATTAATAACATATAATATATAATGGAAATAATATAATAACATATAATGGAAAATAATCTGAAATAAATATATGAATGTGTATATGTGTGTGTATATATATATATATATATATACACACACACATATATATATATAAAACTCAATCAGTTTGCTGTACACCTAAAACTAACATTGTAAATCAACTACACTTCAATAAAAAATAAAATTAAAAAAAGAGGGGGATCAGGAGTTGGTGAGTAGGAAAGAGTGTTGGATGAGAATTCGATACTCAGGAGCCTCCATGATTTTTTTAAGGAAGCTTTTTTCCCTAGGAATTTTTTATTCTAAAGTCTTTCAGTCAACATGGGAAAATTGAATTTTTTGAAAACAAGAAAACAGATTTGATTTGCAGAGTACTTTCTTGTAATCATCACACCCCAAATTAATTTAATTCTTATGAATAGCTAAATGTGTCTACCAGAATGATGCATTCTCTGCATTGGTTGAGTTTTACAGTCACTGTGTTGAGAGAATCTATTTCCACCTCTTACTAATGTCTCTTCTACTAAAACAACGTACTTGACTCCACTGTTCACTAGATGTTAGAACAGAATTAAGTCACAGCAGAAGGCTCCACCTCCAGATTTCCAGGAGTGTCCTTTGTTACATGTAAGCTTTTCTAGGCAGAGTGACCTCGACCTCCCTACATCATTTAAACCAGAATCCTGCATTTAGAATAGTAGAAAGCACTACCCAAGAGCAACTTTTCACTAAAAAAAAAAAAAATTACTACATATTATGGAAATTTTTGACCTACTGAACAAAGGAATAGACATTAGAAATGTCTTCTTTACAAATATCATATGATATCCCTTATATGTGGAATCTAAAATATGACACAAATGAACGTGTCTACAAAACAGAAACAGACTCACGGACATAGAAAACAAACTTATGGCGGGAAAGGGGGGAGGGATAAATTAGGAGTTTTGGATTAGCGGATACAAACTACTATACATAAAATAAACAACAAGGTCCTCGTGTGTAGCACAGGGGACTATATTCAATCTCTTGTAATAAACCATAATGGAAAAGAATATATATATGTATAACAGAATCACTTTGCTGTACACCAGCAACTAACACAACATTGTAAATAAATCCACTATACTTCAATTAAAAAAAAGTCTACTTTAACTTTACTAATGTCTGTTTTGCTAATTAATCTTCTCTCTTGGTCAAAGATCTCTGACTTTTCTGTATCTGTTAAGAGTAGTTCCCCAGAAAGTTGCACAGCATCATAAAGTAGGGCACCTGGTTTAAGCAAGTAAATATAGCAGATGATAGGTTACACAAGCGCAGGAACGTCTCTTTATTCCACTGGATTCGGTTGGCCTAAGATGTATGTGAATCACGTGGCCCTTGCGGGAGGCTCGCTTACGCTGAAGCAGATTGCAAGGCCAGCATCCTCACTGCTCTCAGTGCCCTCACCATGGCAGTTTAGCTTTCGGAGCAGTCCCTGAATGAACTAATCTTTGTGTTCCCCTGCCTAAATCCCTTAATTTGTACTAAAAGCTTATCGTTTTGAGAAGTAGATCTTAAATGGAAATAGACAAATGGAAAGTAGAGATAAATGACCCCAGGTGAATTAATTCTGTTTTACACTGTTTAATTCTGGTGAGGTAAGAAAGATTCTGGTGAGAGTCAGAAGTCTTATATGTGAATTTGAGCGATCTTGGGTGAGTCAGTCAACCTGCATACCTGCTTCTTTATCTATAACCTGGAGATTTAAAAAAAAATGCAAAGGAATCGGGGGATGATTGTGTGAATAAGTCTGCAGAAAGGGCTGGATCGTTATAAAACCCGGCACGTAGGAACTCAGATACTTTCAGTTTTTTCAGTCTGATTCAGTTAACATTTACTGGGCAGCTATCCTGTGTCAGGAATTAGAAATCAAACCACGTGAAAAAGACGTGATCCCTGTCCTGTAGGAAGAGCAGTCTAAGAGGGGAGCAAGCAAAATCATAGTGTGTTGCAGAAGGCGCTGCGGCAGCACGGCTCTGAAAGGGTGCAACTCATCTCCCTCAGGTGTCCGCCTCTGCTTTTCATTAAAAACAACAATGCTGCTTCTGTTTCCAACATGAACATGCATCTTCCATCTTGAATCGATGGTATAAAAATTTAGGGTTTATTTGGGGAATTCATAAGCTTTAGTGAAGTCAGCAAAAGCTAAGTTGATTTTGCCCTACAATATGCTGGTGAACCATGAAGTAGATCTTAAAATCTTGTTGGAGAGAAAAGCTTTAGCTGTGTTTAAAGAAACACACACACACAATAACTTTCCCTTTTATCTCACGGAGTTGAGCAGGTAAGTAATGTGTTAGTAATGTGAGAGTGGCATTTCAGGTAACTAATTATAACGCAGAATGAAAACTGTAAACAGTTTGTAGAATTCTTTATAAAGAGTCCAAATCACATAAATAATGATAAAAATATGGACTAATCATACATTATTCTAGTGCCTTTATAAAAAGACCCTCGGTATATGTGGAATTAAATAGAAGCATGTTTTAGACAGTGAAAATGAAATATTGTTTTTGTATAGCTTTTTAAATTCTTTCTCTATTTTTACATTCCTTTCAAGATCAGGAGTAGGTAAATCAAACCATTTAAATTTTGAGAAAAAAATTACAAAGAGAGCATTTGGCTGCTGGTGTTCCTGTGTGTTATAAATCGCTTAAATATCACAGGTTGTATTAAAAATGTGTATTTTAACTACTAATTGAGAAATACATAATGTCATTACAGAATGACTTCTGTACCACGATGATATTTAATTCACTGTTGCATTTCTCTCGTAGGTAGTAGGTTATGCTTTTGACCAGGTGGATGATCATTTACAGACTCCCTACCATGAAACGGTCTACTCCTTGCTGGATACGCTCAGCCCTGCCTACCGGGAAGCATTTGGAAATGCACTCCTTCAAAGACTAGAAGCTTTGAAAAGGGATGGGCAGTCATGACTAAGTTTCTTCCTGTTAGGGGAGGGGGTGTCACTGGAACAGAATGTTGACACAAAGCTTGAAATTCTTGCATATGGTCATAGTAGAAAATGCTTTTTTTTTTTTTTTTGAGTAAAAGTAGATTTATTCTGAGAGATGCACACTCCATAGACCAAGTATAGGTCATCTCAAGAGGCCTCGAGGCGTGGGGTAGGGGGCGGTGTTCAGTTTAAAGTAAAAGTAGACACACACTCCATAGGCAGAGTGCAGGCCATTTCTGAAGGTGAGGGAGCAAGAGGCCAGAAAGTGCATTTTTGATTTTGTGTCTTTATCATGTTTCAAATTTAGGCTTTTGGTTGTGAACGTTAATGACTAATGAATTATCTTTCTTAGTTTCTGATTCATTAAGGAAATCCTGAGGCCACTGCTGTGCCACCTTTATTAGGACATGCAAATTTCTTCCTATAGCATCTCTGCATTTCAAAAACCTAATCAGTATTGTATTCTCTTATTATAGGACTTCGATGCTGCCAGCACTCTCTCTTACATAGGAAATTCTAGATTTGCACAGTGATTTAAGAATGAAAATGACCTAACTTCAAACTTTGATTCAGCTTGCTAAATCAGGGGTTTACTGACTTTGTAGTAATTATTTTGCTACCAGCCTTATTGGAAACAAATTATCAACTAGTTTCCCCTGCACAAATTTTGAAATCTACTTCTTCATTTAATCTATTTATATTATGAATATGAACTGATAAAAATGAATTAATTATATATTACTTAGCTAGTATTACATGAAAAACAGGTACTGAGACAGTACCCTATTCCTAGTTTGCAACAGCCAGCCAGCTAAGAGGACAAGCTGTTAGCAAATGAATGTAATAATTACTTGTTTCCAAGACATTTAAGCACATAAGCAAATGCAGGAACAGGCTCCATTCTTTTCCTAACAAAAAGCATCTTCAGTGCGTGTGATTTAAAAGAAAGAAGATTCTGATTTCCTAGAAAACAATATTTTGGCCTGTGTTGATTCTTATTATGAATGTTTGTTTACATAATGTACAGTATATATTCAGAAAGTATTTTTGCTTCAACATTTACTTTCTATAACGTAGGGCTTTGGTATTCCCACAGCACCCCTCCTTCCCAACAGATGTACAGTGTTCTGTCTCAGTGCTAAATCTGCAATGTAATGTGAGTGCATTGTATGGGTTTGAAACCAAAGGATGAATGAAGCATTCAGAGACTTAATATTTGAAAAAGGGAGACTCTGTATTTTATATTTTATTACAGGTACTAATATTTATAAAAATAAACTGTACCATGCTGCTACATGTTTTCAAGTACATGTTGAATAATTCGGATTGGGGTGTTGTTTTTTTACCAGTCTGAAGCAGCAGCTATAGAAATGTTGAACTAAGATTCTGCATCTGGACCCACCTTCATAATTTGTCATTTGAAGACTTTTTTAATCATCATTAAATAATAGGTACCTTTAGTCTCTGAAGACCATGTAGACCAGAGCAAATTAAACTTCATTTTGGGTCACTCTTCGTTGTCAAAGTTCATTGGAATGCTTAAATTATGTTTGAGAAATGCATGTTCATCCTCAGCTTTATTTTCCAATGCTTAACTGGGCAACGAAGTCTAACTTCAGGTTGAACTTTCTCATGCTTAATCTCAGGCTAAATGTAAAGGATGTTTGTAAAGTTTAAATAAAATTCTGTTTACTAATTTTGAGTTAAGTATAAAGAAAAGTGATTGTATGTTTAAAAATCGAAAGTGTTAGTTTTGTGATAAATGATTGATTCTGAGAGCTTCCGTTTCCATTTTTGAATTCCATATTGTTACATTTTGATGTGAAGTGGTTTGCTTTTTTTGTTCCCATGAAAGAGTAACAGAGAAAAGACACTAATAAAACTACAGATATTAAAACCTCCACTAGATATTAAAACCTTCATTTTACATATTTTTTAAAGAATTTAACCAGGTAAATTAAGCCTTGATTTCACTTCCAGAAGAAAAAGGAAAAAGAACCTCTAAGTAAGTAACCCTTACAAATCAATAGGAAAAAATGAGAACAATGGGCAAATAATATAGTCAACTCAGAAAAAATATATAGATGTCCAGTAACCACTTGACAGATATTCAGCCAGACCAGTCATTCAAGAAAGGAAAATAAGTTTAGCTATTTTGAGCCATTTTACCTAATAATTTAATAATTTCTCTTATTTAAATATAATGATATCAATAAAGATTTAGTGAAGGGCACTGTTACATCCTGCTGAAGGTTATATTGGTGAAACCTTCCTGGAAAATGTTAGTAGTATTGCCTTCACAAAGCTTATAACTTCTGTGCTGGTGACGTCCTAGCAGTCTAGCATAGGGAAGCAATTCAGCAGAAGATATACAGGAATGTTCATTTTCTCTAATGAAAAATTGGAAAAGCTCTAAAAAGTGGGAAAGTTATGCCAAATCCTTTTGATGGAAGAATATGCAGCCATTAAAAATTGGGGTAAAATTGTACTACTTGGGAAAAGGATAGAAAACTGTAATCTATCTTGAAAAATAATCTTATATGTAACAAAAGGAAAATGAGACAAAATATCCTACAATGTTAACATAG
The DNA here is from genome assembly GCF_036321535.1 of Camelus dromedarius. Classification (NCBI taxonomy): domain Eukaryota; kingdom Metazoa; phylum Chordata; class Mammalia; order Artiodactyla; family Camelidae; genus Camelus; species Camelus dromedarius. The sequence goes on from NC_087440.1 coordinate 86,668,955, forward strand.
TAGTCATCACTAGGTGGTAAGATAGGTAATTTTCATTTCCTTTATACTTTTCATGTTTTTACATTAGTTCGTATGTGCTAATTAGAGAGGAAACACAATAGGCAGTGGGGTTTAAGCCTGCTGAAGAGCGTGTCTCTCTAGCAAAAGCACCAAGGTGTGCTGAGTTGTGTCTGCTCCCAGGATCCTTAAAGAGGCAGTTTGATTACGAAAAGATTGCACACCTCATTTCCCATAATGACACTCTTCCCACCTTTCCTCCAGGTCCAGAGTCAATCATTACACATCCCACACAGCTAATCAGCAGCTGCTGGTGTACTGAGCATTATTGGTTTCTTACACCACGACACTACAGTATTCTCTAGCCAGTGCCAAAAACACAAAATGTGCAGTTTGATTGTTAAGGGGGAACAGGGTAGGAAATGCTGAGATTCTGATATGTATGTGCCACTCTGACTTCAGACAGGACTCTGCCTTCTACCTCGTCATTTTGTGTGTGACGTAGCTGAGCTGTGGACAGACTGTGGGACTTAATCCGCAGCCCACCTGTGAGCAGTAGCGTAGGGTCAGAACCGAGGTCTTCTGACTCCACCAACCATCCGCATACAATATGTGTCAGTAAAAGCATTACCTGAACTTTGTGGTTATCTGAAAGCTGATTCTCAAAGAGTAAAAGGATAACAGTAAAAGACACATAAGTTGGCATAATGGAAATAATCAATAGAATCTCTTTTCCTAAACTACCAATCTGCTATAAAACTCTTTGGAAGCCATCCCCTTACTGTAACTAGCTCATTTACCAGTTATCAATAGTCTAAATAATAAGAATGAAACAAAAGTGAGTTATATTTTATAGTAGCATGACCGGTTGAATAAAAGTACTTAACCGCTTAACTGCATGTCAATAGGGACAAACTGGAAATGAGGCATCTAGTGAATTCTAGAATATTTCACAGGTCTTTTAAAAGAATACTTGTGTGTTCCATCAAGTTTTGTTCTGATCTTGCATGAATCTTTTTATATTTAAAGTGACAGTACTTGTTGAGAATTTTAAAAAAGAATTTGCTGTGTGTGAGCAAGCTGTTCCCAAACTGAGTTTGCCAAGTTTTAAACTGTTATTTTATCAAAACAAAGAAGTTTCAATGAGACATACCTGTAAGAAGGAAAGGGCATGGAAGTTGGGAAACAAACAAACAAAAAATGGAATCAGAACTCTCGCACTTGTAGAAGTGTGCATTTTAGCGTTGCCAAAAAAAAAAAAAATCACTTTTGGAGACCACTTCAGAAAATGCTTTCATGTATCTTATTTAATCCTGACAGCTGTTAGGTCGGTTGTTTCACCCTTGTTTTACAGTCAATTTAATAGCTATGGGAAGGTTAAAAGATTGGTCCCAGTCTCCCACAAATGGCTGCAGAGCTGGAACGCAAAGCCAAGTCTCCCAGTTGCCTGAGTGCCCAGAATCTCCAGGCTGTCTGGAGCTCCCATGCCACTTCCATTTTTTGAGATAATCAGTATTTAAAAAAAAAAAAAAAAAAAAGTACAAAATGGCTCCACGTGTTAAATATTCACATTTAACCAGTTAATGTTTAAAGCACAAAAACATTTCAGTAGAATCAAACTATTCTTCTAAGATAACAGGATGTATACACAGTCCACCATGACCTTTGTGGTTCTGTGATATGAAAAATTATCACTTGATCTTAGCCAAAAGGCCGAGAAGCGATGTGATAAGAAAAATTTAATGTCATATTTTAATTTGTCGGTGTATGTCAACAACTGCATGTCTAACCTGATTTGGAAAGAGCAGAAGTCTAAATTCTATCCCTTTGTGAATGTGGGTGAATTCCCAGGACAAATGGCCTCTAGCGGCGCCTAGCTCAACCCGAGATGTCGTTCCGGAACTAAGCCGGTTGAGCCCAATGGACCAAGCAGCAACTGGCTGCACACGCGAGTCCACACACGTTGTAGTTCGGGCGTCCCGGACCCTAAACCCAGGGGAACAGGGGGCCCCGGGAGCACGCGCGACGAGGCGGAAACAAGCACTCGGGCGGGGCGCCCTAGGCAGGAAAATTCCTGGGAGCGCGGGAAACCGGAGGCCCCGCCCCCAATCCGGGAACGCCCCGCCCATCGCCCGAGGCCCCGCCCCGAGGGCCACCCCGTCCCAGCGGTCCTGGGGCCCATGCCCCACCTCCTAGGCAACCAAACGGACGCTTTCTCCTTAGCAACCAGAGCGGCTCTCACCATGGCTGAAGAGGAAGTTGCTGCCCCGACGGAGAAAGTTATACGGATCCAGAGGGTGTTTATAAACCTGCTGGACTCATACAGCAGCGGAAACATCGGGAAGGTGAGCCGCGATGGGTCAGAGCAGAACCCCAGCCCCCAGCTCCCAGTCCCCAGCTCCCGGGCCCGCGAAACCCCACGGGGCGCTCTCAGGGGGTCCCCTGAGGGAGGGTTTTTGTCCTTGACACGGCCAATGCCCCCTGCTCCCCAGTCTGCCCCCAGGCTAGACAAGCAAGCGCCCTGCCTGGAAGCCCAGCTATTTGGAAATCGCTGGTCCAGCCCCCGTTGCTCCCCTGTTAATGCGAGGAAACTGGGGCTCAAAAGGAGAAAAGAGCTTGCCCAAGATCACATAGCGAGTTAGGGGCAGGACCTAGACTTAGAGCCCGGGTCTCCGACCTCCTAACCAGGTTCTCTTTCCACTCATCCACCGCGTCTGAAGCAGGTTAACTGACAAATAGGAAGTCTAGTGGTTATATCACCCACGAAGTATTTTTCATTCATCATCCTTTCAACATACGGTTTTAGTGTCTATTATTTGCCGGGTACTGTTTGGGGCCCTGAGTCCCATTTAGCTTCCTCACCCTTCCCAGTCTTTAGACCTGCCAAGAAAATGAAGATACTCAAAAAGACGACCCTAGGGCCCTTCATCTTAAAGTATTCAGTAGCCAAAAGAAATCCCTAATTTTATCATTTCCCTGAGTAGGACTCATTGACCTTATTCCTACCCTCTGGAGCTACACAGAAGTCTAACCTCACCTTGGATAGACTTCTGTGAGGCTACTGATCACACTTTCAGACAACACAAGCTGCCTAAAATAAGATGGGGCTACAGTGCATATCATCTGTATAGTCTCCCTAGGGCTGCAGTAACAAATTACCACAAACTGGGTAGCTTAAAACAACAAAATTTATTCTCTCCAGTTCTAGAGGCCAAAAGTTCGAAATCAAGGTGTCAGTAGGGTTGGTTCCTACTGGAGGCTCTAGAGGAGAGTCTGTTACAGCCCTCTCTCCTAGCTTCTGGTGGGCAATTCTAGGCATCCTTTGGCTAGGCTCATCACTCCACTCCAGTCTCTGCCTCTGTCTTCACATGGTGTTCTCCCCTAAGCATCTCTGTGTCCAAATTTCCCACTTCTTATGACCCCAGTCACTGGATTACAGCCTACTCTAATCCACTGTGATTTCATTTTAACCTGATTACATCTGCAAAGACCCTACTTCCAAATACAGTCACACATGCCCACTATTCAACCCACTACACCATCTACAGTTGATTGGTCAAAAAATATATATAATTTATATGTACAAATAGTATATTGTAAATGTAGCATATCATTACATATGCTAAACAATATATGTGATAGTATATATATATATCATATGTGATAGTATATATATCATTTCATATATATCTATATGTAAATAGTATATAATTATATATTATATATACCTACTAGAAGGGGTGAAAAACACATGCTATATCTTCCACATTACCAGGAAAGTGGAGAAAGAAGGGACAAGGACACAAACAAAACTAAATGCAATAACAAAGCATTAAAAAGCCAGGAGTGGTATGAACTTATTTGTGTCTTTCAAAAAGATAGATACAAATATAGAGAAGATAGATCACTAGATAGGTAGGTAGGTAGGTAGGTAGGTAGGTAGGTAGGTAGATAGATAGATAGGTAGGTAAACAGACAGACAGACTAATCTAAATACACAAACCGTCTCCAAGGATCCACAAGACACTTAACTGTTATCTCTGGAGTTTGGGATTCACTCATTCATGCCCTCCTACTAAAAGGCAGGCACAGTAAATAAGACCAAAAAAATGTTGCTGCAGTTGAGGACCCTGCCTTTCTGGAAGGAGACAGCCAACAAATAATTTTTAGAATAAGCAAGATACTTCAATATGTGGCAAGTATTCCAAAGGAAAGAGAATAGCAGATGTTGACTGGTGGTAGAGAGCGGTTGCTTTAAATAGAGTTGCATGGAAGGGGTCTTTTGAAAGGTGACATTTAATCCTACGTACACAGGAAGAGGAACCGGCCGGAGGAACTAGTTCCCAGAAGGCACGGCAGGGGAAAAGGTTCTGAGGTGGGAGTCAGGTTGCAGAGGACAGAGCGGTCAGGATGCAGTGAACCAGGGGCTCCAGGGCCGCCAGCAGGCATCATGCCCAGGACCCAAAAGACAAAAATGTTTAAATTTATTTTAAAATCAGAAGAAGGCAAATTAAATTTTAAAGTCAAAGATTGTGTGTTGTTATTGAAATACAGTCATACAATTTTTAATATATTTTATGAAAGGGCCCATGAACAGGTAACTGACAAATAAGTTCAGTGGTTAAATCACGACCCAGAAACATGGTTCCCCGCAGCAACTAAACAGTGCCTGACACCTGGTCAGCACTCCACCGGTATTTATTAGGTAAGTTTAAAAATCAGAGTCAAGTACAAAGGCCCAGATACTGCAGGGCTTTGGTCAGGAATTTGGTTTAGGTTCTAAATCCAGTGAAAGCCATTGGATGACTTAAAAAGGGAGAGGACATGATTGAGATTAGGAGGGAGGGAGGAAAGAGAATTTAACTTTTTACTTGACCTCCTTTCGATCTCTGATTATTTTTTACAACATAATATTTTTACAATAAAACTTTTTCATTTGTAGAGGTTTTTTTCAAAAGCGTATCAGAGAATTTTCCAGTTATCCCTTAACTAACCAGGACCTTACTTTCTGAAAATCCAAGTAATTGCTGTTATCTGCACTAAGCAAAGGGGAGTAGGAATATAAAGCATCTAAAAAACATGGAAACCATGTATGTTATCCTCAGGCTTATGGCACAGTTGGGCAATGCCACCCCACCCCCTTCTCCCCGAGGTCCCTGGGAAGGAGTAGTAAGTGACCTCTGCAGCTTTGGGTATTATATCAGAAGTTCCAACCTTACCTCTCTCTACCCAAGCAAATTATTTACTGCTACTTATTACTCGATTGTGAAATGGGATCATAAAATTGAATGTGTTTGAGAGACAAATGAAAATATATATGGCATACTTGGGAAAAATATATTACAATAAGAGGTTGAACCTGACACCTTGCCTACTAACTTGGACTGTTTTTCATCAAAAAAATGAGGATAGGACTTTTTGTTTGATTGGTTTTATGTTTTTACTCCCAAGGTGTGATATCATCACGATTATTTACCTAAGTTGAATCTCTAAATTATATATTTAATATATAAATTAAAATTATTATTTATTTCTATGTATATATACATACACTTGATATATATGAAACTTTGTCACTGCATAAGCCACTCACAAAGATAGCTTTTGTAAAAGAAGAAAAGAAACTTTGTCAACCTCATTCTATTTCATTATTGGCTATTGAATGTTGAAATATGTCTAATCCAAATGGAGATGTGCTGTAAGTGTAAAATGCACGTCAAATTTCAAACACTATGGGGAAAAAAGAATATAAAATATCTCAATAATGTCTACATTGATGACATGTTAAATTGATAATATTTTGAATAGATTAGGTTAAAGAAAAGCATTATCTAAATTAACTTCACCTGTTTCTTTTCACTTTTGTTGATGTGGCTCCCAGTAAATTTAAGTCACATGAGTGGATCACGTTACGTTTCTACATTTCTGCTGGACAAAACAAACTGAGGTGGGAAGCCCCATAAAAAAGACTGGCAGGACCCCCCAGGCAGGGCCACTACTCTCCTGCCAGCACCATCCAGTTCCCTGGTCCAGCGGCTTTATCTCATTCTTTGCCTCTGAAACCGCTTACTTCTAGGAAAGTGGAACTTACCCCTAAAATTCTATTGGTTCCCTGAGCTCACTCCTGATTGATCCATTTGTAGTACTTCATTTGCATGGAGATCACTCCTGATTGGTTATTTCTCTCCCTCCTGATTGGTCCATTTCTACAAAGCTTGTTCAGAATTAGTCAACTTTTGTTATACCTTATTTGCATATAATGTTGCAAAGTGTGAACTGGCCGCCTATAAAAGCCTGTGTAAACCTACAGACGGGGTCCACAGCTTGGGTGTTAACTCCTCTGGGCCCGCTGGCGTAGTAAACCTGAGTTCTCCAACTCTCCGAGTGCTGTTTGGTCTCTCGCGAGGATCCAGGTTGCTGTCACCACTGAGCTGTAACATGGAGCTATAACACTGAGTTGTAACACATTTTTCCGCAACATAACGTCACGTACAAGATAGCCCAGCTCTGCCTAGTGCGAGGGCAGGATGATACCCTTAATGAGTTCTTTAAGCTGAGACTGAGTGCCTTGCCTACAAAATGAGAAATGCTAACAGTACCCACTTCACTGGGCTGTCGTGGGAATTAAACCCACTTCGAGGAGACACCAGTGTACAAAACACTAGCTCTGCTGAGCGGCGCCGCTAGCAAGCTTTCAGTAAAGGTCAGTTTATAGAATCATCATTCATTGAGTGTCCTTCCTCTAAGTTGTGCTTAGTATTTGGGAAATTTCTGTTGTCTTGCAGTTTCTTTCCAACTGTGTCGTCGGGGCTTCACTGGAAGAAATTACCGAAGAGGAGGAAGAGGAAGAGGAAAATAAATCGGCGATGCCGGAAGCCTCCTCCACCAAACTGAAGGAAGGCACGTTTCAGATCGTGGGCACGCTTTCCACGCCTGAAACCCCCCAGCCCGACTTTGCAGTGGAGACGTACCGTGTAAGTCCAGGGGTGCTGCTAAGAGGAGACCAAGGCAAGAGCCACCTTTGGCTGCGATGTCCTTACAATGTGTTCATGAGTCTTTGCTTCTCACCTCGTCTCTTCTGCCAATCGCGACGGGGTGGGGAAGGGAACGGTGGGGGTCGTGCGCCTGTGATGGAGATTAACCACCATGGCCTCCACTTTAAAGGCTTGCCTGCAGCAAAGAACCTAAATGATTTACTCTTAGAAAGTATAGATCTCATTTGGACTTTCAGACTCACAAAATTCTCTACCCTGTGTTTCAAACATGTTCTGCCCCGCTTTACACCGACATGACTCTGGACCACGGCCGGCGGCGTCAGTGAAAGAGAAATGTCCTTTGATTTACCACTCGGGAATGACATACCATTATTATATTGCTGTCTTATTGAGAAACAGTGCTTCCTTCACAAGACACATTCTACACAATCTTCATCCTGAGACATTTAAATACTGCCAAGAGGGGCGGCTGTCCCAGTCTAACACCTCCCATCACCATAACTGCTACTCTCCAGACCCTAAGAGACAGCTTTGCCCACGCTGTACCCTGCAACAGCCTTTCTCTTCTCTCCCCCAGTCAGCCCTATTCATCCTTCAAGATTTAACTCAGGATGTCATCTCCTCTAGGAAGCCCTCCATGATTCCCTACTCCCAGTTTAGATTCTGACCTGCCTAGATCCTAACACTTTCCCCACTCTATTGTTAATATCTGTCTATTGTGGGTCACATTGATTGTAGACAGTAGAGACTGCACCCCACTTTTTCTCATGCCTATGCGAGACTGGCAGCAGTGGCCCTCAATCAGCATTCGTGGATGAGGGCTTCAGCCCCCTCCCACCATCTCTGGGAGCTTTCTTCACCACTTACCCCCTTTCACCCTCTTCTGGGTCTTCGCTCGACACTGGCTTTTCTCTTTCCACCTATTCGTATGCTCAAATCTTTCCCAATGAAAAAAAAGCAAACAAAAAACCACAGCACCACACAGCGCGCGCACACACACACACACACACACTTAATTCCCCCCCCCCCCCCCCCCCGCCTCTTTCTCTGCCCCCGGGCGCCTGCCACCGCTAAACTTGAGAGAGGGCTCAGCCACATTTGCAGGCTTCACTCCTGCACTCTCCAGTCCCCACCCCTTCACAGGCAGTGCCCAGGCCATTATCACCAGTGAGCTCCTAATTCCCCAGGGCCTGGCTTACCCAGCCCCCTGCTTCCCAGGAGAAACTCTCCTTCCTGCATCTGCAGCCGTAGCATGACCTCTCACTTCCCTTATGCATCCAAGCACTCCTTCCTGGGCTCTTTCACTAACTCCTTTTCTTCTTTCCATCCTTTAAATGAAGTTTCCCCCTCGGCTTCCCCCTCTCTCCCAATAGGCATCCTTTTTTTTTTTACTTCTTTTTTTAAATTGAGTATAGTTAATTTACAATGTTGTGTTCGTTTCAGGTACAGCAAAGTGACTCCGTTATACATATACATATACATATATATATATATATATATATTCTTTTTCAGATTCTTTTTCATTATAGGTTATTATAAGATAATGAATACAGTTTCCTGTTAGGCATCCTTCTTAAATAGTATCCAGCCCTATAGCTTCAGCTCCCATACAGGCCAGTGCCTTTCAGATCCCTCCCCAGCCCTGTGGACTGACCGGCAAATCCAACTGCTTCCTAGCCCTCTCCCCCAGATTTCCTGCATCATTTCTACATCAGCATACCCCAAATTAACTTTATTACACTCAGCCCTTTGTATTCCTAATTTTTATTAAGGGCCTTGCTGTCTGTATCAGTTTGGGCTGTTTTGAGCTGCAAGTAATAGAAAAAAAAAAGGCAATGCAAATCAGGTTAATTCATCAGCTTATGTGGCTGGTGATCTCAAGGAAGAACCTGCTTCAGGCCTGGCATGATCCAGGGATCCAGGGGCTGCAGTCCCTTTTCCTGCCCTTTCCTGGGTTCCATCTTCCTCTGAGGATTACTTCATCCTCAGGCTGGCAGCAAGACTGCAACAGTCCAGGCATTTGTACACATACACAGCCACAACCTGATGAAGAGAAAGGCTGTTACAGAGAAAGGAGGATGAGTGTTCCAGCAGCACCCCACAAGTATCTCCTTGAATCTCACTGCCTTGAAATGAGTCACTTGTCCATTCCTGAACCAGTCACTCACCCTGAGATCAGTAAGGCCCATCCCTTGAACTAGAGGATGAGTTAACCTCCCATGGGCTAAGTGCGGTTCTGCTGGGAAAGAGGAAGACGAAATAGACATTTCTCGACAACTAAGGGTGTCCTTTATAGCATTCACCATGCACTTGTCCCCATCAGAGCTGAAACCCTGGTATTGCTGTGGGCTCTTGACTCCCGACTGTGAACTGGAAAACAAAACAAAACACATAATTTAAGAGCTGTGAGTTCCATCTTATTAGGGGCTTACTGAGGATTACAGCCTGGGAGACAGCCTCTCGGAGCGCTCTGAGGAACTGCTCCAAAGAGGCAGAGGGGCAGGTAAGTATATATGTGATTTTTGGTTAAGGGGGTACACAAAACCAAGCACACGTCCCAGTAAAAGGTCACTGCTATTCACAAGGAACAGATGTCTCCATTAATGATCTTACTGCTTTTCTAGGTATGAGAAGATGCAAGAAATCAGGTTCCTAAAAATTTCTCCTAAAATAGCTGTGTGAAGTCCTGTTCTGCCAGTTTTCCCCAGAGTACAGAGTGCCTCATTCCTGATCCCCACCCTGAGTTCCTTTCAGGGAGTGTCAGAGGTGGGCTGTTGCAGTGGCTAATGACCTAATCCTTGCAGAGCTGGATGGTGAGTGACATTCTTTAGTGGGCACTGTCACCTCCTGTGTCCTCTCAGTCATGGAATCCTCAACCGGTCTCTTTACTAGCTTGCTAAAGAATGCCTCCTTTCCATTCTCCTAGCTATTCGCTTTGGTTCAGATCTACATCACTGATCATTATTTATACCTGAATTTGATTCAGTGAATGTGTATCGAGCACTTTAAAGAGCCACGGATGCACCCATTGCTTACAGCCTAGGGGGGACTCTGTGATGTAAACTAGCGGCTCCATCCATGATGACAGAGGTGGGCACACAGAGCATCCAGAACTGCCTGGAAAGGACAATTGTGAGTTCTCAGTCTCACCTACAGAGCCAGGCAAATGCAGCTTCAAACTCTTCTCTACCACACAGATCAAGGCCCCCTAAGGTCCTCTGGAAAACAGGCTGGTCCAGGTTGTAAAAGGTGCTTCTGCCTGGCTCAGCAAATGGCCTGCTATTCCCCGAACTTCCCAGGCTCTGCTGAGTGACCTTGTACTCACCCTTCCAGCCCAACTCAAATATCAACTCCTATAAGCCAGAATCATATATTTCTCCTGGCTCATCAAACCTCAGAGTTACCTCCATGATAGCCCTTTCCACATTGGGAGCTGCTGTGTAAGCTGTGCAGGTTGTGCACTGCACAAGGATGCCCAGCTATGGGCATGACTAGGGACTGAAAAGTGATGTGTTCTGCTGGCTACAGTGTGCCCCAGAGTGGGTGCCTTACAATTTTCCCACCCAGAGCAGGTTACCTTTTTCTAATTTGTGCAGTCTTCATACATGCTTAGTTGTGTCTTTGTACATGTTAGACCATAGTTATTTGCTAAAAGTTCCCAATGACACACACACACACCCCACTCACACACACACACACCTCTGTAGAATCAGTAATCATGTAGTAGTCATTTTTGTCTCTCTCTCGTTGGGGTCAAAATCAGGGCCCACAAATATTTGTTGGATAAACAAAGGAATGCATGAACATGATCACTGAGTATGCGGTCAGGATGACCATTCTCTTGAAAACGCGCCTATTTCTTTCTAAATCAATCCAACTATGATTAACAAGTGTGCATATTTTCCTCTGGACACCGTGCTCACATGGTTTCACAGGCCAGAATCAGAGAGGCTTCATCTTCTGTCTCTTGAAAGAGACCTGGAATGCCCTGCATAGGAACAAGCATCTTTGATTTCTCCCCATCCCCCAGTGTTCCTCCTTTCTCTTCGTGTCATTGCTGAGTCTAGGTGAGTCCTGGCTGTACCAGGGGAGTGACTTCCTCTCACATCGTCATGTTGCTGACAAGGTGACAATCAACGTCTGCATCAGCATTTTCAGAGGGTCTTCCCTCTCGTATGAATAGCCCAGAAAATAAATCCAATTGATAATATGGGTTGAATTGTGTCCAAGACATGTTGAAGTCCTAACCTCCAGTACCTCAGAACGAAAGCTTATTTGAACATAGGATCTTTTTTTTTTTTTGAGGTATTGTTGATTTACTATATGGTGTTTGTTTTTGGTGTACAGCAAAGTGATTCAATTATACATATATATACATATTCTTTTTCATATTCTTTTCTATTGTGGTTTATTACAGGATATTGAGTATAGTATAGTAAGACCTTGTTGTTTATCTATTTTATATATAGTAGTTTGTACATGCTAATCCCAAACTCCTAGTTTACCCCTGCCTCTCGCCCTTCTCTCTTTGGTAACCACAAATTTGTTTTCTATGTCTGCAAGTGTATTTTTGTTTTGTAAATAAGTTCACTTGTGTCCTATTTCAGATTCCACACATAAGTGATATCATATGATATTTGTCTCTCTCTGACTTACTTCACCTAGTGTGATCATCTCTAAGTCCATCCATGTTGCTGCAAATGGTATTATTTCATTCTTATGAATGGCTGAGTCATATTTGAACATAGGGTCTTCACAGAGGAAATCAAGTTCAAAGGAATTCATTTGGGTGGACTCCTAATCCAATAAGCCTGAGGTCCTTATAAAAAGGGAAAATTTGAACACAGACACAGGTACAGGGAGCAGGTCATGTGATGATGAAGGCAGGGATCTGGGTGATGCTTCTACAAGCCAGGAAATGCCAGAGGTGGTCAGTGAACCACCAGAAGCTGGGAAAGAGCCATTGAGCGGAAGCTCCCTGACAGCATTCAGAAGGAACTAGCCCTGCCCACACCTGGATCGTGGGCTTTTAACCTCCAGAACCGTGAGACACACTTTTCTGCTGTTTAAGTCACTTGGTTTTTGGAACTTAGTTACAGCATCCCTAGGACATGAAAACAGCTGGACACAAAAGGACTTAAAGAACAGACTGGATACACTGGCGGTCTGTGCAGTTGAATTTAACAAGGATATGTTAACCTCTAAAGAAAGTCATCTCCCTTTTTGGTTCACCAACAAAGTTGTGTGGTAAGAGACCAAGTTTGATCTGAAAGGTTCTGCTTTAATGCAACTGGTCAAGGATCTGTGGGGGAATATCTGATCCTTGAGGCAGCAGGAATAACAACTCATGCAAATCCTGGTCATTTTACAGTTGTCTTTAATAGCCACCCACGGTATGGCACTGCCGGAAAATGTGCTGGCATCCACGCAGCAAGGAATAGCTAGTTAAAGACAATGATCACCAAAGATACTTTCATCTAATGGAAGAACTTGATGTTTTTAACCATCAAGAGTTTCTGCATTTAAAAATATTCCCAGCTGTCAATTGTGATAAGTTACCTTACATCCCAAACAAGAACAGATTAATCCATCTTGAGGCTCCTGAAATAATCCACATTCATCACTCATCAGCACTTCTGAGTGATTCATGGTATATAATTGCTCAAATAAACTGGCATAGAGATTGAGTTAGTTTTAAATGCCTCACACAGTTTCCTCCTGTGTGTTCTAATTCTTCCCTTCTGAATCGGGGTTTAAACAGCCCGCAGAAATAGTGCCTAAGATTATTATGCAATTTTTTCATCATCTGCTCCCAGCCATTTTCATAAACTTCTTTGTTACTTGAAAACTACACACAGAAGAGAGCCAAAGTTTCATTTTAAATAGATATCCCTCCGCAAATGTTTCTTGTGGGACCTTCAGTGCAGTACATCTAATTTGGAAATTGTCATTCCTGTCTAAATAGTAAAGTTACTTCATTAGCCCCTTGCAACAAATGACTGTCAGCTTTCTTTTCAGGCCATCTCTCGAGAGGACCTTCTCATGCACCTGCTGGAGTGCGACGTTATCATCTATAACATTACCGAGAACCCGCAGCAAGTGGAGGAAGCCATCTGGGCAGTCTCCGGTCAGTGAGATGCACCCTGTGATCTCCAGAGATGTGACTTTGGTGCCGTTTACTGTACCTGAAAGTCATCTAAGGCACACTAGGCAAATTAGGGCTGTAGAAGAGCTGATCCGAGACGTACCTAAGAACGCAAAGTGAAATCAGACCCGTGGATATGCCTGTGGATCACGTTAAGAGAGAAATCAAGGCATATTAAAATCTTTAAGAGTTTATGTGAGCAAAAATCGAGTTGTATTGGGCAGCACCAAACCAGAAGCAGTCAGGCACTCCGCCAGCAGGAGCCAAGGGCAAGACACTTATAGAGGGAAGCCGGAAGCAAAGCAGTTCTTTGATTGGCTATAGCTTAAGCGTTTACTTTCTTTGGAAGAGCCTAGTTGGCTGTTTGTGACTAGCTGTTCTTAGGTTTTGGTTTGCTTATCTAAGCTGCTAAGGTATTAGAACCACCTTAGTCTCACAGCCTCCTTGTGTAATTAATTTAGCAATAGACACTTCCAAAGAATAGAATTTTTTATTGAAGGGTAGTTGATGTACAATATTACATAAGTTACAGGTGTACAATATAGTGACTCACAGATTTTAAAGGTTATACTCCATTTATAGCTATTATAAAACACTGGCTATATTCCCTGTGCTGTACAATATATCCTGGTAACCCATTTTATACCTAACAGTTGGCACCTTTTAATCCTCTACCCCTATATTGCCCCTTCCCCCTTCCCTCTCCCCACTGATAACCACTAGTTTGTTCTCTGTATTGTGAGTCTGTCTCCTTTTTGCTATATTCACTAGTTTGTTGTATTTTTTAGATTCCACATATAAATGATATCCTACAGGATTTGTCCTTCTCTGTCTGACCTATTTCACTTAGCAAAATACCCTCCAAGTCCATCCATGTTGTTGAAAATGGCAAGATTTCACTCTTTTTTATGGCTGAGTAGTAGTCCACATCTTCTTTATCCGTTCATCTGTTGACAGACACTTAGGTTACTTCCATATCTTAGCAATTGTAAATAATGCTGCTGTGAACATTGAAGTGCATGGATCTTTTCAAAGTAGTGTTTTTGTTTTTTCAGACGTATACCCAGGAGTGGAATTGCTGGGTCATATGAAGTTCTTTTTTTAGTTTTTTGAGCAAACTCCATACTGTTTTCCACAGTGGCTGCACCAATATGCACACCACAGTGTATGAGTATTCCCTTTTCTCCACATCTTCACCAGCATTGGTTATTTGTGTTCTTTTTGATGATAGGCATTCTGACAGGTATGAAGTGGTATCTCACTGTGGTTTTGATTTTCATTTCCCTGGTGATTAGCGATGCTGAGCATCTTTTCATGTGCCTGTTGGCCATCAGCATTTCCTCTTTTGATAAACATCTATTCAGTTCTTCTGCCCAGTGTTTTAGTTGCTTTATGTGTGTGTGTGTGTGTGTGATGCTGAATTGTATGAGCTCTTTATACATGTTGGATATTAACCCTTTATCTGTCATATCACCTGCAAATATTTTCTCCCATTCAGTAGGTTATCTTTTTGTTTTATCAATGATTATCTTTGCTATGCAAACTTTTAAGTTTAATTAGGTCCCATTTGTTTATTTTTGCTTTTGGAGACAGATCCAAAAAAAATATTGTATGATTTATGTCAAAGAATGTTCTGCCTATGTTTTCCTCTAGGAGTTTTATTGTTTCCAATTTTACATTTAGGTCTTTAACCCATTTTGAGTTTATTTTTGTATAAGATGTTAAAGAATGTTCTAATTTCATTCTTTTACATGTAGCTGTCCAGTTTTCCCAGCATCACTTATTAAAAAGACTGTCTTTTCTTTGTTGTATATTCTTACCTCCTTTGCTGTAGACTAATTGACCACAGGCACATAGATGGATTCACTATTCTATTCCATTGATCTATGTGTCCAAAGAATAGAATATTTTTACTCATTAAAAGAAATGAAGCATGGACTTTCAAAATTCAAGCTTTATCATTCTACAGGCACTGCTTAAAAATGTGGGGTTGAATATACCGGGAAAATACAAAGACAAATAAGAAAAAGGTTATACCCTCAAGGCTCTTCTAGGTCCACAAGAGAGCTGAGGGACACGGGAGAAACTTTCATGCAGGACAGAGAATGGCATGTTCCCATGAAAGGCATCACCAGAGGGATGTGATTTCAGGAGGACAAGAATTATTTCTAACTGTGATGATTTGTTTCAATTCAGCAAATGTTCCCTGACAGCTAGGGTCAGGAAGGGGTTGCAGAGAATGCTTTCATTTTTAAAATGCTTTTAAAAAAAGGTAATGAACTCTAAGGTACAAGATGATGTTTAGCAGTTTGGTTGTGATTCATCTCCTTACTAAGACAGGAGCAAAGTAGAGCTAATCAGCTTATTTGAATCATCATTCCAGACTAGGAGGACAGCCAAAAAGACACAGAGCACCTCACTTTTCAGTATTTTTTTTACACTTCAATATCTTTGTTGTCAGCAAATTAGTTCAGAGGTCAGCAAACCTTTTCTGTAAAAAGCCAGAAAGTAAAAATTTTTGGCTTTTCAAGCCAACTGCTCTGCCTTTGTAGCAAGGACACAGCTATAGACAATATGTAAATAAATGGGCTGCGTTCCAATAAAACTTTATTTACAAAGACAGGCAGTACATTGCCAACCCTCAAAGAGGGTCAATAGCAGAGTTATAATTTGGCTTACATTCAGAGAAATGGAATGAGGCCTCGGGAACGTCTGTACCATATTCAGAGAGATAATGAAGGAAAAGTACTCTCTGTGGGTGTGTGGGAGTCCTCAGGAGCCTAGACTGTTTGTTTTCTCACTTATAACTTTGGGCCTTAGTTTCGTTCAGTCAGATGCACATCAAAAACGTGAACAACGTGTCATCTTTTGGAACAGAGCTTTTTAAAGCCTACTTTCCACATTTTGTCCCTTTGCAAATATTTACAGATGACACATAATTGCCCTTTCTAAGATAATTGCACCACCTAAAATAATGATCAGACCTAATGTTTACTGAGTTCTCACTTTGTGCCAGTCTTTGGAAGTTGATTTCTTTCTATATACTTGCAGTTTTCTTTAACTTTTTTAAAATGGAAGTATAATTGGTTTACAATGTGTTAATTTCTAGTGTACAGCAAGGTGATTCAGTTATACATATATGTATATATTCCTTTTCACATTCTTTTTCATTATAGGTTATTACAGAGTATTGAATATAGTTCCCTGTGCTGTACAGTAGGATCTTGCTGTTTATGTATTTTCTATATAGTAGTTAATATCTGCAAATTCCAAACTCCCAATTTATCCTCCAACCCCCTCTTTAACTTTTCATCTTTTTCTGAAATAAGACCTGGACATGTTTTGAAGATTAAAAAGCACAGTAGGATTTAGAATAAAGAGCAGCAATTCCCTGCATTTCTCTTCCATTCCTTCTCATTTAACCCACCTGTTCCTTTTAATTTTTTTCAGGGTGGGGGTAATTAGGTTTGTTTATTTATTTATGTAATGATTTATTTTAATGGCAGTACTGGGGATTGGAGTGAGGATCTCTTGCACTCTGTGCACGCACTCTACCACTGAGCTATACCCTCCCCCACCACCTGTTCCTAATACACAAAAATACCTGCATCAATGTCCCTTGATTATGTTTTTCTTTTTTCAGTGGAGGTGCTGGGGATTGAACCCAGGGCTGCGTGCATGCTGAGCATGCGCTCTGCCACTGAGCTATACCTACCCCCTTGATCATGAATTTTAGACATTGACCACTGACTTCTTGCTAAGGGAGATGAGCTTCAGCCCTTCATAGGACCCCCTGTCCTGCCTCTCCTTCCCCCACACACACTGCTCCTCAGGGGAACGTAATGGGTTCTCAAACTTTGACACTGCATTTCCTTTCATAAGCTTTAAAATCTAGAGTATGTTTTATTGTTTCCTTCTTCATTCTAATAGAGAACTTTAATTAAGAAAATTGTATTATCCATTTTGTGAAAAAGTTTTCAATGTGTTATCTCCTTTTTTGAGATACAAAGTATTTGTGTCTGTAAGAAAGTATAGCCCTTGGTCAGTCATGGGGGTGGGCAGACGTGGAGTGGGTGGGGCTGTAGAGAAGAGTGGGGGGAACTTTGTCATCTTATCTGATTTACTTAGATTTAGGGGCTGTTCTGTTTTTGTTTTTACAACGAATATGTATTAGTTCTTAATAGTGTTTTATTAAAGTATTTTCACAAATTTTAGTATAAAAGAATTCTACTTTGCCTTCCACAGATACTATCAAAGGAAGGCAAAATAGGAGAAAGAAATTAAGTATTGGAGATGCAAGAAAATATTTGCATATATAGACAAAATGTGCTGCTCGCTCACCTGTGAACAAGCAGAGCGTCTTGGACCCATTAGAACGATCGTAAGCAGAAGAGGGTAAGGCAGCGCGAAGACCTCTGCGCGTGCCGAGCATTCACAGAGCAGGCCAGCCCGGAGCGCAGCAGAGCAGCAAGGGTGGAAGAGCAAAACTAAACTGAAGAGGCAGTTTTTGCCAAGAGAATAAATGCAGAAACTAAAGGTAGCATTCGCCTTGGAACTAATGTGCGGACATGGTGTTCTCAGACTTAATCCAGTAATACTTTCTCTCTCAACTTAGGGTTGGAATCCATGAGTTTCTCGGGTTCAGGATATCAGTATTTTATTGTTTTGCTTGTTGTTGAAGACATCAGCTCGTGAGACTAAAACTGGACCATGACAGCTGTGTCACTTAGATCCTCCGACAATTTAATTAGGCCTCACTTTAGATTGTGTTTTCTGGAAAATTATGTCATGAGAAATATTTTAGTGAAATCATGTGCCGCTGCAAAGTATTCAAGGAGGTTCAATGCTTATACGTGGGGAGGGCCCTCCTGGGAAATAACAAACCCAAACCCTTTGGAAACCAAATCCTCACCCGTCCAGTCCACCGCTGTTCTCAATTCCAGTCCCTACCAATGGTTCATAATCAAGCCTGCTGCCTCACCAAAGGCCTCCACGCTCCGGCACCGGCTGCCCTCCCCCAGCCAGGGGGAGTGGGAGGGGTGGGCAGATTATTTCCTTCCACGAAGGCTTAAGCCAGAAGGGACTGCTTTATGTGAAATCCTAAGAGGGCCTTGCCTTCTGATTTAGGGCCAGCAGCCCGCATCCCCAGCCCTGCTGGGGCCTCTGGCTCCATTCTCTACACTGGGCGGCCATGGGGCACAGTGGGGAGACCACAGGCCAGGCAGCCAGGCTTCCTGGATTGGACTCTGCCCCACCACTTCCCTCCAGGATTCTGGGCAAACTGTGCCTCCCTTCCCTGATATGTAAAAGCAGAGATAATAGTAGTGTCTTGCGCCTAATGGTAAGAATCCAATAAAGGCATGAATTGTTCCAGTCCTTGTCAGCTATGGCGATTAGTGACACTAGCCCTCGGATAAAGTGAAAGCAAACCAACAAGACCTAGTGTCTAGCACAGGGAACTATGCTCAGCATCTCGTAATAGCCTATAGCGGAAAAGAATCTAAAAAAGAACAGATACATACAACGTATTTATATGAATCACTTTGCTGTACACCTGAAACTAGCAACATTGGAAATCAACTCTACTTCAATTTAAAAAAAATGTTTTTTTAAGTGAAAGCACACTGCTGAAGGCAAGGAAATAAGAAGGGGCTGAAGTTTTGAGCTGGGTTCAAAAAAGTCAGGCGGCTGCAGGGAGCCGGCCAAGAGCAAAGTTGGGGATGGGGCAGTGAAACCTCAGAGGGGAAGCTCCGTGGTGTTAAGTCGCTCTTTGAAAGAGGAGTCACTTCAGGTCCCACTGGTAATTAAAAGTACACGTGATTCTGAAAACACGTTCTGCATGGATCCAAATAACCGCTCTGCCTTTTGGCCCTCCAGCCCTGAACGAAGAAATCAACCATTTCGAAAAGCGGAAGGTGTTTATTTTGGTGTCCACGGTGATGACCTGGGCGCGGTCCAAGCCCCTGGACCCGGTAAGTATCGCGCCGGCGTTTCTTCTCTGCTGCCTTGCACCCCCGATGCCGTGCAATCTGCACGCGGACAGAGCTTTCCGCAGCTGATGGTGTCGCCTTACGCTCCTGAGCCCTGTCCCGGGATAATACGCACTTGGCAAAGTTCCTGTGCTCCAAGCACATTCGATTCTAAGGGACGCGTTGTTTTACATGGCGCTTAGAAAGAAAATAATAATAATACTGCCTATTCGGCTATGACAATGCTTGCTTATCACTCTTACTTTAAATGTATGGAAGAGCTCTCTTTTCGACTTACTGAAACCTGTATTTTTGTCATCTACATGCTTTTGCACACATTCAAAGGAAAATATAAGCAAAATACAGTGAATGTAGTATTCCCGAAATTTCTTCAGACTAAGTCCAGCTTCTCTGAGTCACACCTGCGTTCTGTCTTTCCTCACAATAACTCAGTGTGAAGCCTGAGTCATGTCATTTATTTCTGCGTCATTTCCTATAAAGCTCGTGGTTATTATTTTGCAAAAAAGAAAAAATACTGAGTCATTCGTCTAGCATTGTTTATTTTCTCCCCTGATACCAGATTTGCATTTGCTGCTCTGCTCCAGTGCCTCTGTGCCTATGAGCCACCTTTTCACCTCAATGCTGAGTCACAGTATAATCTTTCTGTTTTAATTTTTTTTTTTTTTTTTTTTTTTTTTTTTTACTGGAGGTACTGGTGATCGAACCCAAGACTTTGAGCCTGCAAAGCACGCCCTCTACCACTGAGCTATACCCTCCCCTCAGTATAAATCATTTTAAAACTCATGTTAGAATCAGTGGAATACGTTATTTATAACAAGGAAATGTTTAGAGATTTAGCAGACTTATTACCTAAAGGCCATTTATTTATTTATCTCCCCTCTCTGTGGACCGGGAGGTCCTCAAGGGCAGGGTCCAGAGGTTTCATGTCCCTTTTTAATAAACCTCACTCACCTACTCCATTTGGTTGCCATTATCTCAAGGAGCAGGCCAGTTATTTTATTCCTGTTGAAATTCCATCATTCAGAGAGTCTAGAAAAGTGTCTGCTGCAGAACAATCATTGGTCCCTTGACTGATCATTTTGCTGGCCTGATGGGTTGTCCTCACTCCTTCAGTTATAGACTAACTCTTACTGACTTCAGCAAAGTGGGGATTTATTAACTCACATAACTGGTAAGTCCAATAATGGACTTCAGAAACAGCTGGATCTAGAAGCTTAATGTTCTCAGAACTAACCTACTCTCTTTCTCTCTCCCATTCTTTCTTTTTTCCTCTGAATAGGGTTCATTCTCAGATAATCTCTCCCCTCCTTCTGGCTCCCAGGAGCTCCCAAGCTTACATCCCTGGAGCTTCAATTTTCTTTTCCACTTTGGCCATGTCTCATCTCAGCACTGGAATATGCTGTTCATCCAGGTCTCAGGTCATGAGCCTCGCTTTAAGCCAGTCACTATAGCCAGGGGAATGCGGAGCTCTGACTGGCCACACCTGGGATCATTTACCCACTTCCAGAGGCAGGGATGATCAGCCCCCTAGACTAGATGGGCTGAGAGTGGAGAAGAGATTGTTCCCTCAAAGAAAATATGGAAAACATCTCCTGTGTTAGCTCCCTTGTCCTTTTGGCATGCCCTACTGTGGTTCTAATTTGCATTTCCCCAACGGCTCGAGATGGCTTTAAGTTAGGTTTATTAAGTTATAGTTTACACAATTCTATGAGTTCTATGAGTTTTGACAAATGCATACTGTTGTGTAACCACCACAACCATCAAGATGTAGAACTTTCCATCACCCCCTTATGATTTAGGGGAAAATCATAGAATTTACAAGGAAGTGTTTCTTAAACAAGACTCAATAATGCTAAATGATTTTTTTTAATTGACAATATTGGTGATTTGTGTCTCATTTTATATGTCAGTTTTGCTAGAGGTTTATTGATTTTTTTTTTTGAAGAACCAGCTTTTTGTTTCATTGATTCTCTCTGTATTCCTGTTTTCAATTTCATTTATTTTTGCTCTTATTTTTATTATTGCCTTTCATCTGCCTGCTTTGGCTTTATTTTGCTCTTCTTTTTCTAACTTTTTGAAGTAGCAACTTAGATTATTGATTTGAGTTCTCTCCTTTTTTCTAATATAAGAATTTAGTGCTGTAAATTTCCCTCTCGGCAGTGCCTTAGCTGAAGCCCATTAGTGGTGATATGTTATTTTTTAATTTAGTTTAGTTCTATGCATTTTTAAATGTTTTGGAGACTTCCTCTTGGACCCATGGATTGCTCAGTAGTGTGTTGTTTAATTTCTAATAGTTTTATTTTTGTCTTTCTCTTACTGATTTCTTCTTTGCTTCCATTATGGTTGGAAAATATATGCTATTTGATTTTTTTTTTAAAAAAAGATTGATAAATTCAACTGCAGTAAAATGAATGAAGTATTTATGGATGAAATGATATCAAGTCTGAAATTTGCTTCAAAATAATTTAAGGGATGAAGAAGTAGATGGGGATATAAAGGAAACAAGCTTTGCTATGTAGAAACTTGAATCAAATCCCATGAAAACCTCACACAAACCCAAACTGCAAGATGTTCTATTAAATAACTTGCCTATCTTCTTTTAAAAATGACAATGAAAGACAAAAAAGGCTGAAACACTGTTCTAGAAGAAGAAGGCTAAAGAGATATGACAATTCAGTGTAATACATGGTCCTGGACTGGACTCTATCCTGGAGGGAAAAAAATGATATAAAGGATATGATTAAGACAATTGACAGAATTGGAGCTTGCACTGTAGGTTGAATAAAATCAACGTATCAATATTAAATTTCCTGAGCTTTCCTGTACTATGAATTTTCCTGTCCTAAGTTTACATAGGAGAATGTCCTTAGGAAATACACACAAAAATTAAAGAGAAAAGGGTCATATTGGATACGACCTACTCTAAAATGGTTCCAAAAAAATTAATAATATGTATATACAATTGAGGAAATATAATTAAAAGCAAAATGTTCACCCAACTTAGAAAATCTCTCCACAAGGAAGTAGAGAGAGAAAACAGCTTTACTACTGAGCAAGCATCAAACCGGAACGTCATACACATCACGCATGGTCCGCTAAGAGATGGAAAAGTTAGAGGGAAGTCTCACCTTTAAAAAATTTTTTTTTAATTTAAGTACAGTCAGTTACAATGTGTCAATTTCTGGTGTAGAGCACAATGTCCCAGTCATGCTTATACATACATATATTCATTTTCATATTCTTTTTCATTAAAGGTTATTGCAAGATATTGAATATACTTCCCTGTGCTATACAGAAGAAACTTTTTAAAATCTACTTTTATATATAGTGGCTAACATTTGCAAATCTCATACTCCCAAATTTATCCCGTTCCACCCTCTTTTCCCCAATAAGATTGCTTACTATGTCTGTAAGTCTGTTTCTGTTTTGTAGATGAGTTCATAGTGTCCTTTGTTTTCCTTTTTTTTTTGTAGATTCCAGAAATGAGTGATATCATGTGGTGTTTTTCTTACTTTTTCTGGCTTACTTCACCTACAATGATGATCTCTAGGTCCATCCATGTTGCTGCAAATGGCATTATTTTATACTTTTTTATGGCTGAGTAGTATTCCATTGTATAAATATACCACAGCTTCTTTATCTAGTCATCTGTCCATGGACATTTAGGTTGTTTCCATGTCTTGGCTGTTGTATATAGCACTTCTATGGACATTGGGGTGCATGTGTCTTTTCAAATTAGAGTTCCCTCTGGATAGGTACCCAGAGTGGGATTGCTGGATCATATGATAAGTCTATTTTTAGTTTTTTGAGGAATCTCCAAACTATTTTCCATAACGGCTGCACCAAACTACATTCCCACCAACAGTGTAGGAGGGTTCCCTTTTCTCCACACGCTCTCCAGCATTCATTGTTTGTGGACTTTTGAATGATGGCCGTTCTGACTGATGTGAAGTGATACCTCATTGTAGTTTTGATTTGCATTTCTCTGATAATTAGTGATGTTGAGCATTTTTTCATGTGCCTATTGGCCATTTGTATGTCTTCATTGGAGAATTGCTTGCTTAGGTCTTCTGCCCATTTTGGGATTGGGTTTATTGTTTGTTATTAAGTTGTATAAGCTGTTTATGTATTTTGGAAATTAAGCCTGACAAGTTGCATCATTTGCAAATATTTTCTCCCATTCCATAGGTTGTCTTTTTGTTTTGCTTATGGTTTCCTTTGCTGTGCAAAAGCTTGTAAGTTTAATTAGGTCCCATTTGTTTATTTTTGCTCTTATTTCTATTGCCTGGGTAGACTGCTCTAGGAAAACATTGCTAAGATTTATGTCAGAGAATGTTTTGCCTATGTTTTCTTCTAGGAGATTTATTGTATCTTGTCTTATATTTAAGTCTTTAAGCCATTTTGAGGTTTTTTTGTGTATGGTGTGAGGGAGTGTTCTAACTTCACTGATTTACATGCTGCTGTCCAGTTTTCCCAGCACCACTTGCTGAAGAGACTGTCTTCCCCTTTTTATATAGCCGAGCAGATACAATCCATTAGATACATGTTTCCATGAGTTAGTTTATAGTTATTGTTTCTAGTTCTCAAGTAAGAGGACTTAACAGCACCACCTGTCACACATAGTTTGTCCTAGATCCACTGAGTGCTTGGGGTGATCGTGTGTGTTTGTTAATGGGCTTTATCCAGAGGAAAAATAAACCTTTCATATCTTTATGACAGGAAGTAGTTTTGTGACTTAGAGCAAGGTTAGGCTCCACCAAAGGTAAGCTCCTACCATCCTGGAGAAACTGGAAGATAGGGCCACTGTCTCCCTGTTTACATTTCAGAGAGATATCTCCCAGATCCAGAAAGATATTTCTTGGTAGTAAGGCCGGCAGGAGGCTTATTTTAGCTTCTAAAAAGACTCACACACATTTCAAAGAGGCAGAGAAAGAACTTAACAATGGTAAGCTTTCTAAAGTATAACACTCTAAGGAAAAAGAGAGATGTCTCTTCCCTTATGTTCAATAGGGAGGCTTAAGCCTCTTATTTTTACTTTTTATTTGTCCTTAAAATATACATATAAATAGAGAGAGAATGAGAATGTGGCAAAATGTTAAAAATTAGTGAATCTGCGTAAAAGACATTTAGGGGTTCTCGATTATTTTTGCAGCCTTTCTGTAAATTTGAAATTATTTTCATGTAAAAAGTCTGCAAATAAATAAAATGTAGTAGAAGCACCCTGGAGCAGAAGAAAGCCCAAATGGAATTTCTGTTTTCCCTGTGTAATTAACAGTTTCATGAATGCTCGGTTCTGGGATTTTTGTTAAAATCACAGGTGGTCTGTAATTATCAGTTAAGCTCATCTAAATCTTAGGACAGAACTTCCGAGGATCTGGGATGCTCCAAACACACAGGTCAGCACAAACATTGAAGGAGACCATTTGAGTGCAACTGTGTAACGACTTCCTTTAACACCTATGAATACCTTTCCCCAGAGATGCTCACGGCTCCAGATGAAGTCGTGATCGGAATAGAAGTTTCAAGCCTGAAGGTGTAGCTTTCCTTAGAGTCTGGCCGTAGAGATTACTGGCTCCTCTTCTAGGGAGGTGGGGAAGCAAACTGAGCCCAAACTGCTCTTAAGGCAGGCTTGTCCCCAACAAATTAATCGAAGGATGTAGAGCAGAGGAAGATCTTGGCATCAGTTGGAATCAGGGACTTTTGGTTGCAAGTAACAGAATCCAGCTGGAAGAAAGAGGAAGTTGTTAGAATGATATGAACAATGTCTTATAAAAATCCATGGACAGAGATGCTGGTGGGTGTCAGAGATTGGGGAACACAGGAAATCCTCTCTAGAACCTCTCCTCTCTGCTTGTCACCATCATAGGAAATCTCAACAGCCAATGAAACCTGTTTTGAGAAAAGTCGGGGACACTGACAAGATAAGTTGGGAAAAATCATTGTGAACTCATGACTCTAAGAAAGATACATCTTCAACTCTGTCATGAAAAACAGCCCACTCACAGCCCTTCTGGGCATCCCTGGACCACAAATGCGTCTCTAACACTGCTTTCCAGCAAAACTAACTCCAGGACACCGTGGGAGGGACCTGATTTCATGTCTCGAGTCAATAAAATTCTGGGTATGCCTGCAACATATTTTTGATGCTAGAAAGCCAAGATATTTTCAGAGATGTCATGAGCTGTGCAGAGAGGGTAGAGGGAGATCCCCCAGCTGTGAGAAGTTGAGCATCACAAAAATAATGACGTGTATTGGATATTCTCCATCTTTCCATTCACATCCAACCTCCACTCTTCTGCACCCTGCTCTGACCTCCCAGTCTAGATCAGCAAGCATCCTTGCCCTCTGCCTCCCATTGGGTTTGGCCATTGTGGAGTACCAGTGAGAGGGTGGGGGAAATGAGAAGAGTGAGATCAGAGAATTAACCTCCCAACTCCCTTCTGCTGATGCTGCTGGCAGGCTGAACCCATCAACTGCAGTCATTGCACCTGCCGGGAAGCCCTCTCCACCCTGCTCACCTCTAGGTCCCAATTCTCACCTGCTCCCTCTACACTTTGGGACATAGGAGTGGTGCAGAGCGCCCTGTTGCTGGCTCCAGGGCGTGTGTGAGTTCCCTCCACCTGCCCACATCTTTGTAAATAGCCCTATTATTGAACCCTCCTCAAATTACCTACCTTGAGTGTGCTGTTTGTTTCTTGCCAGGATCCTGACTGATACTTCCTGGTTCACTGAAATCAGTTGAGCTTATGAAAAGGCCATGACTTCGTTATGTGACTCAAAAGACAAAAATGAGTCCTAGATTGGCGCAGATGCTGCCAGTTTCCTGTCACATAGCCATCCTCCTGTCTTCCCAGCAGGATCTTCACATGTTCAGGTGTCCACACTGTCTGTGAGACCCGAGGAAGGAGGTCTCCAGTCCCAGCTCCCGGGGAAAATCCCAATTAATCCAGACAAGCCATGGTAGCCCCATTCCCCTTGCCAACAATTGGCTAAGGGTGGGCATGCAACCCAGTTCTGGGATTTGAGGGTGTAACCACCAAACTATCCCCAAACGTAGGCTGTCTTAACCACAGTGGAAGTTTATTTCTTGCTCATATAAAATGTACAGCGGGTGTTCCTGATGAATAAGTCTCCTCCCAACTCTGAATTGAGACCCAGGCTCTTTCCACTGGATGGCTGGGCCACCTTTCAGAATGACCTCGGGGCCACCGAGCACGTCTCCATCAAGCCTGTGGAGAGGGAGAAGCACAAAAGTGATGCACAAGCAGCTTTATGAGCCA
This sequence comes from Camelus dromedarius, assembly GCF_036321535.1. NCBI lineage: Eukaryota > Metazoa > Chordata > Mammalia > Artiodactyla > Camelidae > Camelus > Camelus dromedarius. Next base: position 86,695,362 of record NC_087440.1, read on the forward strand.
GGCCTGGAAGATGTGTGCATCGCTTCTACAAATCCCTCTGACTAAAACCCAGTCATGTGGCCACATCCAAATGCCAGAGAGCCTGGGATGTGTGGTCCAGCTCTGTGCCCAGGAAGTCAGTGGGTCCAGTCAGAGAGGGAAGTGGGCCAGGCAATTGCTGGGAAGGGCTCATCACTGATTAAGAGAGACTTCAAGCAAGATGCAGCCTTTGTCCCTCTGGGGATGTTGTCATGCCTGGATGTGACCTGTGGAACTGATGCTGCCAGTCTTGCTGTGAGCTGGGAGGGGACGGCCACACACTGAGGCAGGTAGAGCTAAGAGGGCACCTGGAGGGCAGAGAAGATGCCCATCACACAGTGCCTGATTGTGGAACGTTATTCATGGGCAATAATGAATCCCCTCAGTGCTTAGGCTATTTTGAATTTGATCCAGCAATCCCACTCCTGGGCGTATATCCAGAAAAGATGAAAACTCTAATTCAAAAAGATACATGCACCCCAATTTTCATAGCAGCACTATTTACAACAGCCAAAACATGGAAGCAACCTAGATGCCCATCGACGGATGAATGGATAAGAAGTTGTGATATATATACACTTATATATACACAATGGAGTATTACTCAGCCATAAAAAGAATGAAATATTGCCATTTGCAGCAACATGGATGGATCTAGAAATGATCATACTAAGTGGAGTAAGCCAGACAGAGAAAGACAAATATCATATGATATCACTTATATGTGGAATCTAAAACAATGACACAAATGAACTTTATTACAAAACAGAAAGACTCACAGATGATAGAAAACAAATGGTTTCCAAAGAGGAAAGAGGGGGAAGGATAAACTGGGAGTTTGGGATGAACAGATACACACCACTATATACAAAACAGATAAACAGCAAAGACCGACTGTACAGCACAGGGAACTATATTCAATATATTATAATAACCTATAAAGAATCTGAAAAAGAAGATATATATATATATATGTGTATAACCAAATCACTTTTTTGTATACCTGAAACATTGTAAATCAGCTACGCTTCAATTTAAAAAATGAGTTTGTTTTTTGTTATTTGTAGCCCAAAGCACCTAAACAAATACAAAACTGTATATAAAGCAGTTTTAACACAAAAGAAGGATGCATATAATAGAATATTTTCATTTGTATTACATAATTTTAATAAGTAGGAGAATCTTAATATATATGGGTTTTTTTCCCCTTAGTATCTGTTTTAAAAGTATAGCTATGTATTTGTTTTTTTTTATATTGAGTAAAGAAAGGTGACCAGAGGTGACACTGACTGAACCAAATAGCCCAGTCATCACACATAATAACCAAGTGGGAAGAGAGACCGGCAGGTGATCCGAACGGCGGTCAGACACAACGGCCACTTAAAAAGAGGGTCCAACAGAGAGTCTTAAAACAGATTCACCCAGTGTCCTTAAAGAAGGAAGGTCACTCTGCAGAGTCAGTTCTTCAAGTCCTGGGAGAATAAGGTCTCAACGAGCTCTTTGTGTAATGAGATGTGCATAAGGCAGGCGGTTTCCAAGAATGTTAACAGACATCAATATACAGGAACGAGAGGGTCCTTGATGTGATGCCGACAAAACGGAGACTCATCACTTATTGGAAAAGCAAATGATACAAATAGTTGTAGGAAATTAGAACCTATATGAAAGACACAAGTTTAAAATATATTTTATTGGTTGTTTATTTGTGACAAGTGAAATTTAAGGACTAAAGGGAACACAGCCCAAGGACCAGTGAGCAACAAAGGTTCGAAATGTATAAACTGGGTCTCTGTCCCAACCTGCAACGGAGGTGACAACTGCAGCCCAGGCTGGCTTGAATTTCTGGGCTGCAGTGGCAGCTGGCCAGAGAGAAGGACCTCCCGTTTCCTGTCACTCCCAGGCTCAGAACATCTGGGGAGAGACTGACTGGCTGTCCAGACCTGTGGCCAGCGAGCCAGGTCACCTGGAGTGTGACCATTCCAGTCTCAGCTGCGAGGACTGAGGGAGGGGCAGGCTTCCGAAGAGGGGTCCCGGGCAGCTGGTCACGGGGAGCAGGAAAGTCAGGTGGGCAGCTGGCCACTGTGTCATATTCACCAGGGCTTGGGAAATGCTAGGACTTCATCCATCCTGAAGGCAAAGCTGATTACAGGCCCCGTGGGGGTAGGACGCCAGAATTAGCAAGTAAAAGCATAGGACACCCAGTTAAATTTGAATTTCAGATAAACAGCAAGTAATTTTTAGCATCAGTATATCTCATGCACTATTTAAGACATACTTAAGACATACTTGAAGAAATATTCATTTGTTTATCTGAAATTCACATTTAGCTAGGTGTCCTCTATTTCAACTGGCAGCCCTACCTATGAGCCACTGGGTATGTTTAAGAGATCCACTGATTTATGAACATGGCATCACCACCATTTCAGTTACTCAACGTCACTGCCTTCCACACATCAGTCAATTCGTTGGTAAATTACATCACTGCCTTCCACACATCAGTCAATTCGTTGGTAAATTCTGTGGGTTTTTTTAATGGGGGGAAGAGGTAATTACATGTATGTATGTATGTATATATGTATACATGTATTTATTTATTTCCTTATTTTTGCATCTTTTTTTTGAAGTATAGTCAATTTACAATGTTGTGTCAGTTTCTGGTGTACAGCATAATGTTTCAGCCGTATGTATGCATACATATATTCATTTTCTTTATAGGCTGCCACAAGATACTGAATTGGTCCCCTGTGCTGTATAGTATAAACTTGTTGTTTATCTATTTTATATATAGTAGTTAGTTAGGTTTATTTATTTTTAAATGGAGATACTGGGGATTGAACCCAGGAACTCGTGCATGCTAAGCATGTACTCTACCACTGAGCTATACCCTCCCCTCTGGTAAAGCCTGTTAATTCATCATCCAAATGTCTCCTAAATCCATCTCGTTCTCTTTGTGTCTAGGGACTATCAGAATGGCCTTGGCACGGGTGCCTGCCATTGCCTCCTTCCAATCCAGTCTCCAGGAAACTGCTTAAGTGATCTGCTTAAAATATAATTTAGGGCTGGGGGGTATAGCTCAGTGGTAGAGCTCTGGGTTCGATCCCCAGTGCCTCCGTTAAAAGGGAAAAAATAAATGTAAAATTTAAAACAATTAAGTAAAATATATATAATTTAGATCATATTACAGTCCTGTTTAAAATGCCTAAAACCCTTCCATGCCTGCTAACGCTCTTAGAATGAATGGAAACTCCTCCACATGGTCCACAAGCCACGTGGTACCCTGACTGCTGCCTACCTCGTCCTCCACCAATTTCCAGCTTGGCTCCAATAATTACGGCCCTTCTTCCAATTTCTCCAACCTGCCAACAATTGTTCTACCTCAGGGTCCTCATCCTTGTGTTTCTTCTGCCTCGGTTGTTAATTTCATGTAAGCCTTGGACTCAAGTGCTTTGGGCTGATTACGTAGACCAGTGTGATGTGATCGAAAGGCTCCTGATTGAACTCCGTATTTTAAAAATCCCACTCCAAGTAGGACCTCTAAATCTGGGTGGACTGGGGGGAAATCACTCTGTATCATGGATCTCAATTCCTCCTTTTGATTCTCCGGGAAGTTTTCCTTTAACTGTCACTCCATGGGGTTAGACAGGAGAGTGAGTTGTGGAGAGGCTGAGCATGATGAACAGCTCAATGGACTGTCAGGAAGTGCTTTTCATTCCTGATTCTTAGGGCAGACAGATATTTCATCTTATCTGATGAAGCCAGTTTTTAAAGCCTGAGGCAGAAACTTACACATGGTATGTTATGATTAGCATGGGGTTGATTTCAGGAAAAGGCACAGTGTGGAAAAGAGAAAAAAACCCAAAATTTAGATTTAAAAATTAGGAAATTGGTTATTTATTTATGTGTTTATTTTTATTGAAATATAGTCAGTTAATATTGTGTCAATTTCTGGTGTGCAGCATAATGTCCCAGTCATGCCTGTATACACATATATTTGTTTCCATATTCTTTTTCATTAAAGGTTATTACAAGATACTGAATATAGTTCCCTGTGCTATACAGAAGAAATTTGTCTTTTTTTATCTTTTTTTATATATAGTGGCTATCATTTACGAATCTCAAACTCAGAAATGGGTTATTTAATGCCTTTATGGGACTGCAGTAACAACCTGTCACTGTCTCTACCAAAGAAGACATTTAAATTTTTAAATTTTCTTTAGATTAAGTTTAAATGATAAAATTTGGCTAGCTAAACATTTTCATGAAAATTCAATCACTGTAAAAATAAGCGGTGGTTTTTAGAATGTTTTAGTTGAGCTTAAAGGAACATAGTTGCTCGAGCATCTTTGGGCTTAGAAGTTTACGAAGCTCTAACATGGGGGTCTGGTCTTTCCTTCATAGGATGATTCAGAGGTTCCATTTACTGAAGAGGATTATCGAAGAAGAAAGCACCACCCTAATTTTCTGGACCACATAAACGCTGAAAAAATGGTTCTCAAGTGTGGGAAAAACGTAAGTCTTAAGAAGTAGAACATTTGGGGTAAGAAAGGCTCTTTTTGGGGTGCTTACATTGTGCATGGCCAGGGTGCTCCACGTGCTTCACGTACATCATCTCAGCTCGCTCCTCGCTCCACATCTCTGCATTTGGTTTCTCTGTCCTTACACGCACAGACATCCGAGCTTCAGGCTCACCCCAAGAGGCACTGTCCCAGGTCCTGGCCAAAGTTCTGGTCCAGGCCCCTAAGATGAAAGCCTTGTATGGGGTCCCCAGCAGAGCTCAAGCCCTTACCTACCAAGGGGTCTGTAGGTCCAAAGAGATCCTTGGTCCAGAAGAGGCAAATAACACAGTGGGAATGGGGCAGAGGGAACTGCATTTTCCCTTTATGTCATTTGTTTCTTTCAGTAACTCTGAAAAGTGCATATTAACCTCATCCTACAAATAAGAGATAGAGGCTTCCAGAGGTTAAGTAGCTCGCTCAAGTTAACATAGCTAGGATTTACTGAGCACTATGCTGAGCTCTTCTTGGGGTTTTTTTGTTGGTTTTTTTTTTGTTAGTTTTTTTTGTTTTTGTTTTTTGGTTTTTTTTTTTTTTTTGGTTTTTTGGAAGAGGGAGGTAATTGGGGGGTTATTTATTTATTTGTGTTTAGAGGAGGTACTGGGGATTGAACCCAGGACCTTGTACATGAAGCATGTGCTCTACCACTTGAGCTATACCCTCCCTAACAAGCACTTCTTGGTTTTGGTTTTGTCTGATCTACTCCTTACAACAACGGTAGATCTATCGGACAACAAAGCCTGTGGGTTTTGTGTTTTTGTGTGTTTTTTGTTTCTCTGACTCCAAAGCTCCATCATTCCATAGATCTTGACACAGCCATGGTCACTAATTATTAAGACACAGCTATAGCTGAGAAGTTCCTGTGAACAAAAATAATAGCTTATCAGCCTTCTGTTACAGCAAAATGCATCATTTTGATGCCCATATATTATAAAGTTGTTTTATTTCTCCTATATTTTATCAGAATAGATGACAGGAATGCCCTGGTGATGAGTAACAGCTAAAAATTATTGAGGGCTTGCTTACCATGTGCCAAGCACTGTGCTAGGCGTTTTTACTTGCAGTACCTCGTGTAATCCTCATATATCTCATATATAACACTCAAAATTCTGTGAATTAGGTGCTGTTATCATCATCCTCATTTAACTTATGTAGAATTTATATAGAACCTCAACACCTCTAAAGGTTCCATCCACTACATCGTCCCCACTATCAGAAGCCCCACAGTAGTGATGTGTAATTATAGTTCTAAGACGACACCCAGTGGTCTCAGAGGATATTACAGTAGGAACTCTTGTCCCCAAACTCTGTGCTATTAATTTTTTTTCTTTTTTCTTTTTTAATTTGGCGATACAAATACTGTGAGTATAAAATATTTGAAGGAAAAAACATGAGATTAGTTATTCTAATCTCCTTTATACCCATTAACCTATGGCCTTAGCCAAGTCATTTAACTTTTGGAGTTAAAATAAGTAGAATAAAGGGGGTGGACTAGACAGTCTAAATTTCTTCCAACTATATTATTTTATTAAACTTCAGATAGTGCCCCAAATAGAAAGTCCATGATTTCTTGATCATTTATGTCTAATTCACTGGCTGAGAAGGCATGATCACACACAAAGTAGTTGATGTGAATGATAGTTTAACATGGGCAAATTTTGGCCCATTTTCGCTCCCTCCCCTTCGGAGACAGCCCGCACCTACTTTTACTTTAACCTGAACACCCAATTCCCACACCTCTTCCCTTGTCTTTCTCTTGCCTTACACTCTATGCAGTGTGTATCTCTCTAAATAAATCTACATTTACTCAAAAAAAAAAAAGGACAAATATCATCTTCATATCTTTTTCATTCTAAAAACATTAAATATGCCCCATGCTCTAAATGATACAATCAAAATTGTATTTTTAAAAATCAATTTTTTAATCTTAAAAAGAGCTTTCTCAATCACTTTTTTCTGAACGGTTAATAAGATAAGGTTGATCTGACCAAGTTGGTCATCTCAGGTACCCTTCTTTCCTTAGTGTTTTTCATCCAGAAGATAGAAACTTGAAAGGAACCATTTAACCCATATCCATTAAGATCCTACTGTGCACTATGGCTAAGAGCTGGCTTCACAGCCACGAACAAAGCAGATGTGGTCTCTGCACTCCTGTTCATCTGCTGTTCATCTACTGTTACCACATCTGCAGCAATCACATTTATATTTATATGCTATATTACAAACACAAGAAGATGAACATATTTAGTATTCTGAGGCAAGAGGGAGCCCTAATAATTACACAAGTTGCCTAAATAGTTCTGATGCCTAACACTGAATGTGGCTTTAACTGGGTATGTCCATTGTTCAATGAATCACAATGATTACTCAGAATATTTTAAAATATTATATTTAAAAATACAGCTTATATTGACTTTAATTAGTATTTTGAATTACCCAGCACTGCCCATGTGTTTGCAAAAACCATTTAAATCATTAAGTGGTCCCCAAGTATCTGTTGTGTGTGGGGTCCCTGAAAAAAAGAACCAAATCTGTCAAATCTCAGTGGCAATTTATGAAATTTGTTGTAATAATTATTCCACTGGCTTTTGATGCTTATGTTCTCTGATCAAGCTGCTCATGATAATTTTTTAATAAAAAACGTTTCTGCATTTGCTTTAATAAGGTCACATTTAAAATCTTGGCACTAATAATTTGAGTTGGCAAGTGAGATTGGCCTATAATCTCCCTTTGTCATACAGTCTTTTTCTGGTTTTAGTGTCATGCTGCTACTGTGCTAGTACAATTAAGGAGCAAAATTTACGATTCTCTGCAATTTGTATGAAATTGGGCGCATCCCTTAAGTACTTGGTAGAATTTGCCAAAAGTATCTTAGACTATGTGAAGACAGTGGTGGGGTTTCAGAGCAATAAATTAGGCCTTCTGGCTAAATTTTCAAATTAATTGGCATGAATGTACCCATCAGTCTGTTATGATTGACTTTTTAAAAAAAAATTTTGCATGAAGGGAGGTCATTAGGTTTGTTCGTTTGTTTATTATTTGTTGTTGTTGTTTTTGTTTTAATGGAAGTACTGGAGATTGAACCCAGGGCCTCGCATGCTAAGCATGCGCTGTACCATTTGAGCTATACTCTCCCCCTTCTTACGATTGACTTCTAAAATCTACATTTGTAATTAGGTCCCCCTTTTCAGAACTAATATTTGTAGGGGGCATCACTCCCTTCTCAAGCCTCTGGTTTCCGTGGGGAAGTCTTAAGTTTCTAAGTCCCTAATTACGCCTGCCTTCCTGCACCGCCCCTTACGCGCATCACGAAGCTTGAGCGAGTTACCCGATTGGTGGGCTTTTGGAGGGCGTGGCCGTGTTACGTTGGCCCCGCCTCCCTCTCGTCTCTCTCAGGTTCTGCTATTGCTGCAAACTGCGTTCTTTCCTGTTACTGCCCTAGGTCTGACAGGGACCCTCTCCTTATGCGATCGTCTGTAGTTTTCTTGTGCTGCCTGAGCCTGGATGTGGACGTTTGTCGTGTTCTAGGGTTCAGGATTAGGAAGTGCCTCATCACCGTTCACCTAAGGCATGTTCCCCAGCCTAACCCACGTCCATAATAAAACGGTACTTTGAACTCCATCTGTCTTTTAAGAATTTCTCACTTCAGAACTCCGAAAGGAAAATGGATGTCCCTTTCAGCCCCTTAGACTCCAGTAATGCTATTTCCTTGTGTCTCATTGTCCTTTTTCTTGATAAATCTTAACTAGTTTTACTATATTATTGTTCTTATCTAAGAAGTAGATTTTACTGTGTTCTCTTTGTAGCTTTGTTTTCTGACTCACTAATTTCTCTATTATTACGTCTTCCTTCTAATTTGACTTTATGCCATTTTGAGTTAGATGCTAAGTTTATTGATATTCTGTCTTTGTTTTTTATCTAATATCAGCACTTAATGCCGTAAGTTTGCCACCAAGTGTGGTTTTAGCTGCATCCCCCAAGTTCTGAAATGCCTTGAATAGTATTTTCATTATCATTAATTTCTAAAAATTTTCTAAAGTCTATTGTAACTTCTTTTTTGGCCTGTGAGTTATTGAGAAGTTGTCTTTAAATTTCCGAATATATGGAGAAATCATTATCTTTTTGTTGTTCATTGCTAATTTAATTGCTTTATGGTGATACACATTGTGGCCTGTGTGATGTTGGTCCTACTGTAGTATTTGGTGAGATGTTTTGCTACATAACACATGGCCAGTTGTTTGTCTTTAAATTTCATATGGACTTGAAAAACCTGTGTATCTCAAACTGTGCAGAGTTCTGTATGTACCTACTTAGGTCAAGTTTCTTAACGGTGTTTTGCAAATTTTACTAATTTGGAGTCTCCTGAATCTATCAACTACTGAAATGGAGTATACTAAAAAAATTCCCCACTATGAAATGAATTTATCCTTTTCTCTTTGAAATAATGTTAAATTCTTGGCTTATTCACTTCTAGGCATCCTCTTATAACCCTTTCAAGACACTAAAGGAGTGAAACTATGCAATTATTTGTTTCTTAATAATTACCACTAGGACATTATCTCTAGCCGAGTCCACAGCTTTTCAGACCATTCTCAAGTCTTAATGAAATTATTTCTAGTTCTTACCAAGGCTCAAGACAAATTTAATATGGAAGCCATCAGTCTGTCATTTAATTTTAAATTTCTCTGCTCCCAGCTCTTCTGAGCGGGGCTCAGATGAATGCAGGAGGGAGGGAGGCTAAGCCATGCTGGGTTCCTCTCCCTCCCCCCGTCTCCCTGAGGCAGCCACCTTCTCTCTTCCTTGCTCTACCACCTGCCTGTTCTTTATCAGCATCATCTTGTTCTTTTCCTTTGTTTTCCCCGTTTCTTAATTTTTTTCATCATTTCAAACATTTATTTTAATCTCTACTCGTTTACTTTCTGAAGGCAATGCAAGTCACTCATGCTGGATTGTTCCCTCACACAGTTTGTATGTTTTGATTTGTGAGTTCACCTTTAGTATGCTTTTTTAATTACAAAAAATGCAAAGTTTTTAAAAATAAACAATTTTTTCTTGTGGTTTCTAAATCTACAATCCAAAATAATCCTGTAATTTTTTTTCCTGGATTTTTAAAAATAGCATCTCTTTAAATTGTCAACATCCGCTTCTTTATGACTCATCATCACCCCTAAAAACGTATGTAAATAGGTTCTTAGGGCAAAGTGGACTAGTGCAAAGTCTGTCTTCTAAGAGTACTGCTATAAAAGTCTCAAGGATGTCAAATTGGGAGACCTCAGGATGCAGAGTGGTCTGTGTGAAACGGGACTTCACACTGAGAATACGCTCTCATTTATAATTGGCTTGACAGACAGTGCTGTGCTCTCAGCCAGGATTCACCTGTTACCATGAAGTCACCACCCTCACCCCAGTGGTGTTCCTTTACTGGGGCTTCAAAGGACAGAAGTTGGGGGTGGGGGTTGTATCAGCCTCTATAAAATGCCCCTGGTGTCTCACTGTCTAAAACAGCTTGTTACATTAAATTTTTGGCCCTGGGATCCCGGGATTCAGCAGGTTAATTTAAATTTGAAAGACAAGTACAAGGCCAAGTTTAGAATCCTCTGGGGAGCTTTCTTTTTTCCCCCCTAAAACCTTGCCTTGGTTTGAGGAGTTTCCATGTTACCTCCTTCTGTCACAGTGTGGATTTTGGTTTTTTCTAGTTCACCATTTTGTTGTGAATGAATCCTTCCTTATTGTGGTCCAATTCTTAACCTCACCAGATTAGATGCTTTGTCCCGAGTACCATGCGGCCTTAAAAACCCACGCTCCTAAATGAAGACCATCAACTTCCCCGGGCTGCTGCGCCGTCCACTCTCACCACGCCTCTTCAAGTCTCCGCTTTTGGCCCCTGGGGCTATCTCTTATTTTCTTGAGAATTCTGCCACCCCTAGGGTATTATTGGATAATTCAGGCACTTCTAGGTGTTTGTAGTAGGGTAAGTATTAGATTTTTTTTTTTAATCATCGTATTACCTGGAGCAGAAGAGGGATACTCTTCATTTTCCTTATAAAGGTTCTGGACCCAATTCCAACCTGTGCTGGGGGCAGAGTTTTTACACCACCAAGCAATTCTCGGCCGCTAACTGGGTTTCCTGTAGGTCAGCTGAATTCTGATGCTGTCTACCTGGAGATAGCGTCACATCCCACAGGTTAAGAGCTCGGTCCTGCAAGACTGCTCCATCCACTTCAGACGCCAGACTCAAGCCCAGTTTGTCATCTGTGCTTCTGATCAACTTCTATAGATTGGCAGTTCTAATGACTTTGTCATGGGTTTGACTAATTCGCTAGATCAGCTCACAGAACTGAGAGAAGCATTGTATTTACTAGATTACCAGTTTATTATAAAAGGATATAACTCAGGAGCAGCCAGATGGAAGAGACATGGGGCCAGGTACTGGGAAAGCTCCAGGGCTTCTTTGCCCTCTCCGGACATGCCACTCTTTACAAATTTCAACAGGTTCACCAAACCGGAAGCTCTCTGAACCTTCTCCTCTTGAATTTTTAGGGAGTCTTCATTCCATAGGTATGATTGATTGCATCGTTGGCCATTGGTGACTGAACTCATTCTCCATGCCCTCTCCCCTCCCTGGAGGAGGGGGAGCTGAGGGATCCAACCTTCTCATCACATGGTTGGCTCTTCCATCCTTAAGTGAGGTCTGAAAGTCACCTCATTAGCCAGACATAAGACACCTTTACCACCCTCACTGCTTAGGAAGTTTCAATGGTTTTAGCAGCTCTGTCCAGAAATGAGGATGAAGACTAAATATATATATATTTTTACTCTAAATCACAATGTCACACTTGCGTTCCAGTATTGTTGTTTGCCTTAAGTCAAGGGTAGTGTTAGGAGTTAACATCATTTTCTTATATCTTCAGATAAAGACAAATATTCATAGTCTCAGCAATTTGCCAGACTGCAGTACCAAAAGCTGATTAAGAATTAATACCAAAAATGATCAGACTTCTTAGTTGTTTATGTAGAAAAATTCTCGATGCCTGTATAGATCTCACATTGTATAGGTTCCACCAGACCCAACGTCCCCTGTGTCTGTGGATTATGACACATTGGAATTGCAATTTTATGTTTCGAGTTTATTTATATATTGTCTATTGTCAAAAACAAGACAACAGGCCCAAAATAGAGTTACGTATACTGAGCCCCACATCACAAAATGGAGACTTAATTACAGTTTCAGCTCACCCAGAAAGGGGGTCTTAAACGGTCAATCAGGAGTCACCTGACCAGCACTCGTTAGGTAAACCACCTGCTGGACCCCAGCCAGCCGCTGAAGGAAAGGAACTTTCCTCTAACCACCTGCTATTTTTTTGTCCTGTTACGATTTCCTTGCTCCCACTCACTTCTGCCCAGAAAAGTCTTTCATTTTGTATAACTCCTCAGAGCCCCTTTCTCTCTGCTAGATTGGTTCCTGCCCAATTCAAATCAATTTTGCTCAAATAAACTCTTAAAATTGTTAACATGCTCTGTTTATTTTTTATCACTGTATCAAACAGTGAGTGGTATATTGCAGCGGTTTTCTTCTCAAACAAGAACAGACCAGCCATTGAAAGGTCAAGTACAAATATCTGTAATCTTGATTACACTAAAATGTCCAATATGTGTATCCCCATTTTTGCGTTCTTTGATGACTTCGCTACAGAAAGTAAAAATAAATTTCTTCCCCATAACTTAGTGTTTATGACCTTATCAGATTCCCAAATGTGGGATATGATTTCACCAAAATTCAAACAAGCCAGCCAGACTCTGGCCTTCCTCTCTGGCCCTTGTCTAGGCTAATGCCACCATCTTGTTTTCACTGCCGGTGAAAGTCACAGGCAACAACTGCCCAGAGAATGATTGGTTTGGGGCAGAGTACTCCATGCTGTCCCCTCCCAGACCCTCTCCTCCACTTCTCCGAAAGGGTCCCTGGTCTCCCAGGGTGAGAACAGTCAGCTGACCTCCTTTAAACTATGTTGGTAAGAACAAAAGTTGCATGTATCTGTTTAAGGACAGTGGGAAACACTAAAGTTTAGCCAGTTTAGTTTTCGATGACTTTGTTCAAATTGTAGTCTCAGTTCAGAATACTCCCGAAGGGACAAGATCCAGCCCAAACAAAGCTACCGGCAACTCAGAATCTTGAATGGGAGCCAGTTTCCTCCTTGACTGTTTTATCAGGGACGACGAATGAAGACAGGCCTATCTGACTTGTTTGCCCTCCCCCCAACCCACATCTAAAACCTTGGCCTCTATTTTATTCCCTTTGTTTTGTAGCCCGCTCCTCATCTCTCAGCTCCACTCTCCCACCCACCCCCTCGATCTGAAACCTCATTGGTTATCTCATTTCTTCTCGGAAAGCCACAGCACCCCCGCCTGGTTGGGACTTGAGAGGATCCCCAGAACTACCTCATGTTCATAGGCTTTTCAAGTCCTCTGGAGAGTTTTCTCTGATCACATTCCCTCGGACAGTTAGGAAAAACCAGGGAGCTGGGTCACATGCCCTTGTCCCACTTGGTCCAGATGTACGGGACTTTAGATCAATTATAGTAACGTGGTTCCTCCTCAGAAACCCCACTCAGACCAAGGGCTTTCCCGTCTCCACTCAGGCTCCATCTTCAGCAATGATTCTCTCTTCAACTTACCAACATCCAACCTCCCCAAATCTAATCCTAGTGGTGATGGGGTGGGAGGGGGGTGTCTTTACTGATAATTCTACTTCTGACACCAACTGCAGTGTTCTCACTGGGTGATGCATTAGCAAGAGGCCAGTCACACACACATACACTCACAAATCACACTCTCTCAGCTAAGAATAAATTCCCAATTTAATTCACCAAAGATTAAAAATCCAAAGTGGGGTGGCCTGTGAAGTCAAAGGTTTAATAGAATCTAAATAGATCTCTGTTGGTCGCTGCACCTTTTGTACCTGGACCTCACATCAGCAATCCAGAAAAAATTGTACCAACCATTCCTTGAGTCTCTCTGGATTTTTACAATAAACATCATCAAAGCCACATGGTTATTGGACTATGAAGGAGGAGGGCATTAAAGGAAGCGAATCAGTGATCAGGTCTCCCTAAGTATTCCTTCTGCCTTCGGCTTCCCAGAACACGAGAAAGCCCATTTCTCCACAACGTAGCTGCCAGTACTTTGATGACATTAAGAAGAGTTGTATTTTGAGGCAACTTCTCCCAGCACCTAAATTACTCCTCCTGGATGAAGTAACGCTCCATCTCTATTAAAATCCTCTTATGAAGGCCCGTTACCAAACTCCGTGGTTTCATGGATGTCTACCTCCCTTAATAGATAATTAAAATATCATGGAAGGACAGACTTTTACATCTTCCTTTGCTCCTAGGGGCCCAGCCTAGTGCTTAGAGGTGTTGAGTTTCACAAAGAATAAATACTGGCTTTCATTTAATTAAGAGTCCCAATTAAATTCTAATAGTGGTCAGAGCTATTCCTGAATACTGTGGGTGGGGCTGAGTTCCCCTTTTAATGGATACTCTTTTCTATCCTAAATAATAATACATTAGGTGCTTGAAAGAGGGGATAAGACTTACTAAAATGATCATTTAAAATAATCACTAAAATAATCTGATTCAATGAGATTCGTAATAATACACTTAGCTTTTTTCTTATATTTTATCCAATAGGTCAAAAAATTCGCCACTTATGTGGTTGCTGCTGGACTTCAGTACGGAATGGAAGGAGGCATCTTACATACTTTTTTTAAGGTATGACTGTAAGGATTTTTTAAAAGTGTTTTGCAGTAAAGTTACACAATTTGAAGGTTATATACTGGGTGTCGAACGTAACCACCTATTTTTCTTGTATTCACCACTCTCAGAATGATAAAGAAAAGGATGGATCTCCTTTCATTCGTGAGACAAACATTGATCGAGTGCCTACCATGTGCCAGAAACCACTAGATACTGGGAACACAGCTATGCAATAAAGTCCTTGCCTTTGTGGAGCTTACATTCTAGCGGGGTGGAGAAGAGCATTAGGCAGTAAACAAGTTAGCCAGTAAGCAGAGTATTTCAGATGCTGGAAAATAATCTGGGAAACAGGAAAACAGAGAAAGGTATAAAGAGAGTGCCAGGGGAGGGTTGGGAGGTCATGTCTTACATATGCTGGTTGAGGAAGGCCTTTCTAATGATGTAACATTTGAGCAGAAAGTGAAAGGCAGTGGGGAACTGGCTAATTTCCTTCCTGTGGAAAGGCAGTGGGCGCTGGGAGAGCAAAGAACCGAGGCAGAAGTGTGCTGGCTGCGTTGAGGAGCAGCGAGAAGGCCAGCACGGCTCCAGCAGAAGAGGATGGTGGCGGCGTGGTCATGGGGCGATGGAGGGGTCAAGTGGAGCCCAGCCCACGACCACTTATTCTGAGTGGATTGGGAAACTATCAGACTATTTTAAACACAGAAGTGGTCAGATCTGTCATAACCTTTGAAGGGGTAACTCTGTTATTCTGCTGAGTTGAGAATGTTCTCTAGTGGGGCAAGAGCAGGAGCAGGCAGGGTAGTGCCTAAGACCTGGGTGGAGATACTGAGACTGGGTTTGGGACATGTTCTGAAAGTGGAGTCAATGGGATTGGTCCAAAGCTTGGATATAAGAGTGACAAGAAAAAAAGAAGACTCTTAAGGATTTTAGTCTGAGTAACCGGAAGCATGGAGTTGCCGTTTACCAAGATGGGGAGAACAAGGAATAGAATAGGTTAGGGCGCATTGGGCAATCATCGGGAAGTCCAGGAGCTCCACTTTAGACATGTTAACTTTGAGATGGCTGACATCCCAGGGTAGGTACTGAGCAGGGAGGGAGTTGGACGGATGAGTTTGGAGATCGTGGAGGTGGTCAGGACTAGAGAGGGAATCTTGGGAGCCATCAGCATATGAGTGGTATTTAAAACCATAGGACTGGATGACATCACCTAGAGAATGAATATGGAGAAGGGAAGAGGTCTGAGGACTGAGTCTTGGGATGCTCCGACAGTTGGAGATGTATGAGGAGCCTGGGAGGGTGTCAGGAAAGGCGGCTGAGGAGTGGGTGCCCAGTGTGGTAAGAGGGGAATCAAGGCTGGAGTGTGGAAAAATCCACGTGCAAAAACAGTGTTTCTAAAAAGAAATAATGACCAACCATGTCACATAGGGCAGATAATCAAATGAGACCAGAGAATTGACCTGGATATTGGGTAGGACAAAAGCCTGATAGCAGTGGATTCAAGAGGAAGGGGGAAGAGAGGAAGTGGAGATGGTGAGAATAAAGAAATATTTCGAGACATGTTGCTCTAAAGTGGGGCAGAGAAAAAAGGCAGGAGCTAGAAGTGTAGTCAGGAAAGGGTTGGTTGGTTGATTGGTTGTTTTTTAAAATTTTTTAATTTTTGGTAGGGGCAGAGGTAATTAGGTTTGTTTGTTTAAATGGAGGTACTGAGGATCGAACCCAGGACCTTGTGTATGCTGAACATGCGCTCTGCCACGAAGCTATACCCTCCCTGCTTGGCTGGTTGGTTTTTTAATGTGAGAGATATGACAGCTGATGAGGATAAGCTGAAGAAAGCTCTTTCTCACCATCCGTGCCCAGATACTCTTTACCTACCTAACCACTGAACGCTGGCCTTCCAGGCCTCTGCCCTAGACCCTGTCTTCTGCATCTACACTCTTTCCCTGGGCTGGGCTGTTCAATCCCATGACTGATGCCAATGACTCTGAAACCTAAGTCTCCAGTGGGACTCTCTCCCCTTAGTTCTACCTCTGTAGATTCAGCTGCCTATTCAGCACCTCAACTTGGATGTTTCACAAATCCAAACTGGACATACAATCTCCCCCAAACCTGCAGCTCCTCCAGGGCCCCATCCCAGAAAATAGGACCACCTTCCACCCACCTGCACCAACCAGAACCCAGCTCCTCCCTCCTTGTCATCCATCACGAGATCCCCGAGTCCTGCAGAGTCAGCCTCCTCAATATCTCTCTTCTCTGCAACCCAGCAATGCCCCCAGCTCCCCACCACAGGCTAGTCCGCACATGTCATGGCCTCCATCTCTCCATTTAAACTCTTACTTCCCGTCATTCCTTCACAAGGCAAGGAAAGCAAATCTTATAATGTGATGTCACTGCTTAAAACCCTTAAATGGTTTCCCAAAGTCCAAAATATTTCACAAGACCTGGTGGTCTGCTGTGGACCCTACCCTTACCTCTTTCACTCTTGAAAAGCAATTTAAAATAAGCTAGTCCTTGACAGTTAAACAGTGCCCAGTCTGTCTATTTATTCACTGAAAAACTTAATGAAGAGAAAAGACAAGGATTTGAGGCTCAGGGACTCATCAGAAGTGTGAGATCCTGAACGCTACTTTATAGACTAAGCATTTCGTCTACAGTGGGGGTAATTTTTAACATGAATTCTCATTTTTGTGAGAACTAAAGACATCATGCCTACTAAAGTGTTGTCTTTCTGTGTAGCTAACATGGGGTGATGACTGAAGATGCTGAGATTATAGATTTCTGGAAAAGCATTTCAGCCCTGGGGTTGCACTTTTTATTTCCTCCTGACAGGATCTGGTCAGCAGCTCAAGCTCATCAGAACTGATTTCCAAACGTCGCGAGGCAATCACTTCATCAGATGGACAGGTGGTTTGGATGCCCCGGTCTAGGGCTCTGTCTGGAGCTGTAATAGTCATGCGCACGTAACTGGGGGAACACATGTCTTTGCCTTTCTTTCCTCTAGATGGCTTGGTTGGGTGAGGTCCCCGCGTTACCAGTTTTTGGAGATGGAACAAATGTGGTTCCAGCAATTCATGTTCTTGATCTAGCAGGGTAAGTGTTCCCCCGGAGTCATGACTTCCCCAGCATGAACTGACTACCGTGTTTGTTTATGAGTGAGCATTTACTGAGCACTTACCAAGCGCCGAGACCCTTCCCGTATTATAGTACTCGTTCTTCACAACAACCCTCAGCAGAAGGTATTTTCATTTTCCTCACTTTGCACCTGCTGGAATTGTGTCCATCATGTAAAAGCGCCACACTTCTGACAAACCCAGGTTCACCTTCCAGAAACTTTATCCGCTGAGCAGCACGTCGTCCAGTTTGGGAAGAGAACTCGTTCTGTGCATTCTGGGGACCTGGTCCTTTGTCCCAGATGAGAGTGATATGTCCAGCCCACCAATGTGAATTCCAGAAAGTTGTGGACTCTAAACAGGAAGTTTACTTGTTTGTTTGTTTTGGGGGCAGTTTGGGGGGGGGTTGTTTTGCTTTGTTTTGAGCAATTGTAGGTGAAGTTAACACGTGTTTCTCACACTCACAGAGTATCCCCACCTTGTTTCAGACAGGCCCGAGGACCCTTCTTTGCAGACACTGACTTAAACACTAGGTCAGAGAGGGTTCACTTTATCTGTGGTTCATCAAGTCTGCATTTCACGTTCCAGGGTTTTATTCTGTAGCCCCCTCCGCCGGGCTCACCCCACAGAAGGGGGCAGTTTCAGCACTTCCCTGGGATTCCAGTTCCTAAACTCCCCCTCCTTCTCTCATCCACCAGCCACTAGTCAATTAGTCTCAACCCCAGGCAGATTTACAGATTTACTGGGAAACAACGAAGCTTAAACTTCAGGGCCCCTCCCCTGTGTGGATCCTTTTCATCTCCCTAAACTTAATTTTTATTATTGTTCTCAAAGAAGGATCCCCTAAATTGTCTAAGCTTCGGACTCCACACAAAACCTAGATCGCTTCCATTTACCCTGGACAAAGTGAGGCTTCTTTTCTGCAGAGATTTTATATTACTACGTTACCAGGTTTCAAAGATGTGAAAGAATTACATGTTATTTAAAAAAAAGACTTAGCATTAGTCCTTGATTCTTTTTTTTTTAATTGAGATATAGTCAACTTACAACGTTGTGTTAATTTCTGGCGCAGTCCTTGAGTCTTAAATTATTCCCGTTACAGAAGGACTCAAACCCACTGGGTAGCAGTTTTTTCCTACAGGTTTCTTGAAGATGGTCAAATACTTAACAAAGAAAGATGCTAAAAGAGGAAGTATTCTGAGAAGTAATATAAAACAAATGTGCCCAGATGTTTAGACAGGTGCATTTCTTTTATTTTCATTTGACAGAAAAGGAAGGTAAGATGTAGCTAGAATGGCCAGTCCTGTGACAGACCTCACTGCTGTTTCTCTGGGATCCTTTCATTTGTTATGCGCTCAGAAATGTTGGCAATCGTTCATTTTTTTTTTTAAGGGGGGAGGTACTGAGGCTTACTTATTTACTTATTTTTATGGGAGGTACTGGGGACTGAACCCAGGACCCCGTGCATACTTGGCGTGCACTCTGCCGCTGAGATATACCCTCCCCCGGCAATCATTCATTATGAACCCAGGGCAGGAAAGCGAAGCTAATCCCACGCTGTGTGATTTATGGAGCCACAGCTTCTCTGAATCTGCGTCTCGCTTTGTGAAACATCCACCCCAAAGCACGGCCGTGAGACAGATAAGCCGCTGGGCGAGCGGACTTCATCCACGCAGGTCCTGTGGGGCTCAGCTAGGCTTGAAGTCCGGGCAAATCTGGAGCCAGACAGACCTGGCTTCAAATCCCCACCCACCCACCTTACGCCTTCCCAGAAGTGCTTCAGCCCGAGACACATCACTTAACTCTTCACCAGCTTCCTCGTCTGTAGAGTGCAGACCGTCACCCAACCCTGACCTTGTTGCAAAATGAAGCGAGATCACTGACTACATCACCAAACCCCGGGCCTGGCCCCTGGGGTGGCGGTCAGTGAATCCTACTTCACTGCACTTTTTGGTTTATTTTTTCCCTCTGCTGACGATTTTCCCTTTGGGTCTGCAGAGTGATTCAAAACATAATAGACCACGTGCCAAAGCTGCACTACCTGGTTGCCGTGGACGAGTCCATTCATACTCTGGAAGACTTGGTCAAGGTACAGCTGTGCCATCCTGCACTGGATGGCGTCTCTTAAGTGGTTTTACCCACCCCATCCCACCCTCCCACCAAAGTATAATTATGGAATCAGGAGTGCTGACAAGTTTGAGCACCCCTAAAATAGAGGATCCTTAAAACCAAGCTCACTGCCTGCATTTGCAGTATCTGTATTGGGAAATTAACAACCAAAATGGCCTTTCTCCAGTGGATGCACAGAGGGGAGCAGAAAACACTGCAGGGCTCAGACACTCACAAATCACATGCTGAGATACTAAAATATATCTGTGACCTTTGCCCCAAAGTGCTGATATGATCAGGTTCACCAAAGCTCCTGGAAGCTTCCGGGAGCCCTGGGTCTCTGAGGGCCCCCTCTCCAGTCGGGGCCACTCTGGCTAAAGCCACCTGTCACCTTGTCGCCCAGCTAGCCCAGCCAGTGCAGCCTTCTCTTGCCCTTCCCCTGGCCATCCCCAACTCATCTTTAAGATTCAGCCCAGATGTGTTCCTCTGCACCCTCCCTGCCCCCATCCCATACCTCCCATGCAGACCAGGCACCTCTTTTCTGTACTCCCAGCATCAAGCATTACACACCATCATCTGTATACATAGCCGCCTCCCTTTTCAGACTGAAGCTCCTTGAGGGTAGGGAGTGGTCCTTCCTCATCCCTCGCTCCAGTTCCGGGCATGCAGTGGAGATTGTTAAGTATTTGTGGACTAGATCAACGAGTGAATACCCTCCATGCACTCTCCCGTTGCTTTGGGGAAAAATTTTTTTTTTTTTTTTTTTTTGGTACTCAGTTATGTTTACATTCGCTTGAGAAGTTTTATATTAAAATCTTTTAGGTCAACCAAATAATATTTCTCTTCTTCTCTAACAGTGCATCAGTAGAAGTACCGGCCCTGGGAAAGTCCAGAAAGTACCCAGAGAAAATGCTTTCCTAACCAAGGACTTAACAGTCAGTATATAAGAGATTCTTTTTTTTTTTTTTTAAATTTTTATTTTTTACTCTTTTCTTCTCTTTTGGTCAGAGAAGAAAGTTCAGACATGTTTCTTATCGATTTGTAATTATTTGACTTATTTCACAGAGAAGTAGAAAGTGGCCCCCCTTTAAAGGAAGATGTAATTCACTTCAAGTTCAAAACTATACCAAACAGAAACAACTGCGTCTATACGCTGCTTCAAAATTATTTCCTAAGTAGTGACACTAAAATTAAAAGGTATTCGTTCTCGAGGGATTTGGTGTCAGAATACCTGACTTCCAAGCTCATTTCCATTCCTTGGGCACAGCTGGGCATTCGATCCCATAGCAACTTCCTCTTCACTTCTGTGAGTCTCTTTTCTCTTCTGGAAAACCCTCAAAGGTTGTGGTCAGAAAACGTGTTGGAAAGCTCTCGGGTGTATAAAATACTGTAAGACACTAGGCATTGTTCTCTTTGGCCTCTTTCTAAAATTCAAACAGGAGACTGAGATTCTGATTCCTTTACAACAACACAAGTACTGTTTTACTCGTCAGTGCATTCCTCTGGCTTGTTTTAAGATATAAGTTTTTTTTTTTTTTTAGGAATAAATTGCGGCGAAACACTGCATTGGGGCATGTTTCTGAAATCATCGGTTCCCTCTGAGAAGCAGAGGTGGGTGGGTGGTGATGGAGTCAAAGGGAATGCTGTCCCCCCTACTTCTTGTTCTTTTGGATTTTGAACCATCTGATTGCGCTACTCACAAAATAGATGCAATTAAAATTTGTGAAAAAGAAACCTTCCCCTTGGGCTCCCAGGGTCTCCCTGCTCTTGGAGCTGCTTGTGTAACTACGAGAGAGCAGGTGCGGGGAGTTTGGGGTCACGGAGTGTCACAGCAGGTGCTCTGTCAAAACTTGGTGCTGCACTACTTGACGTTCATGTTTAGTAAATGTGTACCTATTTCTTCATTAGTAACCTCAGTGATTTTGGTTTGTTAAAACTGTCAAGAGGGAGAACAAAAGGCAATTCACAAATGTTCATTTATCTCTTAGCAAGAGTGTATTGACCATTTACTGGTCAACTTGAGAATGGAAGCGCTCTTTGTGAAGGAGAATTTTAACATTCGATGGGTCGCCCGAGCGGGATTCGTGGAGAACATCAACAGTGTCCTCAAAGAGTATAAGCAAAGCAGACGATTACTGGTAACTACAGCCGCTTCCTGTTTAAACTTCTAATCTAAGCAAAGTAAATGAAACTTCTAGTGTAATTACACAAATGAAACTACATGCTTTTCCAAATGTCCAAATTTCAAAATTCAAGTTCTTTCTCAAAGTTGACACATTGATCCAGGTCTGACAGTCTACCTCTATATTCTATGAAGCCTTGCCAATCGACTATTACAAATTTTAAAGCTGACGCAGATGATTGCTATGCTTGACACAAATCAAACATGGTAGTAAGTTTCAGACTGATGGTCACAGAGTTGTCTCTGGAAGGGAAGATATCAGATACCTTACTGCTCTACCTGTCTCATCCCTGGGTGTACATCTGAGAGAAGGGTAGACAGGAAGTGAAGTCTGATTATTTGATCCTTTCTTATTGGCCAGGGGATTCGCTGGTCATTTTAATCATCATAACTATTAAGGGTAGATTTTTTTTTTAATGAAGGTACTGAGGATTGAACTCAGGACCTTGTGAATGCTAAGCATGCACTCTGCAACTGAGCTATATCCACCCGCCCTCAGATATTCTTATTTCCATATTATAGATGAGGAAACCAAGGCTCTGAGAGATGGAGCAGTTTCTTCAAGGTCACACAGCAGATCAGGGATTCATAGCTAGGATACAGACTTAGCTAGAATGTCCCGTCCAATTGTGGAGCCTCCACACCCTGCTCTCTGAAATGGGTAAATGCAGCAGTTGCCCAGATCTTTGGATTTATCCCAGGGAAGCATGCCAAAGATGAGAGTGGGTATTACGTGAGAAGCGTTTGAAAACTGAAGTCTAGGAGTCACAGGCGCCCTCACAGTTGTAATTGCCATTGTCCGCGGAAATACCACATGTGAACAAGTCCAGTCGCCATTGTATCCTATGAACTGTATTCTCCCGGAAAGCACGCCTTGTGAAGAATAAGTAAAAGATGTACCACTTTGCAAAAGAAACAATGACCCTTTTAAGCGTCTGGAACACCCATGATGGCTGTGCTTGGAGATCATCCTGAGGCACACAGCTACCCCAGGGGTTAGACTAGTGTTGTCCTCTGAGGGTCAGCTGTCAAGCAGCACACAGAGCTGAGCTGGAACAAGACACCTCAAAGAGGCCACATGGTTCCTAATTAGCAAAACTCGAAAGAACGTGATCGGAGTAAGCACATCTGAAAATTAAACAGAGTCTGTCCATCCCTGGGGGTGTTGGTCAACATAGGAGCCTAGAACAGGAAACATGACTAAGGGCAATGGAGACAGTGCCACACCAGCGACATCCAGCAACATGGAGCCTCAAGCCAAGGGCTTCCGCAGTTTCAGTTTCTTTAGCAAGGTGCAGTCATCCCCGTGCAGGGGCAGATGCATCAAGCCACCTTGGCCGGATACCCCTCAGCAGTCCATCCATCCAACTCTCCTTGTTCTGACTCAGGCTCATCAAGCCAGCCTCTGTGCGTGTCAGCCTTGGAGGGTCACTGCGCCAGACGTGGCGCTTGGAGTGTTCTGAGTTCAGGGGTAACCAGACTTCTTACTATAAATAATGGATAAACTACCATCCGGTTTTGTCCCCGGATGAGGTGAGCCTAGCCCAGGAGACAGATCCTCCCCTGATGTGTGGACACACTTGAACCTGCTCAGCTGGACAGCTGGATCGCAGGCCACAGTGTATGCACCACGCCCACCGCAGAGCCCAGCCCTGTCCATTAAGATTCAGCTCCAGAGTTGCTCTCCTGCCCCCTGCCCCCTCCACTGACTGCCATCTTGGTCGTGGCCATCACCCTGAGAGAGCCTGCCCCTAAGCCAAGGAGACCACGCGTGTCCACCATACCTTACCCAGCCCCCTGCAGTGTCTCTGCTCCTGCCCTTCACAGCCTGGGCTTCGTCGCCTGACGAATGGTCTTAATAACGACAACCAACTCCCTGCATGAAATGATGTAATCTTTAAGCATATGGTCCCTCTGCCCATGGAAATTCTTTTCATGGGCATAATTTTTTTAGTTTTTAATTTAAAATTGAAAAAAATTTGCCTTGCAAAATTCCAGGGGCCTCGGTTCCACAACTGTTTAGATCATTTTAAAAAAAAAATGACTGTCACTGATATTCTTGTTTCTGTTAGAAATAAGCATTTGCTCACCAGCTATGAATGTGACAAGCTTCTTAAGCATTTAAGCAAGTTTTTCAGAAGAAGAAATGGTGGATTTTTTTTAAATGAGTGTATTTTTTAAAAAACTAGAATAAATTAACTGTTTTAAAAAGGAAAGTATAATTAGAGACCAAGTTTAGTCCAGAAATGATATTCATGAGGCAATGAATTAAGCACCCTCAACACTGGACCAGAAGTTCTGTTTCTCTGCTGTCTTTACAGGAGTAACACTGTACACGTGGAACTGGCAGCCTGTGAGGCTCGAGTATTTTGGGTTTTAGTGCTTTTAAGGTGCCCCTGAGCACATCTGGCTGAGTGTTGTGTCCCCCAGGCCCAGGTCAGTGCACACAGTAGGTGCTCACTAAACACCAGAAGGAAGTGACTCTGGAGTCCTGGTGGAGGAGTGAGAGTCAGCCCACAGGATCCTGAGACTTTGAAAGGGCTCACCCTGGAAGTAAAACACAGTTTCGCTGCACATCGTTCAGAGCTCCGTGTATAATGCTTATTCTCCTCTTCCAGCCGATCAAAATTTGCATCCTCGGCCCTCCTGCTGTGGGGAAGTCCAGCATTGGTGAAGCGCTGTCCAAACACTACAAACTGCATCACATTAAACTGAGGGACGTCGTTTCCGAGGCCATAGCCAAACTGGTAACGCTTTTAACTACTTTCCTGGGAGTTTTTAGATTTTAAAAAGGCTTTTTCCTTAGTCTTATAATAAAGGATTCACTAATTTTCCCTGGCATCCTGCAAAGAAGTGTTCTTTGAATGGGATTTCGTTGTTCACTCCAGTTATGAAAACACGGAATCCCGCAGGGCTTCCTCTGTGAGACAGAAGCATCTGTCACGAGTGGCCCTTAAAATTTAGTCTGTCCCCAGCTGTTGCTCAAAATAAATCTTGTGTCTTCTCTGTTGACTGGATCATTTTTAGGTTTTTTTATTCTTTATTTTAAATTGAAGTATAGGTGACATATAATATTATATAAGTTACATGTATACAATACAGTGATTCACAATTTTTAAAGATTATACTCCATTTATAGTTATTATGAAGTATTGGCTATATTCCTAATAGTTTGTACCTCTTAATCTCCTACCCCTACTAGCCTCTCCAGGCCCTTCCTTCTCCCCACCGGTAACCACTAGTTTGTTTTCTGTAGCTGTTTCTTTTTTGTTATGTGCACTGGTTTGTGGTATTGCTTAGATCCCACGTTTAAGTGATATCGTACAATATTTGTCTTTGTCTGTCTGACTTATTTCACCTAGCGTAATAGCCTCCAGCTCCATCCATGTTGTTGCAAATTGCAAGATTTCATTCTTTTTATGGCTGAGTAGTATTTCATTGCATATATATCCCATATCTTCTTTATCCATTCATCTGTTGATGGACACTTAGGTTGCTTCCATATTTTGATAATTGTAAATAATTCTGCTATGAATATTAGGGTGTGGTTTTGGTTTTTTAAATATACACCCAGATTTTTTTATTCTTGATGTATGTTTCTCAGGGTATCATCAGACTGTTTATCAACAGCTTAAAAAAAAAAAAGACTTTATTTTCTTAGAGTGGTTTTAGGTTCACAGCAAAGTTGAGAGGAAGGTGCAGAGATTTCCCAAACATCGCCTACCCACTGCGCACTCAGCCTCCCCAATCATGATTATCAGCCTCCCCTACCAGAGTGATACGTTTGCTGCTATCAATGAACTTACATTCATACATCATTATTGCCTAAAGTCCATAGTTGACATTAGGGTTCACTCTTGCTGCTGTACATTCTGTGGCTCTGGACAAATGTATACTGACATGAGTCCACCATTACAGTATCATACAGAGCAGCTTCACTGCCCTGAACATCCCTTGTGCTCTGCCATCACGCCTTCCCCCCAGTTAAGTGCTTTTTATCATTTTATTGGAAATGGTAGGTCCTGAGGTACATTTCCATAAATGACTTTTTTTTATGAAAAAGAAATTCACATTTATTTACAGGTATGACAATTCAAGTGTTGCTACCAGCATTTGTAGCAGCAGCATGATTGATGGCTTTATGGTAGCCTAGTATAATCAATACAGTTGTTTCACGGTAGCCTCGCCTATACACTAATGAATGAATCATTATAAAAATTTTATGGCATAAAGTAATATAGTCAGATTCATAATACAGTATCAGAAACATTGTTACATTTTTTTAAAAACTTAGCTGTGATGATAGGCTAAAACAGTTTCTCTAAGTATGAGGGAGCAGGGCATACTGTACCAAATGTTTCAAAAATTCTTTGAAAGCAAAGTTATAAAACAGTAAGAAAACTAACATGTGATTAATTTCATGTTAAATATCACTCCGCTTATGCCTACTTAAGGATAAACTAGCATCTACGTGTGTATCATGCATTAATGGTATATGTAACTTTTCTTAATTTTTTTCGATATTTCTAGGCTACATGGTTTGCCTATGACTTTTTTCAAATTGCCTCAAATCTTAAAAAAAAAGTATATATTTACTGAAAAAAATCCAAGTATAAGTGGACCCACAGAGTTCAAACTCATGTTGTTCAAGGGTCATAAATGATTATTATAAGTCTTGATTTCACCAAAATGTGTTACCTTCAAGTAAGATCCAGCCTGGTACCTAGAAAAGTGTTGATTCTTAAGCAATTCTGGCATTTGCACAGAAATAGACTATTCTCCTAAAACAGAGTAAGAAAAACCCCGAGGCTCTCATCCATCTTTGTAGATACACCATCCTGACCACCTTTGTGCTCCTGTCCTTGAGAGCCTCCCCTGTTTGGGTATCAGCCCTTTCCAGGATCACTTGCCAGATGATTTACAGGCAGCCAATCAATACAGGGCATTATCCAATTTGAATATCCCTGTGGTATGTAGGAGGCAATCGTCACACCTAAAGACGTAGGGGAAGGAGAAGAAGAAGATGAAGAGGAGGAAGAGGAGGAGAACGTGGAGGATGCTCAGGAGCTCTTAGATGGCATCAAGGAAAGCATGGACCAGAATGCAGGTAGCACACACAGAACGTGGCTGTGCTGTCCTTGTAATAAAAAAAACTGCTTGTTTGCTATTAAAAGTAAAATACAGAAATGACAACAACCACAAAAAAAATTCATAATCTCAACCACAAAAAAACACCATTCATAATCTCAATCCCCAGTGGAAAATCACCATTAACATTTTGTTGACTATCTGATTATAGGATGGGAAAGAACTGTCTAAGTGTTAAAAAACATCAACTGTGTGGTGGTAAATATTTTAAAAGCATCAAAAAAACATTAATTAAAAGGCAAAAGACAAACCAGGAAAAATATTTGCCACCAATATGACAGAGCTAATATCCTTAGTGTATAAAATACTCAGGCAAACTAATCAGAAAATCATTAAATCCTGAATAGAAAAAAATAGATGAACAACTTGGGCCAATAAGTAACTCATGCAGGAAAAAATACAAATAAATAGAAAAATATTCTTGCTTGCATGGTAATTTTAACCAGTTTGTTGAACCTACGCATCACAGTAAGGTGTCACTTTAAGTTCAAACTCTGGGTGCATTCTTTCCCCACCCTTGGATGGAATTTCAGGCCTGCAATTCTCTTAGATAATGAGTAAGTGGCCTCTGTGTTTCTTCATGCTGTAAGAAGTCCATTCCAATCAGGTAATCACCAAGTAGGTTTTGAACTGACATGTCTTTAAGGGAGCTTGCTACCCAGCAGGAAAACAGTCGGCAGCTGTTAGTAGAAAAAGAAAACCATTTTATTTTTATACCTAGGTAGTTGAGATCCTCCAACAAACTGGTCATACTGGCATCGGCCGTAGAGCAGTCCAACGTGTAGCCAAGTCCGGACGCTTACCCAGTGGAGGGTTTCTTCCCTCTTCGGTCTATCAAGCAAGTCTGTCAGGTTTCTTTCTTCTTCCTCTTCCCATCTTGCTGGTTTCTGATCCTCCAGGGTTGGGCTAGGGCAAGCGGGATTACGGAAGAAGGGCAGAGATGTAAACTGGCCCTGGTGACAGACAGCGTGGGTCTTTCTGGGTGATGTGCTTCTGCGGGCCCTTCACAGACTCTCCCCCTGAGGACCGCCCTCTGCATTCCCGAGACCCCACTCTAGACTGCCCTCCCTGGTCCCTGGTCTCTGGGCACCCCACCCTTTGCCCCTCCAGGCAGTCCTCTTCCCAGCTACTCAACTTCAAGGACTAGCCCCTCCACACCCTCCCCTGAAGTCCTGGTTACCCCTCTCCCTTCGCCTCTCCTTCCCCCGAGGCCACTCCCATCTAGTTTACAGGGTGGGGAAAACAGTTTTGTCTGCATACACTGAGTGTCCACTTACACTGAGTCTGGGCCAGGAGGAAATGGAATTTAGAGTCCCAGAGAGATTTCCCAGAGGAAAAGGATGGTCCACAGAAAACCCAGATCAACACTTTGAGATTTGACACTTCTGCCTCCCCTGGCCCGGTTGGGGGTCACCATCTTGGTTTTAGAGTCTAAGAGCATCCTGGCCCCCACTGCGGGGAAGGAAAAAACCTAATATGAGACAGTCCATTGTGAAGACACCTGTGGAAGGAAATCTGGCAAGGCCACATGAAGGGGCGGGGACTAGGGGTTTAGGAATCCCCAGGTTTTTGCGGTCATGTGTACAGACACCTTAAGCCTGGAGTATAAAGGCCAGAAACAGGGCACTGGGGGCAGTGAGCAACAGCACCCCTAGAGGAGGGGCAAGAACATCTCGTACTCAGGCTAGCAGGACATGGCAAACACACTGCATAGTATTTATGGACAGAAGCATATAACCGGTCTTTGAGAGGACCCAAAAGTCTTAGCCAAGGACTTTGTGTAACAGAATGATATAAAGTACCGACTGGTCTCTTTTCAGGTCCAGGGAGATGACCACACAGAACAAGAATTATAGTAGAGACAGTGCCAGGTTGAGAACAGTCACTACATCGCCCGAGCTTAAGAAGGACCTGTCCTTGGCAGGAGACTCTGTCCTTCCCACAGATGCAAGAGAGGCCAAACTCAGCCAGCAGCCTCTGTCTAGAGAGAGACCAGGAGGGAGCAGAGGTAGTGGTCTCTGGGGAAGGGAGAGTCTTCAGAACAGCGAGCACCCCTGCCCTCTCCCCTCCCCCCGTCAGGATGCTCACCCACCCCTTACTACAAGGTTAGAATGGTTCAGTCAGTCCCCTTTTCCCTTAGGAAAGTACTTTTTTTTTTTCAAGTTTGTCTTAAAATTCCTTCCTATTCATATCTACCTGAAACTAGAACACAGACCTTAGTTACGTTTAAACAAAACAAGACCTTTGAACCCACAGCTCGGACCTACGTACAAATTTCACAGCCCGAGGACACAGAGGTCCACTCACCTCTCCCTCACATGACCCAACTTGTTATCATACGATTCTGATGATTCCAGCCAGGCAGATTTCACCATCCCCCAGCGAGGCACCTCCGTGTTCTAGTCTGTTCACCATTCCGCCCCCGTTGGCCTCTGACCGTACAGCCAAAACAGGGCGTTGGTTAAATCACAGAAATGCACTAGTCCTAGATTCTCTTTGCTCACTTTATGTATTTCAAAAGCATCATGGCATTATTGAATCTATTTGGTGGGATTCCCAGTGATCCTTAGAGTAGTCTTTCAACTCTTCTGTGAGTTTGAAAATAAAAAGTTGGGATTTGGGAAATGTATGTGAATGTATCAGTTTTGTAGTGTCTACTGTGCATAGATTATTTGAAAAGCCTTGGTTGCAGCTCTCTGTTTTTAAACTGTGGTTTTGTAATTATGAATATGGCTTTATATTAGCACTTTAAATATTACTGTTATTTGAAAGATAGACTTAATATTTAAAAAAAAAAAAAAGCAGTGTTATGTTTTCAAGGCTATCTAGGAGGGCTGTGCTCATTCATTTTAAGGCAGAAGTGACAGTCCCCTTCCAAGATGCTCACCGCCGGCCAAGGTCATGGGTGTTCCTCCAGGAGGTCACAGTTCTCTTGAGAAAGGGACCAGGGCTTGGCCCTTTGTGTACTCACAGTCCATGATTATCCTAAATGGCAGCTCCAGCCCCCTTCTTGCATATTGAACAACTTTGTTCTGAAGCAAACAGAAATGAATGGCAACAAACACTGCCTGAAATGAACCAAGTGATGCCTTCAAGGGGACTGAGGCTAGGTTTCCGAATACGTGCCTTTCCTTAACAAGGAAGCCTTTGAAAATTGAAAAGAGACTGCTTAAATAAAACTCGTCTGTGGATATTAGTGGATTCCTTAACATTTTTAAAATTTGGCTTTATTTCTTTACACCGTCTTGAACCTTCCTGGGAAGTACTGTCAAATCATTTTGAGGAATTTCATGATGCTAATAACACCTTTGATTTTTTTTTTTTTTCGTCTCTTCCGTACTATTTCAATTTCTGAAAGACACAATTATTTTCTGCATCAGTTACTGCTTAATGATTCGTGTGACAATGAAAGGTAGAAGAAAGGAGAGGTATTTTAATTAGATCATTTTATTGTCTTTAATAGAGTGGCACAAAGAGGCCCCAAACTGTTTCATATTATAGAACCACCGATAAACTGGAAGTGTAGTGCTACCCTAGAGCGAGCTTTGGAGATCGACTTCTCAAACTCACCAAATTTGCGTTACTGTAATATACATTAAGCCGTGTAAGGGCAGGGCTGCGTCTTAGAAATGGTAGCTGTTCAATAATTAGAATGGAAGGATAGATGAATATTCTGGAGGAGTTACATCATATTGTCTTCAAACCACTGTGCAGTTTTAGAACAAACCCCTCTGTCCTCACCTTCCTCAGGCAACTGCAGGCTTCACAGCTGGAGAGGGAACCGTCCAGTGGGGCCAAGGTCTGAAATGCTGACTGGCAAAGACAGGGGGCAGGGGAGCCGCACTCCTTTCTGCAGCCTTAAAGAGAACAGTACCTTTAACGGTCAAGATCAAACTTGATTTTTTTTCCAAATGCCACAAATACTTGCTGAGCACCTACTATTACTAAATTGCGTGGCAGCAGCATGCATGAGTACTTTTCCCCTGAAATCTCACAACAGAAGATTTATTATTACGTGTTAAGGTTATAGAAGCACCATATCAAAACAGAATTGAGTGAACCCTGCTGGCAAGTGAGAACACTCTGGATTTCCTCACTTACTCCTCATGCAACTTCACCCGAAAGTGGTGATGACAGAGGACCATTTTGGAAGTCCAGGCATCAGTGTTTGCTTCTGTTCTTTCTTGCAGACAAGCTGACCGGGTTCTCCTACTTTACTGGGTGTCAGAATTCATGCGTCATGTTCGAAATACAAAGTACATTTTTCACTTTGATGGAAAAATGAGGTTTTTTCAGTAGTAATTTTGATTACACAGTTTTTTGAGATGACTTTAGAATGTAAGCCCTATGTAGAGGGTAACTGCGCAGGAATTTTTTTTTTCTTTTTATTAGGCCGACTGGAAGATCAATATATAATTAGATTTATAAAAGAAAAGCTAAAATCCATGCCTTGCAGGAATCAAGGCTACATTTTGGATGGATTCCCAAAGACCTATGATCAAGCCAAAGAGTTGTTCAACCGTAAGTTTGGGTGTTCCCTCTGTTTTGAATGTTTACACTCAGATAAGTGGAACTTAATTGTTCAGAGTAATAATAGTCACAATTAAACAAAAAAAATCAGAGAGACTGTATCTAAAATACATGCTTTCCTATTTATGGCTAGTTTTTATTAGTGACTGCTAGTTAAAATATTTAAATTTTTTGAGCTACCTTAGTAATAGGATGTAATAAACAGAACAGTGTGTATTTTGTTTTATTAGAAGAAGATGAGGAGGAGGAGGAGGAGGAACTCAGAGGCAAAATGCTTCCCTTTGATAAATTAATCATACCTGGTAAGTTACAAACATTTCTACAAGGTCATGCTTAAAGGAATGCCATTTGATATCTCTTTTGTACCAAAACAATCTTTTTGATATTAATAAAGTAGGGTGTTTTTTTTTTTAAGGAAAAAACTAAAACACTACACTTAAAATCAAACTTCCAAATTAAAGAATACACTGGGGTAAGTATTAGAGATATTAAAGCTGAAATGAACAGAAATCCCTTTGAGAACATTCATTTCTGCTATTTCCTCCAGTAGCAGAACGAAAGGTTAGCCAATCTGTTGGTGCCCTGAATTTTTTTCCTGTTTTTTTTTTAAATTGAGGTACAGTTGATTTATAGTATTATGTAAGTTTCAGGTGTATAACAGTAATTCACAATTTTAAAAGATTATACTCCATTTGTAGTTACTATAAAATATTGGCTACCTTCCCTGTGCTGAGCAGTGCCCTGACTTCTGAGTCGTTCGGCAAGACCACCAGGGGCGAGATCACTGCCCCTCCTTCCCGCTCTGTGTTAGGTGCTAGGGATGATGACGCCTCCAGCTTTTCTGAAAGACATTCAAGAATCCAGAATGGAGACTGGGCAGGAAAAAGCTTCTCGGTTCCTGAACTCCACAGCAAGTTTATTCTTTTACATATTTAGGCTTTCACAACATACCCCTGAAAGAGAAGCATAAACAACTTACTCCACGAAAAAGATTTGCTGAGTCCCTAGCAGGAATTCCTTGTGATGTTGCCATGAACTTTAACTTTTTTTTAAATCAGTTTTTTTAATCAGTTTGCATGAGGATGAGGTATAATCATGGTTTGGTCGTACGGTAAATACAAAAACAGCTATTTTCAATAATTCAGCCCAGGGTTGTAACTTGGAAGGATCTGCTCACTGTGTCACAGTCCCCAGGAGAGTGGGTTCACGGCTGTCATCCTCTCCTCCTCCTGGTCCAGACACAGCTTGTGATGCAGCAGAGACCACCAGGGTGAGGTCACTCTTAGGGATGGGTATTTAGAGTTTGCCTGAAACTTGTGACAGGAGCATGAAAATCCATGAAACTCCAAAGGGATGGGTTGTCTCAGATTTCCCACTGAAACTGATTATTCTAGATAACCAGGTCTGTCCATGTTATGGGAGTTTCTCTCTTCTGGGCAAAAGTCCCTCATTGCCAACCCCTTCATGGCCCCTCATGTTCTTGTGGAGGCAGTGGGATAAAATTCAGCTCAACTAAGCACTGGTCATGCACCAGACATTACCGGACATGGGAGCTCATTGAGGCTTTTCACGAGCCTGCGAGGCAGGAATTACTCCCATGTTGACCTAATTTAGAACCTGAAGCCCAGAGACTTATCCAAGTCCACTTTGCCAGTGGATGGGACGGCTTGAACTCAAACGCAAGTCTTCTCATGCCACTGCCTCCAAAAAACCAGAATTAATGAAACCCTTCCCTAAGATGAAGAAATGGAAAACAGGTAAAATGATGCATAATTCTTAAACCTGGTCCACTAGGCTGCCCTCTCTTTGTTGGATACGGTCCAAACATGTCTAAAATATAATTTATTTGGAGTGTTTAGTCTGTTCTTAATAAATTACCCTCTTTCTGGGAGTTGTCAATGTTTTCTGTCTTCTTGGAAGAAATCAGATCATCGTCTCATTTGTATCCGCAGGATTTTAATTTATGGAAGTGACTGAGTGACAACTTGAGGGGCTAATGCTGTTTAAAGAATTTATTACATTTTCCCAGAGAAGGGGGCATGGCAACCACGCAGGGCCACATGGGGAAGCACCAGGCTTGGTCAGGAGGCAGAGGAGAGTCAGCACACAGCCTCTCTTGGGGTTTCCATGGGAAAGGCAAGGCAGGGCAAAATAAACAGTTTTGTTTTTGTTTTTTGTTTTTGTTTTTTAAGGATTGGCTAGTTTGAGTACTTGCAGAGGGCTTTGATCTCTAGTTGCCTGGTCCTGGCCCTGGAATGAATTAAGGCAGGAGAAATATTGACCTGGTGAGTGAGTTATGTAAAGAGGGTGGTTAGCTTGCATATATGAGGTGTGATCTCGCTCAAAGTGAACTGTTTACTGTTTTTTTATTAATCTGGCAGATTGGCCATCAAAGCTTTTCTCATAGCCATGAGTCTGTCTGGGAGCCTGTGATGTTGTACTAGAAAACTGGCGAGGTGAGGACTGGCCGGGAGGCTGGTGATGGACATCACAGGACTACTAGAGATTTGTATCTACAATTTCTGCTGCTTTTATTAAAAGGAAGGAGGGAAGGAAGGAACGCAGAGAGGAAGGGAGGGAGAGAAGGAAAGAAAAATAGTAGGTCTCACAGAATACCAACTGACTGGGCCTCATAGAGTGGTCCCTGGAAACACAGGTGCCTTGCATGTATCTGTCGTCCACGAGAGGCAGCAAGAAGGCCGATTTGTCAGGCCCTTTTCGGCAACAGGAGGTCCCAGCTGGTAACCAGACATTTAGATTGAACAGTGGCCTGTCCACCAGCACCTGCTTGGAAGCCCCACGGTCATTGTGTTAACTCATGAGCCTCTCCTCTCCAGAATTTGTTTGTTCGCTGGATGCCTCGGATGAGTTCCTGAAGGAGCGGGTGATAAATCTGCCCGAGAGCATCGTGGCGGGGACCCACTACAACCAGGACCAGTTCCTCCGGGCTCTGAGCAACTACCGGGCCATCAATACCGAAGATGAGACTGTCTTAAACTATTTTGATGAACTTGAAATCCACCCAATACATATTGGTATGAGATAAACTCAAGGATAATGTGAATGTGGAACACCACTGCCCAGGGTCAGGACCCCCAGCAAACCTGGCGCACCCCTGTCATGGTGCTGGGGGAGGGCGGGGAAGTACACCGTGTGCCCAGGGCACAGGAAGTCACACGATAAGGCAGGGGAGTTGTCTACTTGAGGATTTGGTGGTGTGGGAGGTGTTACCATTGTATGAAAACATATGGATGTACTATGAAGTTGAACATCAAATTGGCATTTTTTTTTAAGGGCACTTCAAAGATATGTGTTTGCTGCTGGCTGCTTTGGGTCATTTCCCCAGTGTCCTTGGAGGCAGCGTAGTGTCCCCATAGCATTGTCAGGCACCATTGCCCTTCACAGACCCCTCCTGGCCTTCAGAACAGCCAGCTCACTCCTTAGCTACTCAGAAATCAAATAGCTCTTCATCTCATTTCTCCCGTTTCCCGTAAACGTTTGACTCAGCGCTCAGCACGCAGCACACAGCGAGCACCCAGTGAGTGCGGTCTCCCATCCACATTTCGGCCCTCACTGTTGTTCCTGGCTCCAGATCCCATATGTCGCAGCTGTTTCTCCTCCCCTTGGCTTGGTGAACCCCTGAACTTCCTCTCTGGTTTTCTGGATCTTGACACCTCCTCTTCCTTGGGGTTGGGGAGAAACTCCTAGCCTGGTGGAAGCTTAGCAGCTGGGCTGACTTTGGGGGCCGCCCCAAGCCTCTCTTCATCCTCAAGAGCCATCTGGGACAGCATCTGGGTCCTGGAGTATTGGGAGGCTTAGAGCGAAGCGATAATGTCAGCATGAGGCAAGACAGCGGATTCCAGGTCTGATTATACCTCAGTGTGCTCATCTGTGAAATAGGAGAATAATCTCTGGCTGTAGAGTTGTTCCAAATGGTGGGGTAAGAGATATTGGAAGAGTTCAACAACCAGGAATTAATTTTGTGGTTAGTACCAATACTAAGACATAGAATGATGTGCTATTAAGCAATGAAAAGACAACACAATTTATAAATCTGCAAATTCTTCTCTGTTTTGCACCCTCAGAAGAGGCTGGGTTTTGCCCTCATCTGGACATGTCTGTGCGTGTTGGACACATGTTCTATATATAGAAGCTGAGGATTAGCCCCTGCTAATACGGAAAGCAGTTTACCCTATTTAATTAGAGAATTAGGGAAGAATGGTGAACAAATGTCATAAAAATAGTGACTGTCATCTTCTCCATAGGGCCCACAAAATTAGTTACGGAAAGCTCAGGAGAGCCCCAGGGAGAAATGTGGAGAAAGACAGAGATGATGGGGTGGGATGAACGACCACCATTGTGTTCCTGCCTCACTCTGTGACCCATCATACATTCGGCCTCACTGCCACACTGACAACAGGGCAATAACGTAAAAGCAAGGGGGAGAAATGTATCACGAAGATGGGCGTGGGGGAGGGGGCAAGGTCAGGAAGGTAGCCCGGCCTCAGGAGGGTCTGGAACTGGCCCTGGAAGGATGCTCACACCTGCATCCTCTCTCCACAGTTCTGGATTCCACTTTGCTCTCAGCGTCTCTCTTCTCTCTCGCTCTTTGGACCGGGATCTGGCTCTCTCCTCCAGCCCACGTGGTGGATCAGGGCTGCCCACGGCCCGGGAGTATCCGTGTTAAATCGGGAGTCCGGCCCACAGCCGGATGTGACTGTTTCCGTCTTAATTCCACATTCCTATAGGAGCAAGTGGGAGGTCATGGTTCGGTCAGGTGCCACCCCCAGCTAATCTGCAGCTCCTCCACCCCAGGGTCAGGGCCGAAGTATCCTGTAGGCAGCAGTGTTCTCTGTGACTGTCTTCTCCCTAAGTGAGCTTTTTCAAAAATGTTTCAGAGCACTTTCAAGCACATCAAGGTTGTGATTACTTTACTAGAGGAGCCAGAGGGAAATACGTTTAAATGTCAGAGCTCAGGCAACCAGGAAGTGGCCAACAGGAGGGTTTTTGGGTTTTGGTTTTGGTTTTGGTTTTGTTTTACTTCTTCATGGGCTTGCTTCTGCTCACCCACAGAGGCATTGGCCCTGCTCTTCCCCTCTTCCCGTGCTAGAACCTGGCTGTGCCTCTAGTCTAGGTCAAGGTGACACAGTACGAACCTGGGGCAGGGGAGGGAGCACAGCAGTGGCTGCGCGCAGGGGCTGGGGGAGCAGGTACCTCGAGGAAGGTCTGGGGGCGCTCGGCACCAAAATGCGTCCACTGTTTAGCCTTCTATGCAGACACCTTCCAAGCAAACCCCAGACACTGGTGTAGAATTTACTATTCAGTGACTTCGTGGAGGAACTTCTTGTCACCAACAAACCTTTTCCCTCCCTCCCCTCCCCTTCTTCTTCTGGTGTTAATATTAACATTAGTCAAATATTCTGGAGTTTTTCCTATTCAACTAGGCTAACTGAAATGGTTAAATTTTTTATGAATTGAAAATGTATCCCAGAATCATTGATTCTCAGAAACAGAAAACAAAAGAAACCTGCAGGTCACCCAACCCAGCCGCCAGCAAGCACCACACTTCTTTCCTTCTGTGGAAACCCCCGATTGAAGGGCTCCAGCCTCTGCTTGATTGCTTCCAGGGGTGGAGAACTCATTCCTTTTTTTAAAAATTGAAGTCTAATTGATTTACAATGTTTCAAGTGTATAGCAAAGTGATTCAGTAATACACACACACATATGTATATCTATTCTTTTTCAGATTCTTTCCCATGATAGGTCATTACAAGCTATTGAATGTAGTTCCCTGTGCTGCACAGGAGGTCTTTGTTGTTTATCTGTTTGATATGTATTAGTGTGTATCTGTTAATCCCAAATTCGTAATTTATCCCTCCTCCCCCCTTTCCCCTTTGGTAACCATGTTTGTTTTCTGGGTCTGTGAGTCTATTTCTGTTCTGTAAATAAGAGAACTCATTCCCCTTGAGGAGGTCCATATCCCCATGTGTCCACTCAGATCAGCAGTGGTTGTCCCAGCTCAAGGTCCTGTGCCTCAGCCTTGCTCCCTGTGACTCCCAGATACCAGCCTGATATTTGCCAGTGAGACTGGAAATTCTAAACTGTGCTAGTAACTAGAAAAGGAAACCCCCTCTATGGTAATTTACATGACTTACCATCACAAAGTGATCATAACAAAGAATTTTCCCTGCCTATGGTCTCAGAATATATTGCAGGCAGGATCAGAATATTAAAAAGTCTGTGCTGATCTCTCCCTCCCTCCTGGTATTTAAAGATGTGGAAAGACTTGAAGATGCTCAGAACAGACTTGCCATCAAACTGCTCGTCAAAGAGATTGGGGAGCCTCGAAATTACGGTTTAACGGATGAAGAAAAGGCAGAAGAGGAGCGGAGGGCTGCGGAGGAGCGCCTGGCCAGGGAGGCGATGGAGGAGGCCGAGCGAGAGCACAAGGAGGCCATGGAGACAGCAGAGAA
This sequence comes from Camelus dromedarius, assembly GCF_036321535.1. NCBI lineage: Eukaryota > Metazoa > Chordata > Mammalia > Artiodactyla > Camelidae > Camelus > Camelus dromedarius. The sequence goes on from NC_087440.1 coordinate 86,733,234, forward strand.
GATTGCTCGCTGGGAGGAGTGGGTGAGTGTGCGCATGAGCGAGTGTGTGTGTGGGGGGGACTGGTAAAGCCATTTAGATCTGTTGCACCTCTCATCCTACTAATAGAGAAACATCATGGAAATACCCCCAAACAAATTTCTTTTTCCCATTGTTTTGTTTGTTTTGTCATATGTACCATTTTTAAAAAGATGCCCATGGTCTTTTGCTTAGTGTAAATAATAATGATAATAACCACCCATTGACATAGTTTAGCAATTCACATCCCTATAAACATGTACCGTTATGCTGTGATCCGACCTTATGATTTCATTTGGGTTTTCCTCCACTTACCCATCTAACCTGGGCGGTCAGCCTCATTCCACCGTCCTTCTCCAAATCATTGAGTCTTACCTATTCTGCCTCCTAAAATAGCATTCATGCCCACCCACAGGGCTCCACTTCTTCTGACCACAATTCTGCGGTGCCCTCTCGCTGGTCTCCCAGCTCCGCCTGGTCCATCTCCAGCCTGTCCCCATGCTGCTGCCAGCTGATCCTTCTAAAATACATCCCGTGTTTGAACTCTTCACATGCTGTCCATCACCGGTAGTGACAGTCCAAAGTCCTTACTGTGGCCCCCAAGGTCCTCTGTGACCTCGCTGCTTCAAATATTTCCCAGTGCATTTAAGCCACGCACCATCTGAGAAACTACCTCACTTGCGTCCAGTCTTTGCTAAAAGTCATCTTTCTAATGAGGCCTTTCCTGGACACTCTTTTTAAAATTTCAGCAACATGCCATATCCCTTTGTGTACCTTTAAATTTCCCTCTTTGCACTTATTCTACCTGAAGTACTATATGTTTTATTTATTTGTATTTATCTTGTTTGTTGTCTTTTCCCTGCACAGAATTTAAATTCCGTAAGGACAAGGATTTTCATCTACATGGTTCACTACTGTATATCCAAAGTCTAAAACAGTGCTTGGAACAGAGCGAACACTCTACAAATATTTGTGGAGGGAAGGAAGGAAGGGAGGGAGGAAAGAAGGGAGGAATTCCTCAGGCACATATCTTTGGGTGCCTGGTTATCTCCTTAGCATAAATTCCCAAGCTTTGCTGGGCCAGACTGTACATGGTTTCATGACTGATACGTATTTCTAAACTGCCTTCCAGCAAGGGTAAACCAGTTCCCATTATCATCCACCGGTGTGTTTCCCAGCTCTGCTGTCTCAGTTTTGCTCACACACGCCCACCTGGTGAACAGACCGGATCTCACTGTATCTCACTGTTTTCGGCTTTCATCTCTCTGATCATCAATTCAACAGCTTTCCCTACATTAGTTAGGCATATATATTTCTTCTTAATGTTACACGTTGTCTCTGCCCATGTTTGGATTACGTGTCTTTTTTTTTTTAACGACAAGAATCACTCCTGATAAGGTAATGTGATAGCAACAGGAATGGCCCCAGGAGACAGTAGTTTCCCCAGTTGTGCTGTTGGAGGCCAAATTCCACCCACTCTTCTCGTAGGTACGTGGCCCCACGCAAGTCACTCTGTGTCACAGTTTCTCTCTCTGTAAAATGAGGATGATGATAGTACCTGCTTCATAGAGTTGCTGTCATGATTAAAGAATTAATATATATAAAAGTACGCACAGTGTCTGGCAAATAGTGTGCACTCCTATAATATCCTGGCTCTTTATACGTTGCCAATAGTTTTCTCATCATTTATCTTTTTTCTTAAACATTTTTTATTGATTTATAACCATTTTACAATGTTGTGTCAAATTCTAGTGTTCAGCACAATTTTTCAGTCATACATGGACATATACCCACTCATTATCACATTTTTTCCTCTGTAATTCCCTGTGCTATACAGTATAATCCTGTTTATCTATTCTACAATTTTGAAATCCCAGTCTATCCCTTCTCACCCTCCGCCCCCCTGGCAACCACAAGTCTGTATTCTATGTCTATAAGTCTATTTCTGTCCTGTATTTACGCTTTGTTTTTTTGTTTGTTTGTTTGTTTGTTTTTGTTTTTTAGATTCCACATGTGAGTGATCTCATATGGTATTTTTCTTTCTCCTTCTGGCTTACTTCACTTAAAATGACATTCTCCAGGAGCATCCATGTTGCTGCAAATGGCGTTATGTTGTCGGTTTTTATGGCTGAGTAGTATTCCATCGTATAAATATACCACATCTTCTTTATCCAGTCACCTGTTGATGGACATTTAGGCTGTTTCCATGTTTTGGCTATTGTAAATAGTGTTGCTTCATCATTTATCTTTTAACATCATTAACAGTGCTTTTTTTTTTTTTTTCCTGGCCATAAAAGATTTTTATGTTTATATATCATCAAATCCATCAGTCTTTTTCCCATTTTGATTTCTGGGCTTGCCGATTTGCTGGGAAAGACCTCTTTCCAGACAATAATATCAGTTAGAACTCTGTCTTGCTGGGGTTTTTTTTTTAGGGGGTTGGGGGAGGAGTTAATTAGGTTTCCATTTATTTTTTTAGTGGATGTGCTGAGGACTCTATCTTGCAAGAAACAGAAAAGCAAACTCAAAATGGCTTAGAGATAAAGAAAATTTATGGTTTCACATAACAGAAAAGTCCAGGGGTAGGGCTGGCTTCAGGCGAGGCTTGATATAGTTGCTCAGGTGATGTCATCAAGGACCGAGGATCCTTCTCTGTGCTCTGCCTTCCATGTTGGCCTGATCCTTAGACTCTGCCTCATGTGCTCATCTTCAACTAATATCCATGGCCAGGACTGTGGAGGTTAATCTCACCCAAACCATTAGGCTGAGAAGGGAGATTTCTCAAAGGAAATTTGGAATTATTATTGCCAGCAAAGGGGGGCTATATGCTGAGCAAGGAATAACACATGTCCACCCAGCCAATACCTTCCAGACTTTCCATCAGCACTTCTGTGATCCATCCTTCCTTCCTTCCTCCCTCCCTCCCTCCCTCCCTCCCTTCCTTCCTTCCTTCCTTCCTTCCTTCCTTCCTTCCTTCCTTCCTTCCTTCCTTCCTTCTTTCCTTTCTCTCTCTCTCTTTCACTTTGCTTCATCTGGGCAGCTAGAAATGATTTCAGTTTCATAAGTGAGGTAGGGACCCAGTTTATTATTTTCTAAATGACTAGGCAGTTGTTATAACACCATTTATATCTCTTCTCCACTGACTGGAAATGCGATGTTTATCGTAACGCGATGAACATTTACGACAGTATCTACTTCTAGTGCCCTCGGGGGTGAGTTGTGTGAAAGCTGTCTTCCTTTTCTATCTACCCCACCCCTGAATGTTCTGTCTGTAGAATAAACGACTAGAGGAAGTGAAAAGAGAAGAAAGAGAATTTCTGGAGGCCCAGTCCCTTCCGTTGAGGAACTATTTAATGACCTACGTGATGCCAACACTCATGCAGGGCCTCAACGAGTGCTGTAAGATCAGACCCGATGATCCCGTGGATTTTCTGGTAAGAGATGTAGTTGTTGTTTGTTTTTTTAAATATCAATTTGAAAATAAAATGTGCCTGAATCTAAATGAAAAGCCAGTTGAGACAGAAAAATTATGTGTCTGGTTATTTGGGAAATAGCCCCTAATACCTTCGTAGTTTGTAATAAGATTATTTGTTACTCACTTGAAAATAAAAAATTTATGTACTTTCATTGGAATTTTTTTCATTTTTAAATTGTAAACATTAATAGTACAAATATATGCCTAATAAATATCTTGTAGTATCTTCTAAATTGTTGACTTGTCCTTTTGTCTTTCTTTCAATTATAGGCAGAGTATCTCTTCAAGAACAACCCTGAAATGCTGTGAAACTTTAAATATCTCATGTCACATACCTTTACAGAGCTGGAGATGAGTTTAACATTGTAACTGGAAAACCTGCTTTAAACAAATGCTTTTCTAGTTAATGGAAATTTTTTTTTTTTTTCATTTCCTGCAAACAAATATTTTATTAGGTAGAATCATTATAAAAAACTCTATGGCAATGAGTCACTACTTCATTAAAACCATATTTGGAAAGTAAATTGATAAGATATCTGTGCATAGCTCTTGGGACAAATATTGATTTCATATTTCATTCTCAGTCTGAGTATTCTGCACACTAATGTTTATAGTGATTTAAGTATGAAGAAAATCAGACTATATATTATTCTAACAAGTAGGCTAATGAATTTATGTGCCTTGTTATGGCCCCAGTACCAATGGTGTTAGAAATGGAAATAAATTAGGACAGCTTCTGCTTTTTGAGTCACAGTAAGTCAGACATGATTGGTTTCTACAAGGTTGCTTTTTGAGTTCAAGATCAGCATCTCAACCTGTGAGTTAGAGAGAATTATAAACTTCTTGGTAGAAAAATTCATGTAATAGGATGAATAATTTTCAATATTTGTTATAATTAGAAAGTTGCCAAATATTTTCAACAAACTAACTTTACAATAGTAATTAAGTAATCAATACTTATGGTCTTTTCCAGCCCTAAAAATCCCCTAATTCCCAGAATTATACTATATGAAAATTAGGTTTATTTTAATAGCATATATATTTCATCTCTTAAAATAATGTAATCTGAATATAACTGCATTATTTTTTGTGTGGCAAAATACACACAGAATAAATTTACCATTGCAACCCTTTTTGCAAACACTAATCTCCTTTCTGTCTCTGTGGATTTGTCTCTTCTGGATATTTTATATAAATGGAATCATACAGTATATAGCCTTTTGCATCCGACTTCTTTCACTCAACATGTTTTCAGGGTTCATTCCTATTGTATCAACACTTCATTCCTTTTCATGGCCGAATAATATTCCACCATATATATTTTTTGTTTACTCATTCATGTGTTGATGGAAGTTTGGGTTCTTTCCACCTTTGGGCTCTCGTGAATAGAGCTGCTGTGAACAGTCGCATACAAATTCCTATTTGAACCCCTGTTGTCAGTTTTTTTTTGGTACATACCTAGGAGTGGAAATGTCATACAGTAATCCTCTGTTCAGCTTACTGGGGGGAACTACCAGACTAGTGGAAGGTATCACACTGTGACATGTAAAGCACACCTTTTCATGTGCCTGCTGGCCATTCGTGCATCTTCTTTGGAGAAATCTATATTCAACTCCTTTGCTCACTTTTTATTTGGGTTGTTTTTTTGTTACTGAATTGTGAAAGTTATTTTCATAGTCTGGATATAAGACCCTTATCATATGCAATTGGTGAATATTTTCCCCCATTCTGTGGCTTGTCTTTTCACTCTCTTAATCATGCCCTTTCATGTACAAAAACTTTTAATTTTGATGAAGTCCAATTTACCTGTTTTTTTCTTTTGCTTCACTGCACTATTTTTGATCTTAATTGTTTTTGGCTTTTTTTAAGGAGCAGGTAATTAAGTTTATTTATTTAGTTAGTTATTTTAATTGAGGCACTGAGGATTGAACCCAGAACTTCACACATACTGAGCATGTGCTCTAACGACTGAGCTATACCCTCTCCCACTTGATCTTTAAATTTTACTCAAAAATACCAAGTAAATAAAGAGAATACATTTTCAACAGTTTGAAATCATGGGTCTTTATAATAGTTACCTTGTCATGCCTTCATTTCATGACCTTGCTTCTGAGTTCACTGAGAAAACCCAAGTGATCAAAAGAGAGCATCTCCATCCTCTACTGCAGACCTGCCCCTGCCTGCCCACCTGCTGCGGAGAACTGTCTGTGCTCCCGCCTAAGATCAACTTCCCGCTTGTGCCCTGAATCCATCTCGTCTCACATCACCTGATTCTGCTCCTGTGGTTGCCCTTTCTCTCTTGCAGCTTGCTTTTCCCCCTCTCCTCTGGATCACCACCCTTAGCTTCAAACTTATTATCCTAACCTCCATACAAATCCAGAAGAAAACCAATCCAAATAAAAAAAACTTCCTAGACGTCCACATCCTCCCCCAGCCACGGTTTCAGTATTCTGGTCCCCTTTATGACCTCCACGTTTTGAAACCTAATTGTCAGTTCTCAGGCCTCATCTCACTCAGCCTCTCCAATCATCTGACACATTTTATCATTTCCTCCTTGAAACTCTCTCTCCCCTGCACCTGAATGTCTGATAAGCACCTCAAACTTTAGCATGGACAATCTGGCTTCGTCTCTTCCTTCCCCTGGACCCGTTGCTGCCCTGGTTTCCCTACCCAGGTATTGGCAACTCTCTGCTTCCAGCTGCTCAGGCCCAAAATCACGGAGGCATCTTTGACTCTTTTCTTATTCTGCTGCCCCATATTCAGTTCATCAGTGCATCATATTGGCCTAACTTTTAAAACATATCCCAAGTCTGTCTGCTTCTCACCCCTCCAACATTACTGTCCTGGCCCAAGACACCATCATTTCCTACTTGGGTTGCTCCTGTCACCTTCTCGCTGGGCCTGCTCCTTTCTGTGACTTCTTTTAACATACCAACAGGGGAACTTGTTAAAGCAGAAGTCAGATCTGCTTAAAGCCCTCCAATGCCTTCCTAACTCACAGAGTGGGAGGCCAAGTCCTGACCTGGGCTTTCCAGGCCTGATACAGTCTGATCCCTTGTGACCTCACTGCCCCCTCATTTCACTCTTCATTGCCAAGTACACTCCGTGTTGGAGCCTTGCCTGGGATACTCTGCCCCCATGTATCCACACGGCTTACCCACACTTCACCTGCGGTTCAGGTCAAATATCACCTCCTTCGAGAGGCCTCCCCAGATTGTCCTCTTGATAACATTCTACTCTGTTCCTTTTCTCTGCCCACACTTGTCATCATTTTATATTCCTGTGTGTTTATTGTCTATATCCCCCGCCAAAATGTAACCTCCATGAAGGCAGGAATTTTGTTTCATTTTTACTGTCTCTCTAGAGACCAAAAAAGTGCAGAGCACATGGTAGAATTGCAATAAATATTAGTGTGTAAAGCTGTTTAGCTGAAATTTTGTTACACAGCTTTTTTAAAATATATCTAATCGTATCTCTAGTCATTCAACAAAGTCCATAGTTTATTTACATTTCTATATGGCTATGACAGGACACTTAAGTAACTCTGAGTGTCGCCAAGATGCTTTACTAAGTCGTGTTGATTCCGGTGAATTCACTCTGGAGTCTGGCCCTCAGCCATGCAAGTTAAGAAGAGAGATCTCAACAGTGGCTAAGGATAGATAGGACCCTGAGATGCGGACTTGTCTTAACTAATCTCCTAAGAGACCAGCAGAGAAGACAGAGGACCAATTTATTTACAATGAGAAACACAGATGGGTGAGTTGAGACTTGCACCCACTTCAGCAGTACATTCTCTTCCTGGAGGCAGGTTATGTGAGATGCCAAAGATCAGGAGTGCTTGGTGAATGCAAAACCAGGACAAGGTGTTGGCGCTGGCTGGCTTGATAGCTCCATCCCTGCCGTGCCTGCCAGGTGCTCTGGTCCTTCTGACAAGACGCACTTTCCCAGACATCCTCTGGATGGGCAGTGACGAGTTTTACCTTTGTGACTCTCCTTGGCATGTTCTCTCTTCAGGTCTTTGTAGATTAGGAAGCATTTACTGTCTTTAAGGTGACTTTCCATATTTCTGGTTTGATCCATTGTCATTTTATAATTAGGCTCTTTGAAGGCAATCTTCCCCTCCAGATCTGAATAGGCTAGCCTGTCAGTGCTAAGCATTCTTTCTCTATACCTGTGAGTTTGACAGACACATTGTTATATATGCTTACATTTTGGATAGACATCTTTCTATGACTTAAAAAGAGCTGGTGTCATTTACGATAAAATACCTAGGGACAATCTAAGAAAGATTGCTGCGCCCAGTGCAGCTCGGGACTGTGTCTGGAGACGGGCGAAGCAAGACTTAAGAAACAAAGAGACAAAGTAAAGAGCAAAGATGGGACCAGGGGACTCAAGATCTCGTGGATCTAGAGCATCGAAAGCCTAGTAGACATCATATTTATTAGGAGTATACAGCTCAGGAAAAAAATGCGATCAAAGAGGTGGGGCTTTAGATATTCCATGCCCTAAGCACTAAGTTCTGCTTGCTGGTTAACTGATTAACGTCAGGCCTCTCCCTTCCGGGAACAATCACCCTCCTTGGGGTATGCAGATTTTCTAAGGCTATCCTATTATTGCCTCCGGGACATCTTGAGATAGCAAATACTTCCCTCGGGTTAAACAGCATGCTTTCATGCCAGAACAAAGTTCTGTTAGTGGATGATCTGGCTTTCCAGGACGGTCCATAGTTTTACCCTAAGGAAATATCTGCCCTTCTTCGTTCCCTTACGTCAATCTCAGGATTTCTCCTTACAAATTTTCTTTAGCATATATACGTGCTATAGGTCATATCCTGCGTAAAACATTAAAACAAAGCAAGCACGTGCATTTTAAGCAAGTAAGTGTGAATATAGTATTTTAAGCTCATTGAAATTTAGGTGCGGATTGTTTTCTAGTTGCTTGTTTTCTAGCGGCTTGTTTTCCAGCAGCTTGCTTCCTAGCAAAAGATGTATAAGAACTCTATACTGAAAATGAAAAAAAAAAACCAAAAAAACAAAAACACTGCCGATAGTAATTAGAAGTGAAATAAAGGGAGGGATATAAGATGTTAATGGCTTGTAAAGTTCAATATTGTTAATACATCAATTGTTCCCCCCAAATGATCTGTAGAGTCAAAGGAGTCCCAATCAAAATCTCTGTGTTTCTTTCCTTCCTTCCTTCCTCCCTCTTTCCTTCTCTCTCTCAATCTGTCTCTCTGGTGGACATTGATCATCTGATTCTGAAATGTATATGGTAATGCAAAGGACCTAGAATAGTCCAGACAGTTTTGAAGAACAACAAACTTTGAAGACTTCACTGTTCAGACATTAAGATTTACTATAAAGTTACTGTAATTAGACAGGCCCATAGATCAATGGAACAGAATAAGGAGTCCAGAAACAGATTCACATATTCATAATCACTTGATTTACAACAAAGGCATTATTACAATTCAATGAGGGTAAGGGTGGACTTTTCAATAAATGATGCAGGCCAATTGGAGAGCTATATATTAAAAGCAAACAACCCACCCCCCAAAAAACCTTGACCTCTACCTCACACTATAGGCAAAATTACTTTGAGATAGATCACAGACCTAAATATGAAAGTCAAAATAATAAAACTTTTAGAAAAGAATAAAACATAAGAGGAATTCTTCATAACCCTGGAGTGGGCAAAGATTTCTCAAGACAACATTAAAAGCATAAAAAGACAAGCCTTAGAATGGGGAAGATATTTGTAGTACATACTTGTGACAGAGTGCCTGAACTCAGAATATGTTAACAATTCCTACAAGTCAACAAGAACCTGACAACTCAATTTAAAGATAGAAAATTTGAGTAACTGCTTCATAAAAGAAGATACTCAAATGACCAGCCAGCGTAACTGAAAAGGGCTGAAAGTCTTTAATCATCAGAGAAATGCAAATGAAAAGATCCCATTACGACACTTCGGTCAAAATTAAATGCACTGATAATACCAAGTGTTGACGAGGGTGTGGAGCAGCTGGAACTCACATACACAGTGGAGCATGGATTGGTACTCTCCCTTTAAAAATCATTTAGGCGTATTTACTGAAGCCAAATATAGATCTACACATGATTCAGCAATTCCATTCCTAGGTATATACCCAAGAGGAATAGTGGTTTTGTCTAAAAATCACCTGTACAAGAATGTTCAGAGCAACATTACTCACAAATGCCTCAAACTAGAAACAATCTAAATGTCCATGAACTGGAGAAAGATACATGGTGATATCTACAATAGGAGGAAGATGCACTGTAGTAGTAGCCAGTACCACACAGCAGCGAACCAGAGTGAACTGTTACCTCCAACGACGTGAAGAATCTTACAGGTGAAATACCGAGTGAAGGAAGTTAGATACAAGTGTAAATACCACATATAAAGTTGAAAAAACGGTACAACTAAGCCACAGGGATAGAGATCAGAATAGTGGTTACTTGGTGGTGGTGGAGGTAGTAGGGATGGAAGGCTATTCACTGGCAGGAAGCCTGCTGGGGGACTGGACATTTGCTATCATATATATATGTATATATATATATATTTTTTTTTTATTTATTTATTGAAGTGTAGTCAGTTTACAACGTTTTGTCAATTTCTGCTGTACAGCATAATACTTCTGTCATAACTGAACATACATATATTCATTTTCATATTCTTTTTTCACCATAAGTTACTACACAATATTGAATATAGTTCCCTGTGCTATACAGTATGAACCTGTTTATCTATTTTATGTATATTAGTTAGTATCTGCTGCTACCTCCTGATTTAAGTGATAACTACATGGGTGTGTACATAGGTAAAAATTCATTTGGCTCAGTTAGGAGGGCTACAGAGATGGGGACAAGCACAAAGGCCTTAATATTTGCACACTTCACTGTGTAAGTTGTACTTTAATAATCATTTAGAAAGGAGTTGGTACTCTATCTTAAAAAATAGTGAAGTATACCATGTGTCCTTAAAGTTAAAAAAAAACACAACAACCTGACACAGGAACTATATATTCACTCTCTTGTAATGACCTATAATGGAAAAGAGTCTGAAAAATTTCAGAATAGATACATGTATACGCATAACTGAATCATTTTGCCATACACCTGAAACTAAGACAATGCTGTAAATCAACAATGCTTCAATAAAAAGTTGTTTATTTTGAAAACAAACAGATAAAAACCAGGCACTTCTTAAAATGTGGACTGTTCATACCCATAGAATTCCTTAGATCCACGAAAAAAACCATTTGAATTCCCATAAAAAAATTTTGGAGTCCTTTATATTTAAAAAGAATTGAAGTTAATCAGAATATGATTCAGATCCTTTATTCAGAATGTATCTGGGTGTGGCCCAGTCAGTTTAGCTGATGTGGCCGGCAGACTCTAAGACACCCCCAGTGCTCTCTGCCCGCTGGTGTCCATGACTTTGTGCAACCCCTCCCCTTTGAATGTGGTTTGCTTCTACCCAATGGAGTGCAGCAAAGCTTAGCTTACAGAGGACTATGAGTGAGATCACGCTAGCCACCTCTACTGCCTCCGGCCTTATGTGCTTTAACTACGCAAGCCGCTCTGTTGGAGAGGCCCACATGGCCAGAAATTGGGAGGGGCCTCCACACACGGCCAGCAAGACACTGATGCCTTCAATCCAACAGCTTCGAAGAACTGAGTCCTGCCAACCAAACTGAGTGTGGAAGTGGATCCTTCCCAGCTGAGCCTTGAGATGAGACCATCTGACACCGTGAACGTAGCCTCGTTGACAGACCCTGAAGCAGAGGACCTGGCTGAGCCAGGTCCAAATGCCTGACCTGCAGAAACTATTTGATAATAAGTGTGTGTTATTCTAAGTAGCTTAAATTTTGTGGCAAATTGTTATCACAGAGATAACTAGTTATTGTGATATTAAAAAAAATTTTTTTTTGTTGTCTTAATGGTGGTACTGGGGATGGAAGCTAGGACCTCATGGGGGCTAGGCATGCACCCTACCACTGAGCTATACTTGGCCTCCCTGATATTAAAAGATGTTAGTTAATATGATTGAACAGGCATCCTTACCTTCCAGGAGTTAACAATCTGAGATGATCACTATTATGGACTGAATGTTTGTATGCCCCACAATTCATATGTTGAAGCCCTAATTGACTATATTTGGAAATGGGACCTCTAAGGAATTAAGGTTAAATGAGGTCATAAGGGTAAGGATGAGGCCCTGATCCAGTTGGGTTAGTACCCTTATAGGAAGAGACACCAGAGAACACGCGCGCTCTCTCTCTCTCTCTCTCTCTCTCTTACTCTCCCTCTCTGCCATGCTAGGACAGTGAGAAGGCTGCCATCTACAAGCCAGGAAGAGGGTTCTCACCAGAAACTAGTTCAGCTGACACCTTGATCTTGGACTTGCCAGCCTCCAGAGCTGTGAGGAGTACATTTCTGTTATTTAAGCCACCCATTCTGTGGTATTTTGATAGGGCAGTTCATCCTAAGGTAATTACCAACTGTGTTTTTTTGTTTTTGTTTTTTTTTAGCCAGAATAATTGCAGAATTATAAATACTTGAACAGGAATATGGAGCTAATCTACAATGTCCTGAAGGAATCAGAAACAACTTAATTCTTTAAGTGCCAGTATGTGCCAAGCACTGTTTTATTCTCTGGACTTAGTTTAAACAGTGTCCCTAACCTTCATGGAGCTTAGATTTTAGTGGGGATCACAGAATAAATAATAAAAGAGAATTGACAAGGAAGTTCTGGTTATGTGATAAGGACTATAGTGAAAATAAACACAATTTTGATAAGGTGGTCTGGGAAGGCATCCCTGAGGCAGTGGCATTTGAGCTTTGACAAACTGAGCACCCAGGCATCAGAAGATCTAGACAGCTCTGCAAAAGGGGACAACAGCATGGGGGCTCTGACGTGGAGAGGACCTCAGCATGTTTAAGGAAAAGAAGTGAGGACAGTAGAATTGAAGCATAGCCAGGAAAGGGGAAGAGTCCGAGATGCATTTGGAGAGAAAATCAAGAGCCACGTCATGCAGGACCTTGTAAACCATTGCCAAGTTTGATTTTATGCTAAGAGCAATAGGGAATCATTAAACTCAGTTGCAACATAAGGGAGTGATAAGATCTAGAGAATGTTGCAAGTCCAGCTGCTGTCTATGGAAACTTGGTGGGAGAAAAGCAGGAGTGGAAGCAGGAGAAGAGTACTGAGGCTACTGCAGCGGTCCAAGCTCAAGCAGACAGTGGCTAAGGTTAGGGTGGTGGCAGAGGAGAAGGGGATGGGTTTCAGATGGATTTTGGAGGGGGAATCAGTAGGATCTGATGATGGACTGGATATGGGTAGTGAGAGAAAGGAACGAATCAAAGATACCAACATGTGCTGGCTTTAGCCTGGGGCATGACTGAGAGGCAGAGACTAGAGGAGGCACAGGTCTGGGGCCAGTTCTAACCAACATGAGATTATGGTTCTTTCTTTCATGCAAATGATAGAAGACACGTCCTTCAAAACATAAACATCTAAAAGGGGAATGAGATGTTACCAAAAAGACAGCTCAAAAGTACAGTACTATTAGAAGTAATTATTTTGACTTTAGTGACTCATAAACCTGGTTTTTGAAGTATTTAAAGGTATGCACCATTAGTAGCCAAATGAGTCATTGTAATTTATTATTGGGATAAAAATCTCTGTATCATACAGGATCTTCAATTATCAATGACACTGAAACACAATCCAGATATTTCCCAATATGTGAATGAAGGAAGATTAATAAAATGGCAGCACTTAGGCTAACAGATTGCTTCTTCTTTGCTTGCCCTTAAAGCAGTCAGCTGACCTGACTGACCGGTTGCTACTCACAGCTCCAGGCCTGTTGTTAAAATAAAGCTATTAGGTTTACTGTTTCTGCTTTATTCCAGTAATCGAAAGTAACAGTCATACTTGGTTTCTGAGTTGTTCTCCAGGGAGAAGGTCACAGAACTGTAACCTTACAAAATAGGTTAAATACCAAGAAGACCATGCCTTGGGTGCTAATGAGATAAAGAGATGGAAAAAGTGACAACCGTGAGCCTCTATTGAATTGGTCACCTGGAGGCATCATGACGCCACTCAGTCTAATGAGAAAATGATTCTGTTGACAGCTATCAATGCTTTATTGTTTGAGCTGTGGCCATAGAATCACCCTGCCCATCCCCAAGGTGGGCTCACAGTTTTGAAGGCACCAGCCTGCTGTGAATCCCCTTGGCCCGGCAAAGTAGTAAAGCTGTGTTTCTTCTAAGCTCCAAGACCCTGTTTCTCTGAGTTGCAATTTGGCTTATCAGGGACGATCTTTTGGGGGGGGGAGGCGCCGATCTTTCGGCAACATGAAGAGGTTCAAAAATATTTTCTGAAGATGGTTCTCTAGGAAGTCAGTCTCCCACCTTCTCAGTCTGCTGGTTTTCTGAATAAAGTCGTTATTCCTTGCCCCCACCCCCATATATATCTTTTTTCTTTGTGTGTATGTGTGTGTGTGTTGTTTTTTTGATTTGCCTGCCCCGTGGACCTAAATAAAAGAACCAGTTTAGGAATCTCTCACTCTTTATGACAGTCTTGTGTGGAAAGTGCAAACTGAATGATACTTAAGATGCCAGTAGAAAACATCTTGCCCCTTCCTTAGCAGCTGCTAGAAAGCAGGCCTGGGGAGGGGCAAGGGTTGCAGCGATATGGCTGATATGGCCGCGTCAGCATTGCTGGAGGCAGTGGGCCGGGGCTCCCGGCACAAGCCAGGCAAAGCTAACACACTACGGATATTGTCTTAATCAACATACTGCTAATTGGCTTTATCTCACTTTCCACTTTCCTTGGCTCAAATTATAGCCTTAATTGGGTCCTAAACACTGGGGATTTGTGACCACTTCGATTGCAACTTACTTATGAAATATAAACTGGATTAGACTGCAGTGGCTGGGTGTAAGGAAGAAACAGGATTCCAAGACAGGATTGTTGCTTTCAGGGTTGATAATCTCCGTCTTCAGCCCTGACTTCTCTCTTCAGCTCTGAAGTATGTTTTCAATAGCCTGATTGACATTTCTGAAGGTCCCATGGTCACTTTAATATCAACCCACATCAAACTCTTTTCACAGTCTCATCCCCTCGTTGCTGAAAGATCGGCCCCAGTCCCTGATGAGCCAAATTGAAACTCAGAGACAGGGTCTTGGAGCTTAGAAGAAAGACACAGCTTTATTACTTTGCCGGGCAAAGGGGACTCACAGCAGGTTGGTGCCTTCAAAACTGTTGAGCCCACCTTGGGGATGGGCGGGGTGATTATATGGCCACAGCTCAAACAATAAAGCATCGATAGCAAGCAACAGAATCATTTTCTCGTCTTAAGACTCAGAGTGGCGTCATGATGCCTCCAGGTGACCAATTCTATAGAGGCTCGCCGCCGCTGTCACTTTTTCCATCTCTTTATCTTGTAAGAGCCCAAGGTGCGGTCTTCTTGGCATTTAGACTATTTCATAAAGTTCTGTGACCTTCTCCCTGGAGAACAACTCAGAAACCAAGTATGACTGTTACTTTCGATTACTGGAATAAAGCAGAAACAGTAAAGTTAATAGCTTTATTTTAACAACAGGCCTGGAGCTGTGAGTAGCAACCAGTCAGGTCAGTTGACGGTACTAAGAGCAAGCATAAGAGAAAGCAATCTGTTAGCCTAAATGTGGCCATTTTCTTAAGTTTCCTTCACCATGGCCCGGTTATCCTCTTGTTTCCTGTTTCATTCCCTGGTAGCTGCTTGGTTCATTCGGTCTCCCTCCCCAGAAGCTTTGTAACCATCTTTGTCTTCTTTCTCTTCCTCACCTCTCACAACCAGGATTGACACCATTGCTTAAATCTCTCTCCAATTGGTCCATTTATTTATTTAGTCCTTTTATTTTTTCATTTCAAGTGTCATCATCTCTTACCTGATCATGGCAAGGGCCACCTCACCTGTTCTCCAACTTCAAAACCTCTCCCAGTTCAAATTGATTCCCTATCCTTTGACTGATCCTTCCCAAAACATCAGTGGAATCTCATTCCTGTTTTTAAAACTTTTGGTGGCTTCCCCACTCACAAAAAGATAAAATCCAAATCTCTCAGAAAGGCTTCAGGTCTTAGCTCAAAGGTCAGCTCCCCTGAGAGGCCTAATCTCACCACCCTATGTAAAGTTGAACTGCTGTGTAATTCTATCACCTGATTTATTTAATTCATGGTTCTTCTTACAATTTATAATCCCCTTACCTGTTCATGTGTTTATCTGCTCCCACCGCCTAGAATGTGAGGTCTACGCGGGACAGTGATCTAGATAGTGTTTTTCATAGTGGAAAGTAATCCCCGCTTAGCATCATGATGGTACATGACAGGCCCGCAGTAATAATGTGTTGAATGATTGCCCCTCACTTCGCTTTCCAGCTTCATTCCCTTCACTCCCCACGACATAATTTGTGATCTAGTTACTTCAAAAGTCTCCCTTTCTCCAAGTAAACTTCAAATTATTTGCACTTTTCTTTTCTTCCTTTCTTCCTTCCTCTTTCTGAATTGTTCCCTCTACCTGGCATGCTCTTCTCTTGTCTACTTACTGAATCCCAGCTTTCCTATCAAGACTTCTGAAGTCACCTCCTACGTGAAGTCTACCTTGACTCATCTGAAAATATAGTTCCTTTTAAGTCTTCAGCAAGTAACATGGTACCTAGCACATTCTGATGCAGGAAAAATGGGTGTGGGGCATGAGGAGGGCCGTGTTCCAGGTCTTGGTGAGTCCTTGGGACGTGCCCCACCGGGTGTGGGTCCTTGGCTTCGCGCAGGAAACAATTCAAGAGCAAGACACAGTTGAGTAAAGGTAGATTTAGAGAGAGACATAGGGCACAGAGGGTAGGCTATTTCAAAAGACAAGAGAAAGGCAAGGAAAGAGGTGTGGGAGTTAGGTGCTCAGGTTAAGTTAAAAATAGGCGCACACTCCATAGACAGAATGCAGGCCATCTCCGAAGAGGAGGAGTGAAAAAGGGCGGCCAGGTGTGGTGGTGCCAGTTTTTATGGGCTCAGTAGCTTCACATGCCTACAGGTGGGATCATTCCTACTACCCTAGGGGAGGGGCTGGGATTCCTAGGAATTGGGCCACCGCCCACTCTTTGGCCTTTTATGGTTAGCCTTGGGACTGTCATGGTGACTGCAGGCATGTTATTTATCACATTAATATGTTACAATGAGCATATAATGAAGCTCAAGGTCTACTAGAAGTCAAACCTTCCACTATCTTAATCCTCAAGGCCAACTAGGAGTTGAATCTTCCACCATTTTGGTGTTAATTGTTGTCATTCCTTGAATGGCTGTGCCCTGCTCCCTTCCATTCTGTCTCAATTCCAGGTACTAAATAAATAGTCCTTAGTTGTGTTACCTTGCTGCTCCAGTCTATGGAAGGCAGAAACAAAAATGATGTGGAGCAACTCATTTCAAGTTCTCAAAAGCCACACGTTACAAACGGCTACTGTACTGGACAATGCAGATTCAGATCCTGTGCTTTTCCCACTGGACCATTAGTTCTAGAACGTTAGTCCCACTAGCCGTTCATGCAAAAAGGGAAATCCTTTGTCAAACTTTCTAAGAATTTACAAGCGCATATTAATACACATAAAGAATTTAGAACTTTAACTTTCCCGTATTTGATTCCTCCCCTCCCCTTCACTAACCTTCTGTGTTAACACTTTGGAGCGAGTTCTAAATTCGAAGAGCGAAGGAATATCCGAGTCAAGTCTGTCTCAGGCACCATTTATCAAACTTTTGCTGGGGGGGGGGGGCAGAGGAGGTAACGTCCAGATCCCACCTTAGGAATAAAACGGGCTGCGAAACACAGCCTCAGGTAATCTATGGTCTTTGCTAATATCCCCAGTTACTGCCGCCAATGTTTTCATTGAACAGCTTTATCAATGAGTTTCAGCGCATACTGATGTAAAATTAGCTCGTATTCCCGAATCCGCTGCCATCACAGTCCTAGCCTGCAAATTTATTCCTTCAACAAATATTTCTTGAGCGCCTGCATACATATTGGTGGACAGAACAGCTCCAAAGCTCCGCACTAGGGAGGCGAGTCTAGTGGGGAAGGAGGGAGTCCTGGTAACACCTGCGCCCTCTGTCCCCGGCTGTGCCCAGCACCCCTCTTGCATAAGCACATTAAACAGGCGCCACTACCCTAGGAAGCAGGCATTATTCTCACTTCGCAGAAGACTAAGAACAGGTCGAGTAACTTGTTATGAGCCACGTGGCCCCGTCCGGAGGCCCGCGCTCGGCTGACACCAGGGGCACGCGTGGGTGCCTCGGTCCCCTCCAAACGCCTCCACGGACGCGGTCGGAGGAGAAGCGCGGCCGCCGCGACCTCGGGCGGCAAGAACCGCGGGACCTCACAATGCGCCGGAAGCGGCGCGTCTCCGGGCCCTTCCTCGCGCTGTCGGCGCCAGAGCTGACCCGTCGCCCGTAGCCTCCCGCGCCGCTCCCACGCGTCCCCGGATACCCGCCGCAGAAGCCAGACCGGATTGGGGCGGAAATCGCCCTACTGCCAGCCGGAGCACGAACTGCCGTTCCCGTGAGGCTTTGCGGCGCCGGGCGGCTGCTGCGCAGGCGCACGCACGGCGTGCGTGGCGGCGTCAGCGGTTCTAGAACGTTGCTGTGGTAGCGCTCGGGCGCCATGTTAGGACGAAGGGGAAGGAGGAGAAGCGCTTAAAGCGGCGGGAGCGGGTGCGGGAGTGGGGTTGGACCCAGGGCTGAGGTAGGCTCCCCCCTCCCTCCCGCCTCAGTGGATCATGCCCAGGGCGGCAGTGGCGGCGGTTGCGGGGGGGAAGTGACTGGGCGGTGCCGGCGCAGGAGACGATGCCGTTGTAAGTGATTTGTATTCTCTTTTCTCTCGCACGCCGGCGGGGCTTTGGGGGCGTCAAGGGAGGGGGGCGGGGGGGCGCGCGAGCCGGGCCCTCGCCCCGGGGGGGAGGCAGGCGGGACTGGGGCTTCTTCCTGTTTCCTCTCCCACTCGTCGCCGCACTTCCCCTTGTGCTCGTTCCCGCTTCCCCCCACCCCTTCCTGGCTTCAGCGGCCGTGGGGCCGGGGGCCTTCCCCTTCCGGAAGATTCAGAGGAACCTCTAACCCTACTATTCTTGCTTCTCCGCCTCGTCCTATTAGAGAAATGAGGGGAAAAAAAAACAGTGCCCAGCGGCTGGGGAGGAAGGCCCTGCTCCTCGCGGGGTCTGCTTACGGGGTTGGGGCTCGCCCCCCGGCGCCTCTTCGGCTCATTTCGCTGCTTCTGTTCCCGGCCTCCCTCTCCTTGCCGTTTCCGAAATGCCCAAATCGTGGCCAGTGTTAACCCACTTCCACGTCTGAGCTTGCATGAGCACCCAGTTTTGAGCGCCGAGCCCCTCTTTTAGAACTGCTCCCCGGGCTTTCAATCGCTAGGAAAAGGGCACTTTCCAGGGTGCCCCCTTCGAAAAGCCCTGTGTTGTGTATTGCCCTCCCTGTTTTGTTTTGATAGGTTAGCCAGATTTCATCCTGCTTCCTTCTCTCTGCATCTCCAGTGATACTTTTTGTTCTTCTGGTTGTAGACTTAAAGCTGGTCTATCTGTGCTTTCTCATCTCACTGGGCCTACGTCTTATACTTTCTTTTCCTTATAGGGTTTTTAAAAAGTTTTCGTTTTCTTTCTTTCTCTTTCAAAGAATGGAATGTAATTTGAGAACTCATTGTTGGGATCGAAAGATTACAGCCTTTTTTTTTTTTTTCCTGCGTACATACAGCACTGTAGAGGCCTAAATAGTGAGACTGCATTTCTCCCATTTTTGAAGATTTAAGTGTAAGAGACGAGGGACCGAATTTTCTTTGTAGCTTCAAAGCGAAGCATGTAATTGACACTTGCAGTTTTACTCAAATGCAGCGTGAAGGTTTTAGGGTTTCTAGACACCTGATGTAACACCTGATGTTTATTGTATTATTTTTTACGTGGAAAAAAGCTTTTTTGCAGATAGCGCTGATTATAGTTTTACAGTTTTATTTACATGTGTGTCTCTCTTTACAGGTGAGGCTTTAACTTTGACACAGGCTTTAAAGACATCTGTCCCATTTTACAGGATATTTTAAAAAGGAATTTCGTGCTCCTTCTCACCCATTCCTGTCATTTTGTTAAGAAGCCTATCCACATATTTCTGTAATGAGAATATTTGTTTTAACTGGTTATACAGACCTAAAAATCTTGTAGTCTGCAAGATCTCTGTTAACTGACTCATCCTTGTGTGGAATGATAAGAGTTACTATGAGAACTGAGTCTAAGCAAGATTTTTGTGACATAAAAAAAAATTCAGCAGCAGTTAAAATAAACCTAAATGTTGCAGCAGTGCCATGTGACTTCTTTGTGTTAGCTCACATTTTATTGCTATTTTTGAAAAGGGACTTCTCTTTCTAATAATCATGTCAGTATTAAAAATTGATCAGTACTAGGAAATGTATTTCTTACAACGCTTTAGTGAAGAAATAATTTAATCTGTCTTTCTCTTTAGAAAGTAAAAGTACTTTTATACCTACTTTTCCCCAACATTCTTTTAGGAAGGGAGGTGTACATTTCCTTTAAAGATATAAGTGCTTCATATTCTTTGGAAGTTAGTTCAAATGTTTGAAATAGAAGACAAAGTGAAGACAGTAGATTCACACATGGACATTGCCTTTCTCGTGTGTTTCTTGAAATGTGAATAGTATGACCAGTTTTTCATTAGCTGTCCCTCTTATTTTTAACCCGAAGTGTTTTACTTTCAAAATATACAACAAAAAGACCAAAGACTACTTAGTTAAATAGGCTTTTTTTCCCCATCATTAATTTGCTTTCTTTGTTTTTCATGTTCTGGTGTCATTAATTTTGTTTCTTTGATGTTCTGAATTGTGATTCCCAGGCTATCTTGTGTTTGACTTCCACTTTCATTTTTGGTATGCCTGTTCTGTTACTTTGGGTGAGTGGGTGGGGTTAAAGTGTAGATCATAGATGAGTTGTCAGAATGGATGAAATCAAAACAGATTATTGAAGTACAGGTCATTACAAAACATTGTGAACAAGCCTCCATATTAAATACATAATTAAATACATAATTTTGAAAGACTGGTATGGTTAAGACCCATCATGATGAAGCTTCTGAAAGTTTTGATAGTCTCAGGATCCATTAATACAGGGTTTCTCATGTTGATACTACTGATGTTTTAGGCTGATAATTCCTTGCAGGGGGCAAGCCTCTGTATATTAGTGTGTTAACAGCATCCCTGACCTCTACTAGATTTCAGGAGTCCCACCCATCTCCTCAGTAATGACAACCAAACATGTCCAGATACTGCCAGATATACCTGGGGGCCAAAACCTCTTTGTTGAGAATCACTGCTTTACTTTAGAGTAATACCCTTATTATGGAAACTGTATTCTGATTTCTGCCCTGCTCCGTGCTGGTCAGATCATTATTTTCTATTAACTCAGTTCTGGCTATCACACTGGTGATAAAAAGAGTTTAAGGAGAGTAGGCAATCAGTGACTTAGCATTCATGCCACTTTTGTAGAATGTTGTTGACGTTATTGGAAGAGGTATTTAGCAAGACCTGGGGGAGACAGTAGCTTTTTTTCCAAGTATTTGTGGGGCTGTCACAAAGAAGAGGGAATTTGAGTAGTTTCATAACAGGCAGAACTGGGACCTTTTGGTGGCTAGTAACACTGTAGCAGTGGTTCTCAGTGTGATTTGTAGAAGCCTGGGCATTGGGGGTCCTTGAGATCCTTTTGGGGAGTATATAAAATCCAAACTGTTTTCACAGTAATATTGACATGGTACGTCTTTTTTACTCTGTTGATGTTTGAACCAATTGTGCAAAAGCAGTGGTGGGTAATGCTGCTCCTGCTTTAGGAAGAATGGAGGCAGGGCACCGTATTCTACTAGTTGTCTTTGTATTACTACAATATACACACACAGAGTTTGGAAAAACAGGCCTCTGTGAAGCAGTAAAAAAATACTGATTTTATTAAGTCTTGACCCTTGAGTTTGTCTTTTAAATAAGTTGTGATAAAATGGGAATTACACAAAGTTGTATGCGAAAAAGGAGGATGGTTGTTTTGCAAAGAGCACATGAGTGATTTGTGAGCTAAGCTAGTGCTTTTCTCATGGAGCTCTGTTTTTACCTGAAAGAACAAGTTACGAACTATGGATATTCATATTTGACTACTTAGCATTTACTTGAAAAATGAATTGACCCTGTCTCTTTAAAGAAAACAACTGAGTATTTGTGGCCAATGATACAATTTGAGCTTTCAAGCAAAAATTAGAATTTTGAAATGCTTTTTTCTGTCCTTGTGAGCTTGACAGCCTCCCAATAAGTAAAAGAGTTTGTGATTAGATTGATGGTGATTATTAATGAACTCTTTTTTTTTTTTCCCTTTAAGCAAGCATTATCAGTTTTTTTGGTGGGGGGAAGGTTAGGTTTATTTACTTTTCATGGAGGTACTGGGGATTGAACCTAGGACCTTGTGCATGATAGTGATAAGCATGTACTCTACCACTGAGCTATATCCTCCCTTGATGAGCATTTTTTGATACTGTATGATAATATGTTACCATTTGGAAGATATGCATATCTTCAGTGAACCCACATTTCCAAACCACCAATCATAATGTGATAAAATCATACATGGGTAAAAAGGTACATTTAAAGTGCAGGGTGGACCAATGGATTTTATTGCAAGAGTACGAAGGGTTTATTGATGTGATTTCTGCTTTCATACTGTAATCTTTAAGAAATTAACCACTTGTGGCATTTTGGTGTAATATTAAAGAAGAATATCCACTATTTGAAAAGTCTTCCTGAAATATTCCTTTCCAGTTATAATGATATAATGCCAGGTTTTCTTGATGTGCAGTTACGGAAACAACTTATCGAAAAGTATTGAATGCAGAAGCAGCAGCCCTTGACTAAGTCAGAATTAAACAGATTTGCAAAAATGTAAAACAGTGCTGTTTTCACTGAGTATTTTTGTTTTGGAAAAGTTGTTTTTTTTAAAAGTTACTTATGTTAACATGTAATAGATTTCTTGTTACTAAAATAAATAGACATTTAAAAAAATTTCCCAGTTATAATTTCCAATGCAGTAAATATTGGCAGACATAATCCATATAAACAAAAGCTCTTTGGAGTCCTCAGTAAGTTTTAAGAGTTGTAGGGTCCTAAGACCCAAAAAGTTTGAGACCTGCTGCTGTAGGGTAGTAGCTGACAGCTCTCCAAAGCTGCTGTTACCAGTGGTGGTTAGTATAGCATCTCTGGTGGTTTTTGAACACAGTTTGGAGGAATGGACACACACATGATTGAAAGACATTTTTTGTTGTCAATGAAAAACAACAATGTCTTAGATAACCTTTAGGAAAGAGATTTTTGTTTCTCAGATTTTAAGATTTAGATTTTGTAATGAATTGCTTACTGCTTAATAAATGTTGGCTGTGGTTTTGAAATGTGATATTTTAGCTTCAGCATTTTCAGTTCATGTTTTTTTGATGGAGAAGTTCAGAAGGAAGGTTTTGGATTTGAGTAAATTTATAAGCCTATTCAGTTCCTGTTCCCTGACACCTATCCCCCACGTACCCCCACCTCTGCTCCAAGCCTTCTGACCTGAAAACATACAACTTTTAAAATGTTTTGATTTGTCAGAATATTCCATTCCTTGGTAACTCAGCAACTTTAAGTTAGCATTACAGTTAAATTTCACCTTCAGTTAAATCTAGGCAGGTTTATGAAAGTTACTTTTAGGCAAAATGAGGCCAATTGGAGTCCCAGCTATTTCTCATTTTTGGTTGGGTTGGAGAAGCTTGTCTTTTATTTTGTATGTTCAATGTTCTGATTGTTTAGCAGGTTTTAAATAATTGTACAGTGTCAGTTTATAATTCACAAATGACACCATTGCAGGTGATAGTGATTCTCAAAGTTGGTTAAATTGAGGCTCAGAGTCATCACTTATCTGAGGTCTTAAGGGTGCTCCGTTGTAGATAGGAGCTTAATTGAACTCTAGGTTCCATGTTCCATTCTCACTCTAGTACTATACCTTTCCTGTTGTGTACCTTGTTGGAAACTGTGTTTCCTTAGCTCGATTGGAGTCTGTTTACATGTCTTAAGTAGAGTTAATTTTCAAAATCAAGTTCTGTGGAAGATTGTTGTACAGTCTTTGGATTGTAAGTTTGCAGAATTTTAC
Organism: Camelus dromedarius; assembly: GCF_036321535.1. NCBI lineage: Eukaryota > Metazoa > Chordata > Mammalia > Artiodactyla > Camelidae > Camelus > Camelus dromedarius. The sequence continues at coordinate 86,756,986 of NC_087440.1, forward strand.
AGTGTTCTCCTTTGTGAAAATGTAAGAACTTGGGGAAGAAAAAAATGTACGAGTTTAAATTAGATATGTTTATTCCACTTCTGTCACAGAATTGTCTTTCAAATTTGTTTTCTCGTCTATATGGTTCAGAAACCAGCTTGTATTCCACAGTAGTTTTCTTTTTTTTTTTTTTTTTTAGTTTTTAAGTTATTATTTAAGAATAATGTTCTTGTCATTTTGGTTATCAGAAACATCAAAATTGCATTTCCTGGTGTTAATGTGTATAATACTATGATTTAATATATTTTGACTCTTCTTTTCTGATACACTTTTATGCTTTTCCGGATTCTGTAGTTACATTTCCTTCATTTTCAAGTTGTGCTTGACAAATATTGATGCAGGAGTGCTGTGATTTGGCTGTTTTTTTTTACTTCTAGCCCCTCTTGGAGAGAGGGCAAGGGGACAGTTGCAAGTGCCCTTAGGAGGAAAGGAAAAATAACCTGGCATTGTTATGACTGAATAACAAGTACTTTTTCTCTGCATAATCAACCGTGTATTTCCAGTTTGGCTTTGGGATTCACCATAATTTATTCCCCTTGGGCATAAACTATTCCTTCATCTGTGTTTGAGTCTCTGCTGCTGCTTGCTAAATACCAGCTGGATGATCCACCTGGAATACATATTTTAAGACTAGAGTTAGGTTCTAAATATGTTTAGTACCACTTACACAGGATGGCAGGTGAATTAGCCATCCTCAGAATAATTTCTTAGTGAGCAAATACATTGTCTTGATTATATGCTTGACTCTTAAGCTACCAGTAAAATTAAAATACATATTAAACCTCTTATGAAAGAGGAGATTGTATTATTTCTGCTAAGCATTAATATTTAATGCACATTCAGATACTTTAGAGAGATCCCATATTCCTATTCTGTTCAGTGTCCTTTTTCCCTGTTTAATTCGAATGGGCACATTATATTTGATGTTAAGGCCTTTAAACAGCAGATTATACTGTGATTACATTAGATGTTATTGTGATTTATCTGATTGCTTCCAACGAAGGATATCAAGTAAATTAAGCTTTCAGTTTTAACTTCACTGACTAAAGCTAGGAAGAAATGATAGTGTTTTCTTTTGGCTATGAGCTACACGTTTTGAGGCCGTTGACACTGTTAGTATCATGGGCCACCCAATTCCAAATGCCGCATACGAGGGGGCAGGGATTCATCAGTAGCTTTGTTTAAATTGGGATGCAAAGTCGTTAAACCTTAACTGTTTTGGAAAACACCATTGGTGATTTGTCGTCCTTTCCTTTGTGTGTTAGTCATCTGCCTAGACTGCCCTTTGCCCCTTCTCCCAGTCATTTAGAGTGCACACCTCCTTAACCTTTTGCTTCGGCATAGCCTTGATTCTTTGTTTCTGTAATATTTATTTTAAGCTTTTACTTTGCATTCATCTGTTGTTCAAGGATCTGAATCCCAGACCAAATTTAGATGGTCACTGAGAACAGAGATTATCTTTGTATTCCTGATTTTAGCATTGTCTTTCATACATATTTAGAATCCTAGTTCAGTAAATTTCAGCCTAATAAATAGTATGCTTTCTGACAAAAATAAGTTAAATGAGGAAAAGGTTCTTTTAGGAAAATTGGATTGATGAAGTTTGATAACCTTGGATACTTTAGCAGTTTTCTGGAGCCATCTGTAAAGCATGATTTGCTTTGTATTTTTCTAATCATGAAGTATTACACTGAAAAATCTACTTTAAAGTTTTTATTGTATTCATTTCTTTAAAAAACATGTTTTGATTAGCATAAACTAAAAAGCTAATTATTGTTTTATATTGGTTTTTTTTTGGTGTCAAGAAATGATTTTAGGGAGTGATTTTTGCCTCTACTATCACAAGCTTAATGGTGACAGTATAATTAGGTGATTTTCAACTTTTGTATGACTTCATTAATATTTATATTTAAAAGCAATTTAACAAATTGAAACAAAATCTTTTAAAATGAAATTCTCCCATATCAGTTCAGCTTGGTTTATTTCTATACATGTATAGACATAATACACAAGTAATTTTTAAAAATACAAGACTATTGTCAAAGATATAGAGAGGCACTTCACCATAGAGGCTATGATTATAGTCAGGTGCCTGAGATCATACCCTGGCCTAGTGAATTTAGGTAAGCCTTTTCTCTCTTCAGTTTCTTCATCTGTAAAATGGAGACAATTAATAGAGTCGTTGGAACAATTGGAAATAATGTAAGGTGCTTGACACACCGCCTGAAATAATGTTGTGGTTTCAATAAATACTAGCTATTATCATAATTATGTTTTACAGCTTTTTCCACCTGTCATATTGTGGGCATCTTTCCATGCTACTACATGTGATAACTACCTCATTCTTTTTATATGGCATAGTATAACTTGTAAGAATTAGGCAGTCCTGTATTATGTTAATAGATATTTAGGTAATTTCCATTTTGTTAGTGCTCTGTATATAGTGCTCCAGAGAATGACCTTGGATATCTTCTTGTGCTATTCCTATGAGAAGGGTCAAATTCCAGAATCTGTGGGATCAAGAAAGGTATTTATTTACAAATACCAAGCATACCCCCTCTCTAAGGGATAACACTGGGGTAGACACTGCTCATTTCAAGTTTATTGTTGCTCTACAGGATTTTAGGCCCATGTTTGGCCTATCTTCTAATCCATTATATTTCTACACCAGGAGTGGCTGGAAATTTGTACTTTGATGTAATCTTTCATATATTAAAAATGTGTTGTAAATTAAAGAGGATATATTCCAACTTCAGAGTCTTCAATTTGAGTCCTGTATCCTAGTATTTTTCTGTAAGATAGATTGCTAGAGGTGAAGTTGCTAGGCATAAGCTTTAAAAAAATTTATTGAATATTGCCAAATTGCTTTTTAAAATGATGTACCAAGTTCACTTCCTTTGTGATAGATAAGAGTGCTCATTTTCTTATACCAGCACCAACATTGGAGGTTTATAATAAGTCTTTTATTTTTACCAGATGTACATCAGCTTTGTTTTTCTCCAGTCTGGCAGAAAAAATGATTGTCTTAATTTACTTACTTGCTTTGCAGTGAAACTTTTAAAAAGTTGATCTAAGAATGTATTAAGAATACAGGTTTCCCTCGTTGTCCAAAAGTAGAGTGGTCCTATGAGACCTTTTGTAAGCTGAACTTTGGAATAAAGTGAAGAAGTAATTACCTTAGGACACATCTTTCTAACAGATGCACAGAAGAAACTGAGGTAAAGCATAGCTGCTCACAGACACAACAAAGCTGTGGTGGTTTGATGTTGAGTATACGTGTTTCCTGGGGAAGGAGCTTGGTGGTGCCACTCTTAACTGCTCAGGGTGCATGATGCCTCTGAAATGGCTGGCTGCAAAACAAATGCTGAACGCTGTTTCTGCATTTTGCCTGGTTTCCATAAAAGTGAAAATCCTCTTTGGGTTTCATTTAGCTAGCAAAAACAAGTACTAATGTAGGTCTTTCATTTGAGTATTTGATGCTTTCCTTACTGACTTGAAATGGTTGTCAATAAAAATATCTCCAAAGATTGGTTATACTTTGACTGTTTTGAATATATGGCTATTAAATTACAGTTAGCAAATCATAGGAATTTGCACTGTTTGTAATTATTTTACCAGAGTGGTTCTTGATATTTCAGAACCTACACGTTGGTTAAACTGGATGCCTAAACTTTTGAAACAAGTATTTAGCTGAAATAAGTAGGCTACAGTCACATGCCAGTTTCACAAGAATGTTGCTGTTTCTAAGTACCTAAATATTTATCCTAATTAGAGGTGGGTCTTAGGCAGCCTAGCTTGGGGAAAGGGGAGACCTTTTGAGTATTTGTTTAAAAACTTTCTATGTTTGGAAACTGGTCTTTGGTGTCAGAAACATGTTAACAGTTTTTAAATTCCTAGTTTGCCATCCAAAGCAGAGAAGAGATACAATAAATTTTAAGAAAAATCCATAGAGGTACAACTTGCAAGGAATAATATGACTACTGACAGAAGTGAAACCAGAGTGATATATTTAGTAGTAGAATCAGACCTGCTTCCTCTTTTTTTACTTCATCAGATTGCTTTTGAGTTGAGAGCAGATTTTGTGGAGAGTTTTGAACGCCATTACCAGAGGTCAAGGAAGGTCAAGGAAGCTGTGGTTTAGAAAGATACACTTGGTAGCAATATGGATGGTGGACTGGCATAGCAAGGGAGTAGAAAGTAGAACCAAGATGCCGAGAGTCAGAACAAGTGCAGTTGGAATGGAACTGTTACACAGAATATTGCTGAAATTAAAAATAATAATGAAGGAAAGGTGGGCATGTATTCTGTGTAAGCTTTCCCTTGATGAAAATTTTAAGTATTAATAAACACCCTATGTTCTAAGAGAGAGAAGAATTCTGAAAGTATTTAGTACTGTGCCCTCTTCCTCCTTGACCCCCAGAAAAGTGCAGTGAGGAAAGGAGTGTTTGTCATTTGTAATTTTGAGGGGCCCCAAAATTCGTATATGTACTGTATGTGTAGGTATTTGTATCTTGCTTCGGTCCAGAAAGGATTAAGACTTTTAAGAATGATTTAATCACATGTTAAAAACTAGCAAGATGTTTGCATTAAAGATGGATGAAAAGGAAGAATAAGGATAGAGATATGAAACAGCAAGAAATTAGGGTAATAAAATAGTTTTTACAGAAGTATAGTGATTTCTTTGAATTTTTGTAGAATAAAGAACCTGCTTGAAGGCCACTGGTTTTGCTCTTAAGATTTCAGGCAGTATCCTAAAGGTAAATACAAATATGTTCATGAGTTGAAAATGAGCCAGTTGCTCAGAAGAAGCACAAGTGTTCCTGATACTTGAATTGAAAACCGGAGAGACATTTTAATGGATCACAAGTATGGTGGCTTAGTACCTACTTATTTTGTCATTGTTTTACACAATTGTAGAAGTTATTTTTAAAATAGAATAATGTCTAAAATAAACTAAGTACTGGTAAAAATGTCTCTAGAAAGTGATGGACATGGGCAGGTGTCTGATGTGTTCAAGAATGGGAGGAAGAGCTTTGCATTCTTGGAATTGATAGCTGTCTGGTGTATGGTTCCAGGAGAAAAACCTGTAAGTAGAATCCTTCAAATTACCCAATATTGGAGTGTGTGTATTTGTTTCATTAGAAATAGAACAGCAACAAAAAGATCCTAAAATTGTTTTATCGCTCTACTTAATTTCTGATATTTAAATTAAATGGAAAAAGTTGCTTCTTCCACTCAAAGTTCAATCATAGCCAGCATTTCTACTTGGGGCATTTTGGACATTCGGAGCATTTGACAGCCTAGAATTCCTAGTCCAACCACTTAGGCTAAGATTAAGCCATTTATATTGGAGGCACAGTTTATCTTGTACCTTTCAGAGTATGTATGTTTCTTTCCTTTTATTTGGTTGTGATTTATTTTTATTTCTTTTATATGTGTTCTTGAATTAGTATATGTTCTGTATGTACACTTGTATTAGACATGTGTTCTACATGTATACATATAGATATAAGTGCTACAAACTCTTTCTTGAATTAGATAGGACAAGGAAATGTGGTTTTATCTTAGATGATGTGACTACATTTTGAATAAATAAAAGTTTGCAACTTGTGTATGATTTGTTCTATCAAAATGTTATGTGGAAACTAATGTAAACATCAACATTTTTTTCAAATTAGGGTGGATACACTTGGTGTGAATTTAGGAATCTGAGTCTGTATCCAGTATTCTGATAATATAGTTGAAGTAGACAGAAGGCTTTCCAAGCATTGTTTTTTTGTGTGACAGTTCTAAACCTGAATATTTGAGAAAGACAAAATTGGAAAGATAAGCACGAAAGCTTAACCTCACAGAGAGTGGGTGTTCATATTTTGTTGATGATCCAGAATCAACTGGTGATGTATTTAGCACCCTCAGAAAGGGAAAGAATGCAGAAGAACTATTACTTGCTCAAAACCAAACAAAAACCAAAACAGAACAATTCAGTAGAGGTTTATTGTTTTAAGTTAGGAAGAAATGAATTCAGTTTACACTTTACTTGAAGCTTTCTTACTTGAACCAAGTCTAGCTAGAATGATTTCATTTCTGGCTCTACTTATGTTGAAATTACTTTTAAAAATACGTAAAAAAACAGAAAAAACAAAAAAAAGTATAACCCTAGGTCATAAAGGGCTATAGTTTACTTGGAGAAACTCGTATGAAGCAGTGAACAATGCAAGAGAATATAATTACCCTAAGATACGTGCTAAGTGTATTTTTTTATACTTAATACATAGTTTATCTGAAATCTATTAAAGTATGGTGCAAAGGAAGATTTCTGAATGGTTAGGTAGTTTTGAGGGCTACCCTTTTTATCGAAGTATAGCTGATTTACAGTATTGTATTAGGTTCAGATGTACAGCAAAGTGATTCGGTATACATAAATATAAATTATTCTTTTTCAGGTCCTTTTCCATTATGTTATTACAGGATACTGAACATAGTTTGCTGTGTTATGAGGGCCACCTTTTTGATACCAGTTTTATGGAACCCAATGATAACTATTTGTTGATTGAAATATTAAAATATATATTAACCAAGATACTATGAATGCATTTATGCTTATGTTAATTTGTATACTTTAATCATAGGAGATGCTACATAAATGTGAAAAATAGAACATTAATGTTAAGATTCTTAGTCTTCTGACAGTGCTTGGCGCTCATGTGGATCCCCAGCTCTGAATTAACATAGCCTTGTATAGCTGTGTGATTTAGATTAAAGCAGTAGGAGGAAGTGATCTGGCAGAAATTAATTGCTGCAAGAGATAATAAATCTGATTCATATTTATTCAGTAAATGTTACTGTAAAAGTTGAGTTAAAATTGAGACAATGCATAGCTAGTTCAGGAAACAATGACTGCATGATATATGGCCCAGTGACTAGTAACAAACACTGGGCTTCCTGGCATTCTTAGGTTTGTGTTGCTATCAGAAGACAAAATACAAAACGTAGTCAGTCCTGCAGTCGCAATATTAACCAGAACCCAGGTATAGATAGTAAATACATAGTGGGACTTAACCTGCATAGGATTCTTGGTACCTTATTGCTTTAGTAAATTACTGCACTTTAATTAAAAAAAAAATATATATATATATATTTAGACTTGGAAAAAAAGTAGAGATGTGTGTATAGAAAATAAACACTTTATTTCTTAAGGAACAGAATTTGGGGCAAATAACTGGTTCAGATGTTAGCTTCTTCCTTAAGCCCTTACCTGGTTTTGTATGTTATTCGACTAGGTAGTTTTTAAGTAATAAATTGTGCTACTTATCTTTAGAGCCCCTGTCCGTTGACTGATAAAGTTAATTATTTCAACAGGGAGAATAAAAAACAAGAATTGGTTTGACCAAAAAATTATTGAGTCAAGGGGAAGGGTATAGCTCAAGTGGTAGAGTGCATGCTTAGCATGCATGAGGTCCTGGGTTCAATCCCTAGTACCTCCTCTAAAAAAATAAAAAAATAAATAAACCTAATCACCTCACCCTCCCCCCATAAAAAATAAAATAGTAATTGAGTCCAATTAGTTTTCTGAAGCATTTAGAGCATGCCAGACCTTTACACCGGTTGTATTAAAACCCTACTGGTTGTAAAAAATCTGGAATTTCTCTTAAAAGGAAAAAGCGTTTGACTAGCATCATTCTGAAGTGTAAATCTCTTACCAAAATTTGTAGCAAGCTTAGTGTGAATCTAGTTCTCCCCCTCCAAGTTATGTTTATGTTATTTGCCTTATGGTATATGAGTTTCGTTTTTTGTAAGTCAGATGTTAAGATCCATTTGGGGAGTCTTTTGTATTGGTAAAATAGCATTTTTGTATGTAGCTCATCTCTTTAGAAATAACAGTATAACAGATTTTAGCTCCTTTTCAAGAAGTAAAATTTCTCAGAAGTCCACTTTATGTCCTAGATTGCATTTTTTCTAGCAATATATTTGATCTGGATTCTTACTTATAGTTTAGATGGTGACAGAGTTAATATCCTTGGAGTGGGAGAAGAACTAATGTTTTTGTGGGGTTTTTTTTAGGGGGGGGGTCACTTGATTTTTGTGTTACTCTTTGTTTAAAACAAATAATGCCTTAAAAGGAAAGTTTTTTGGGCTATGGCAGAGAACCAACTATGTTTAGAAATACATTTTAGTAAAGCAGTTTTTCTAGTCATGTTTCAAATTGTAGAAATTTTTTGGCAGTAATTTTATCCAGTTCTGTTTGCAGTCCAGTTACAACGCAGGGATCACAAACACAGCTGCCACAGAAGCACTATGGCATTACCTCTCCCATCAGCTTAGCAGCTCCCAAGGAGACTGACTGCCTGCTTACACAGAAATTAATTGAGACTCTGAAGCCCTTTGGGGTTTTTGAAGAGGAAGAGGAGCTGCAGCGCAGGTCAGTGTGTGTATGTTTATAATTTTTTTTTTGGTTATAATTTTTTTATTAATAAACTGATTTTGAAGAATTCTGTACTCAGAAAGTCAGAATTATTCTCCTCAAAACATCTGTTTCAGACAAGAGTGATGCATAGAAAAATCTTTTTGTCTATATAGAATTCTCATCCCTTAATTTTGATTTGTGGTATTTTTGGTTAGTACGGTACTACAAAATTGTCAGGAGAAAGGGGAATGCCTTACCCAGTGTAGCAGTACCTAGAGATTGCTCACTATTATGTACTTTCTTTTTAACTAATAAAAACTGGTTAAAATTTAGGAAGCCACTTACTGAAAACTTCTTCATTTTTATTAGTGATGATCTAGGATAACAAGCAACTTGATACTTGATTGATATTTGTTCTGTCAACAGGATTTTAATTTTGGGAAAGTTAAATAACCTGGTGAAAGAGTGGATACGAGAAATCAGTGAAAGCAAGGTAAGGGGACTTGTTTGTGTATAAAGTAACTTGCCAACTGAATACAACAGTTGTCTTATATAACTTGTTCTTATCTGAGTGGATTTAGAGTCTTTAACGTGGAATCTGTTATAGACTATTGACAACAGAATTTATATTTGGTTTCTAGATATTTTGTCAGTAGGAAAAACTGAATTTAGTGATTTTATAAATACTTTTGGTTGCAACACTTTAAAGCTGAAACTCAGTAATTACTTACAAACTTCACGGAAGTAACGTTTACCCCAAAAGGTGCTTTAAAAATGTATTAAACATGTATATTAAGTATTTGAGAATCTTATTACCTTTTAAGGAATTCTGCAACAATGAGCATTTTTTAGATTTTCAGATATTAGACTCTCAAATTGAGTATTTTTTTTTATAATAGCATTATTTGAGTTCCTATTTATTATGAAAATTCATTCAACTGTTGAATCCACGACTGAGCTTCTGGTAAAAGAAATGTATTCTTACAGTTGTGTATAATTCATTTGAACCATTAAAAAAATTCCATAAGTAGTGGTCATTTTTCCAGGGTAGTACAAAATGTGTATTTAGTCCACAATACAGCTGAAAGATTGATGGAAAGGGAACCAAGGGTAGAAGCAAACCTGAGAGAAGGTATAAAGGTAGAAGAAGAGTAAGTTAAAGTCTTGATTTTAGTCAAATTTGTAATATTATTTTCTTAAAGCTGTATATATGTATTTCAAACAGTTGATTAAAACTTCAGCAATTGGAGTATTCTATCTAAACTGGGAACTCCGTGTGTACTACGTGTTTGTCATTGATAGTTTCTGATAAAAATGATTACTTTGAAAAGAACTTCTTTTGAGCTGAGCAAAGGATGTCCAAATTTAAGGATTTTTACTCATTTATTGAACTTAGTAATTTCCTTAATCTTATGTAGGAAACAGCTTTGTTTTAAAGGCTTTTTCTTAGATGTTTAAGTTGAAAACTGTAGACAAAGTCGGAACTTAGATTTATTCATTGTGAAACAAGAGCACTATCTCGTCGATGGTCTAGTTTCTTTTAAGGGGTAATTCTTGATACAGTTCTTTCTGCTGATTTTCCTGAGGTTAAAAATTGTTTGCGTTAATGAAATGAATGCTTATTCCTAATCAAATTTGTCTGTGGCCGTTTCTCTGTAGCCTAACTCTGTCCACAGTAAGTTGGTTGGGCAATGGGACTTTAGAGGTTAGGCTTCACAAGTCTGATCTTACGTATCTGTTTTTGTAGGGGGCATTTCTTTCTTAGCTGGCTAGTTTTAAGACCTGGATACAGGGTTTCCTGATGTTGGCACTGTTGATAGTTTTGGACCACGTAGTTCTTTATTAGGGGCTATCCTGTGCATCGTAAGATGTAAAGCATCCCTCTGCCCAGTCTCTCCGAATTGTGACAACCAAAAATGTCTCCAGTTAAATCAGTTGAGAACCACTGATTTAATACATAGTTATAATTAGTTTATAATATTTTGGGGGAAAAGTATATAAAATTTGAATTTTATTTTAGTTGTGTGATTTGTTTGCCATCTAATAGTCTGAGACTTCAAAAAAAAAAAAAGATTTGCAATTGAAAATGTTTTTCTGTGACCTGAATTAAGAAATCTTTATTTCTGGGTTACAATTTCTAATAGATACAAACATACTAATGTCTAATACGGTAATAGCTACCAGCCAGCCACACTTGGCTGTTTCAACTTAAATTAAATAAAATTTAAACATTCAGTTCCTCAACCACTGTAGCTACATTTCAGGTGCCAAATGGTGAAATGTAGCTAGTACCTACTATGCTGGACAGTTCTACCAGAGATTGCTCATCCAGAAGATGAATATTTTGCTAGAGATGTCTGAGAGCAGTGTTCTCAGGTAGCTTCTTTCTAACTTCCTTTGTAGGCGTGTTTCTGCGCACATCTTGCTGGCCTAATTTTAATAACCAGGCCAGCTTTATAAGTGGGTTTTTAAAATACCTAAATATAGGAAGATATGGTATTGTCTACTTTTTAAAAATGTAGTATTACACATATAGGTTGTCTGTTTTCCATAAGTGATGATTAACGTGCAACAAGGGAATCCCTGAGACTTTTACAGTTTTTTTTTTTCAGTGTTTTTGGTAACAGTTTATGTCATTTTGAGGAAGAGTGGTCTCTTATGTTCTGCTACTGAGTAAGACTTTATTGAGGAATTGGAAAGTAAAAAGAAACCTTGACCTAGCATACATTGATTGTTTTTTGTGTGGACAGACGTCATCCTTACCACGAAGGGTGGTTCAGTATTCTCCATCGTACTTTATAGTAGTGCCAGGGTCAGGAAGGTGATTTTTAAGTGCATTCCTCTCTCTCCTTCCTGGTGTTTCCACCCTAAGAAATTATGAGTAATTTTGGTTCTGTTCAAAATCATCCCACTAAAGCCTTTTGGAAATCTGAAAGTCTAAATTATTATGTAGCATTGTTGGCCTTAAAGTCACTCTTGATATGGTAAAATTATAGTCTCCTATACTGTGGGATATTTGCTATAATCATTGAATATAACCTTTTAAGCAATCAGAATATATGTTTTTGTTATATTCTGACATTCATGAATTATGCAGCACCTCATGAATAAAAATCTCTGATTCTAACATTGCTTCTGTGGAATCACATGATTTTTATAGCCGTTTCTAAAAATGTGGCAAAATTTCCAAAATAGTATGGGTCTTCACCAAAGGCACCCTAATTAAAAGTTGTAAATTGCTTAAGTTCCAAGGTAGGTTGACCTATGAAGGCCTGGTGTATTGTACAGCTTATAATTTGTGTACCTCTGTTTAAATTTGCATTGAAATCTTACTTGGTTTTTTTTTTTAATGTACAGTGTTATTTGAAACTGACAAAGTAACTTCTTGTTTGCTTCAACAGAATCTTCCACAATCTGTAATTGAAAATGTTGGTGGAAAAATTTTTACATTTGGATCTTATAGATTAGGAGTACATACAAAAGGTAAATATTGTTTTCATTATCTTGAGAAGGAATACTTAATTTTATAAAAATTATAATGACATCTCAATTACTTGTGGTGCATTATATAGCTTAGGTTTGCATGGAAGACAGAGTACTTCAGGGAGCCTAAATTTGGTACGAGGAAAGGTATAAAATACCTTCTATACCTGCGTGGTCAATACAGTATTAAGTGAAATAAAAAATGTAGTTTCTGTTGAATACTGACATATGGTTAGTGACTACTGTACTAGACAGTGCACGTAAAGTACCTTTTTCCCACTGGAGAGATCCATTGGACAGTTCTTTTGGGCAGTGCTGCTCTCTGTATCATTTCCTCTGCTTGAAGAATATGTCTGGAAATCAGAACAAAAATAAATTAAAGCTTGAAAAAAGAGCCTGTGGATTTTCTTTTCCCCATGCATTTATTATAGTTGTGAAATAATAGTGAAGCAAAAAGCAAACCAAAAAAAAAAGTGTATCTGCAGCCATTAACAATCACTGTTAATACTTTATTAGTTATGCTTACAGTTTTTTCCTCTGTGTAAGTAAATATACAGTAAGAATGTAGAGAACATTTATTGAGCTCTTTCTTTTTTCCTGAACACTGAGTTTACACGCTTTTGGTTTTCAAAATCTTATTTATTCCTCAGTATTCTTAGTCTTACATAACAAGTGGGAGTCTGAGACTTAAAGAGGCAGTACAGCTTGAACAGCTCTCAGCCATCTCTTGGCAGAGCTAGGATTCTAACCGGCAGTCTGAGGCAGTCATCTTCAGCCATTAACCACTGGCCTCTCTGTTAGAAGTATCTGCCAGTCTCGTGATCTCTTTGTCATGGCATTATTCCTTCTCCCCATCTCCACTATTCTGTGCCTGTAGGAGTGCATTTGCTTTTGATGTGTCCTGTGAACTATACTCCTTTCACCCCCTTCACAAATATGCCTTCCTAGTTAGTTAGTGCTTCAGCTGGTGCGTCTTTCAGGAAAACGACTGTGTTGACCTGATTCCATATTGATCTCTTCCTCTTACGTGATCTCAGTTTTTGGTTTTAGTATCTTTTTTGTGCTCTTCCTATGCACTCAGTGCTGTCCTATCAAGCACCAAATTAATAACAACTGTCTTACCATGGTCTGCCTCTTTGGATTCTTTCCATTGGTCCTTCTTGAAGTATATAGGTCCCATTTAGGGGCAGGTAGGAGCCTATAAGCACCAATTGCAAAATGTATAGGAGTTAACTATTTTTTGTTTCACTAATGAACATGGCTGTGATGAATGACACCAAGATGTTGGAGGTGTTCTTGAATAATTCTCTCTCTTACCGTAAGTCCTATCTGAGTCACCTTTCTTTGATTCTCACTTCACCTGGGCCACTGCAAATAGAGGATGCTACAGGGAAAAACATGTCCCATCAATTAGAGCCATGTTTTTCTTGTATTGGTAATTTTTTTTTTAGGCGACGGGTGTATTTTAGAGGCTGAAGAGTATAATGTTAATAGGTTTTCAACATTAAATAGTACCATGATAAGATGCAAAATAATTTTCTTGTAATAGTAATTAGTGGTTGATGGGTTTTTTTTTAGGTGCCGATATTGATGCATTGTGTGTTGCACCAAGACATGTTGATCGAAGTGACTTTTTCACCTCATTCTATGAAAAGTTGAAATTACAGGAAGAAGTAAAAGATTTAAGAGTGCGTAAATGTTTGGGGTGAAAGGGGGAGGAGTTATAAAAATTAATTTCGTCAATTGAGTGAGTTTTATGATAACAGCGATTAATTTATTGAACTCTTGCAGTTTGCCAGACTCCTTTAATTTGTATGCATGCATTTTTATTCTTTACAAACAAGTCTAAAACAGTAAGTCTGTAATTTTATGTACAGAGGAGGAAATGAGGCACACAAAATAAATATTAAGCAACTTGGCCACCATCACATATCTGAATGGCAGAGATCAAGAGCCTTGGCTTATCTGATTCAGGATTCTAGTGTCTTAAATCTGTTTACTGAGAACCTAGTCCATGTTAGGCAGTGTACTAAATTATATTTAAACAATTTCAAGTATTGCGTTCATTTGAAAGTACTAAAACCAATATAGTTCTAACACATAGTTTCTGAAACCCTAAACTTGTTTAATTTTCTCACAGGCTGTTGAAGAGGCATTTGTACCAGTTATCAAACTATGTTTTGATGGGATAGAGGTAAGGTTCAAATAAACAGCTGTTGCTATGTGTAATTTTGATAGATGTAGGTTAAAAACTTGATTTATTTTAAAGTTTTATAATTGGTAAGTTGATGTAATATTAATAAGAATTAAGTTTTTTTTGAATTGGAAATGACTGCCTATTTGTAAAATATACCATTTTTAGTCTTTTTTTAAAAAGAGCCTTGTGAAACTAGGAACTAAAATATAGCCAGAAGTAATGAAATATTGACTATGAAATGCTGCTTCAGAGTGGTTTACTTGATAGTTTTTCCATATGCAAATTTTATATACCTTTAGTCTTATTAAGGCAATATAACAATATATTTTTGCAAATAGAGCTGCCTTGGCTTCATTTAAATAAAATATTTAAGAAGTTGAGAGCAAATTGTGACCTGATGTTACGTATACTGAAATATTTTCTTATAGAGAAGGATATATGATTCTTGAGATGACGTGCAGTTCTCTTTGCGGTTTTCGGCGTGTAGAGTGGAAATAGTTGCGACAAAGCTGACAGTGAAGCAACTTCGGTTATTTGTTATGTTACTTCCGCTGTACATAATGGTGCTGGGAAGTCACTGATGGTGGTAATAAAGGTTATACGGTTTTAGAAACTAGAAGAATAATACTTCATTGTTTTGCAAAAGAGGTGGTTTCTATAATTGCTATCTTCTATGAAATATGACAAACCGTAATAAGTAGACATAAAATAGTAAATTTAGTAACGGATTATCAGGTTCAGGCAGTTTTGATTTATTGTCAAAGTTTAAATAAATATAAAACAATCTGTAATGTAGACAATGCCCTGTTTTCCCAAAAAGAACATTACAAACAAAAGAGAGATTTTAGGGGGTGGGGGCAGGGGGTGGGAGACCTAACTCAACTGTATAAACTTTTCAGGATGGAGGTGTAAGTCAGATGGTTACTTGAGATATTTAATGTGTTAGTTTTCTATCCATACATTGTATATAAAATAATGCTATTTTAGGGAATGCCTTTCCATTTCAACATTTTGTGAAATAATTTTATACTAACTTATTTTAAAAAGTCAGTGTCATCACTGAGTTTCTTTCTGAGTTACCTGTTTTTTTGTGAGCATATAGTCTTTATTTCTGTTTAAATTGGGAGAGATACTGGACTTTTGGAATCTGTATCATTGGAAAATTTAGGCTATATCGCGAGTACTTACTTGTGTAAGTATACAGTTTTTTCCTGTCCTGTAGTTGCATGTTTAAATGAGTTTTCACATTAAGCTCTTAAAATACTGCTTTTCAAAGTGATCTTGTAAAAGAGTTTTGTTTCTCTCGCAGCATTCAAAGTTTGGAACCATGAAATCATACCCTAAGGAATAATTACCAAATCTGTGCCAAGTTTCTTTGCCCTCCACCTTTCCCTGAGAAAAGGAAAAAACCCAATTTTGTCAGTTGCATTCTATAAGTTTTCAAAATTAGCCAGTTTTTGTTTGTTTTTGTTTAGTGAAAACTAAGTCGAAGAAACAGACTGTAATATTATAGATACTCAAGTTCTTAAATAGAAGGAGCTCATTTTTTACTGACAGGTATATTTGGCTACATTTAACCATATTGGCTTATATTTGGGCAGCTTTTAGGATATAATAAACTCACAGTTTATATAGATGGAGAACTAAACAGTTAATTTTAAGTAATCCAGTATATATGTATTTAGCAAACTTAGTAAACTTAGTATGATTAAAATGACAAGTAGTTATTTGTACAAGTTCTGTTTAGTATTAACCATGTTTTAACATCTGATTAAAATACCTGTGATAAGAATTTTGTTTGGCCTTTTGGAGGTGTTCTCATGTTAACAACTGATGAGAAGATCATGGCTTTAAGAAGTACTAAGTGTTTTCTTTTTTAAAGAAATGCCTGAAAAATAATTTGACAGATATAAAATGTTAAGTTTTGTTTTTTTTTAGATTGATATTTTGTTTGCACGGTTAGCACTGCAGACTATTCCAGAAGACTTGGACTTACGAGATGACAGTCTGCTTAAAAACTTAGATATAAGATGCATAAGAAGTCTTAACGGTATGTTAAAACCTACTCCCTTTTGCATAGTACCAGTTTTGGTCAAATACGAAACAGTTGTTAACTCAAGTTTTATAATGAAGTTTTTTTACAGACATATTGTTTATAGTGAGTTAAATAAAATGAGCTTTACTGAGTAGTTAGATTGCAGAGGGGTGTCTGGTAGTTTGTTGTCTTCCTATGTTATTTCCTTTATTCCTGGCACATTTAATTTAATAGGTTTCACCATGAAACTCTCAGTTTTAATCTTGGTAACCTTTGTACCGTTTCAACTGTTGTATTTAAAAGGGTTACCTTTTAACGCTTGTCTTAGCATTGCTTATTACCATGCTCTTGTAGAACAATTCTTGGAACCATAACTGGATCAAACCTTCTTCAGTATATCTGAACTGGAAGACGTTTTAATTATGGGTTGAAAGTTTGAGATAAGGCAAATTACAGTTTAGATTCTTTGGTTTAGGGTAATATGTGTGCTGGAAGATAGAAGTTTTCTATTTTTTCTTTGCCTTTTTATTAACATTACTGATTCTGCCAAGTAAATTTTTATTTAATTTGACATTAATCTCAGAAAATTTTAAAGTGATATGACCATTTAACTTTGATGATTTAATTTTGTTTTTCTCCCCCCCCACTCCTATTAATCAGGTTGCAGGGTAACCGATGAAATTTTACATCTAGTACCAAACATTGACAACTTCAGGTTAACCCTGAGAGCTATCAAACTGTGGGCCAAACGTGAGTTCAGAATTTGTTGGCTAGCTTATTAAAAATGTTTAAGCTTTTGTTCAACACTAACTTTTCTTTTTGCTTTTCCCTTGTCAACAGGCCACAACATCTATTCCAATATATTAGGTTTCCTCGGTGGTGTTTCCTGGGCTATGCTAGTAGCAAGAACTTGCCAGCTTTATCCAAATGCAATAGCATCAACTCTTGTACATAAATTTTTCTTGGTATTTTCTAAATGGTATGTGTTTAGATTATATTAAAATAAAATTGATTGTAGACACTGAAGTTTAGTCTTATTTCTATGACATTTCTGGAGCTGGTTTCAGATTCAAATTTTAGTTCATAATGTAGCAGTTTAGGTAGCCTGGGGGAGATCATGTTGTATGTAAATGGCAAGCCTAAATTTCATTCCTTTCCCCTAGCTTTCCCATGATAGTAGGGCAGGTGCTATTTGTACTCTTTAAATACACTCTGAATTTTAGCTATAATGTCTGCTAAAATCCAATGAGTTGTTAGGTTGTGATATCAGTTACTTTGGATAAAACTTATATATACCACCTCTTTTAATTTACTCTTTGAGTTCTTCTAAATCTGTAGGCCATTAGCTTCTTGCTTTTTGCTTTCAGCTGCCCATTTATCTTTGGTAGAGTATTAAAGATGTAAATGTATATAAAGCTTTTAAGAATAACTAAGTGCTTGAAAAAAAAAGCAATTGATCATCCCTTTGAGATTAGTCATTAACTCAGGAGATTTTTTCCTTTTTTTAAGCTCTCTCATTTCAGCATGGTCACATTTGTCAGCCATTATTTCTTTTAAGAAAAGTAAGATGAAAGATTATTGCCATTTCATATTAGTTGCTTTGGCTCAACAGGTTGAGTTCTTGGTTTTTAATCGAATTGATTTTAAAGATTTGTCTTTCCTCCGTATTTGTGCCAGCCTCTGTACCTCCTCCCTCTGAAAATAATTCTAGTTATTTTATAAAAATCAGAGTTACTGGAGACATTTATAATTTAGAACTGTGCCACACTTTTCAGTACATGTGCTATAATTTATGGATTTGATAGCAGTTAATCATATAACCAGGTTTAATGAGAAAAATGTCAGAATTTCTCTTAATGCTACACACACATAATAAATAATATTTTTAAGAAGCTAACCTTGATATTAAAGATGGTAAATGTTTTCCAGTTTTTAATCTCCTCTCTAAAGGACTGAAGTAGCTAATTCATAGAACACATCTTGAAAACGTGTTCATGCCCCAGAGTTTTATTACACGTATTCATGTTGTATAACCTTGAAGTCATGAGATAGAGAAAATTTTTCCTCATCAGTTTTTATAGTTATTTATACTTCTTTGCCTATAATGAGTTAACTTTTTATCCTCAGTTGTCTTTGGATGGAGCTAATGTAAAGACAGGATCTTTGTCTTTTCAGGGGGGGATTTATCCTGTTCAGGGTTGAGGTGAACACATCAGATGTCTTGAGATAGTACTTCTTAACTTAGTGCTTTATCAGTTTTTTGAGAGGCACAGATGTTTGACTTCAGTCGGAGAAAACTACCAAATGGTTTAAGTTAATTTCATAGAGGAAAAGTATTTCGAGTAGTCTAACATCGACAGAAAGGAGTAAAAGATTGTATATATACCAAGGGTGCAAAATGAATGAAGAAGGATCACATTCACAAATGCTGTTATGTTTAACAAAATACATAGATGGTAATATCCAATAGTCTTATCAAGTGCTACAATCTTTTTAAACAGGGAATGGCCAAATCCAGTCCTATTGAAACAGCCTGAAGAATGCAATCTTAATTTGCCTGTATGGGACCCAAGGGTTAGTGTATTATTTTTTCCCCTACAAATTCACACTGTGCAATAACAAGTAAAAATCATCTGCATAAACTTCAGGGAGACTTCCCATCCTTTTACGTATGAGTGGACATGTTCGTATTACACTTTATTTTAATCTCAACTATAATTGTCCTGATGTGAGAAGCATAATTATGTACCCTGTAAACTACATTTAATTGTACATAGTTTTTAATATCAAGGTCACTAACATTTTAATTTATTCTACATAGAACTCCTTGTAAGTCAAAGTTGTGTGGGCATTTGTGCTTAAAAAAAAAATAAAAGGATACTAAAAATCCCTGTATTTTTTTTGTTTGCTCTAAATATTCTGTTAAAATTGGGTTATTATAGGAAAGCTGTTGCTTAATATTAACTGTGGCAGATAACTTCTCAGCAATATCACTTTTAATTGCTCTGATGTAATTGTAAAAATTGGTTTGGATAATTCAGATTACAAAGGCATGGTTGGGCTAAAGAGGAGCTTCCCTTCTGCTTCTTCGTAAGTTACGACCTTTACTGCTTACTCAGTGTAGCTGTTAACAACATGCACTTTATTAATTGAGAAAAGAAATTTAGGTTTGAATAAGGCTTTCTAGGTTTATAAAATTTCATTTTCTACATTAATTTGCTATTTTATTACGGTATCAAAAATACAGTCAGTTCTAAGTTTTGTTATTGACATTAAGCTGTGTATTTTCAAGTTTTCCAAACCTCGTAGGAGTCTACAGTTTACTTTGTGGAAATACGCCACTTTTATTAGTAAATGGATTAAAATAACAGTTATTAAATCATTTCGTTATCTCAATGAGACCAACATAATGTAATTTCATCATGTGTTAATAAGCTTCTACTCCTGAGAAGTTAAAGGTATATTAAAAACTAAGTTTCCAGCTTGTTTAGAATTCGTTCTACACAGAACATATTGTAATATGACATTTCTCAAAAGTGTAATTGTGTGTGCATCCCTTTTCCTGTTGTTGAAAAAAGAAAAACTAAACATCAATAGATGCCCAAGTAGAACCTTTTTTGCTTGACAGGCACACTATTTCTAGTAAGGTTGCCAAAATAGTCATGCCCAAATGATTGAAAGAAACCATTAGTTTAGACCAAATCTCTAATTCTTTAAAGAATTTCGATAAAAAGTGTCTCTTTACATGGTTTTTCTTTCTCAACTCCAGCTATGAATGAAATAACATTTAATCATTGGTTCAGTTTAACAAGGGGTAAAAAGTCCAAGTGTCTGTTGCATATGTACTTGAAGAAACTGATTGGCTGTTGTTGTATGTAGGTAAACCCCAGTGATAGGTACCATCTTATGCCTATAATTACACCAGCATACCCACAACAGAACTCCACGTACAATGTGTCCGTTTCAACACGGATGGTCATGGTTGAGGAGTTTAAACAAGGTAAGTGTTTATGCTTATGCTCTCCTTTATACCTGAAGGATTTACGTACCATTGTACACCCAGTAGTCGGGTATGGAGTTAAAGTGAAGAAAGCATTTGCTGAAGTGGATTTTGGTGCTTATTTATTGATTACAGTTTTTATTTGAGAATTAACTCAAAAACCTTAGTTTAATTTCTTTTTAGGCGATTTATTTTTGATTGTATATTAGAAGATGAACCAAGATTTAAAGCTGATCCTTAGCAGGGCCTTTATGGCTTAGTGCCATACAGCTGCCATGTAAAATGATCAGTGAAATAGTTTTGTCTCCAGTGGGTGACATGAGAGGACTTTCTAGGCTCTTATATACTTGGAAAGAGCTTTGAGCAGGGTTTTGGCCAAACTGCCCATTATTTTGTAATAACCGCTAAACTTTTCTGGATCCCAGGAGTACTGCTAACTTGAAGGAGTAGCTACTGCTGAATGGTCTTAGAGGGAAGTAGCTAGAACGGGATTGTTTAATTTGACACAAGTCAAGGAAATAGAAGCAGTTGTATGACTACCAGCTTCAAACTCAAGTGAAAAGTTCTTTTGTGTTGTCTAAAGAGGCTCCTCATGGGAAGATAGCTATTCTTTTATGGGAGAACTTTTTTAGAAAGGCAAGAAGCAAAGCTTATGGGAATTTTTTTTCTCTCGGGTAACTACAGCGCTTCAGTTTTGGGAGAGTCATTCTATGAGCATGGCATTTTAGAATAATGGTAATTTACCAGAAACCTGGATCTCCAAAAAAAAAATCCTCCAGCTGTTTGGAGTGTATGTATGTAAGGACCTTTATGCTCTAGAGTCATAGACTGAAATTGCTGTGTTAAAATATGATTATAGAATTACAGTGAATGCATGTGGTATATTTAAGATCTTTGAAATTCTAGATTCTTAGACTGAAGCATGCAAACATTTTAATATGTTTTTAATTTAGGTCTTGCTATCACAGATGAAATTTTGCTGAGTAAGGCAGAGTGGTCCAAACTTTTTGAAGCTCCAAACTTCTTTCAAAAGTACAAGTATGTATTTTAAGGCATGTCGGACACGTTGCTCTCTTATGTAATGGTTTAATGGTAGCATATGTGACATCTCTTCTTGCTAGACTAATGTAGTTCTGAATTTTCCTTTAAACATCTTCTATACAAGTTTTCTTCCTGTCACAAAGGGCATACTGTTTTTAATGAACTCCTTATTATTTCTTTGTCAAAGCTGTAGTTACTACAGTTTTGCTGCCTGATGTAAATGAATTTCTACATTTGTAGCATCATAGGTTCTGAAGGCTTGTTAGTCATCACCAAAATTCTTAATCTGTATACCTTGGCAAAAGAGTGAACTGTTAAAATTTGTAGTTAATATTCTCTATTAAGTAACTAAATATTTTCAGCCAGTTCTGGAAACTTTATTTATCATTAAGTTTCTCTATAATATAGGCAAAGCTAATAAAAATGTCAGTAAATGTAGATAGTAAAATGTTTTCAGTAGTTACAGCACATGATTGGCCTATAATTTCCCCCTAATGTTAAGAAAGCCCCTTCACATATTTCTACAAATCATTTTCATGAACTCTCAGTGGGTGTAATATTTTTTTACTAATGGTTTTAATATAATGGTCTAATACCTTAGTACAGGTTAAAAGCCTGATTGTGTTGGTTTTGATGAAAACTGTAAGTTATAATAAACCTTACTTTTTAAAAAAAAATGGACTTGCACTTTTATTTGCCCTGAGCTGAAAACTTGCCAAAGTCCCACTTAAAAAAATTTTTTTTTCTTTAATGCTTGAAACTTTTTGGACCATTTGATCTTGTGTTGGATTGTGTTTTGTAATAATCTAAGCAAGATTGCTTTATGCTATTTCCCCAATTAAAAACAAGAATGATGACCTTCATGACGTCTCTGTGTTTTGTTTCTGTATCTTTTGCATGAAAAAGCAATAATGGAGCCAGCTTAATTGTTGTGTTCTGGGAGCACTGCATTGTCAGTAAAATTTAAGTAGCATAACATTGAATGTTCTTGTTTATTACTTATTCCCCGTAAGTTGTGTTTTTCCATTTGACAGATAATTTTCCTTTGTTTTTTTTATTTTAACTACTGTTGAGGTAGTACTTTTGAACATTTAAACTAACAAACATATATTCTGAACTTTAAAAACTATAACATAAAAGAGTACATGATTACTTGTAAGGAGAATAATAAAGAAATTGATCTTGCGGAAGAGTGTCAGCATCTCGTAATCCCTGAGAGTCAGAGATGAGGCTAGATTGATTCTTTCTCCTGTCTCACTTCCTCTTGGGAGTAAGAGGTGGTAGAACGAAGTTCTAAGTACCTAAGTTCTATGTGCTTGCTTTCTCTTTGAGAAAGATTAGTGTTGAAGTTGGACAAACCTTGATAACGTTATCTGTTTGGATAAACCTGCATTACAAGAACTTTGAAGGTTGTTTTTAAAGCTTGATTGATTAATCTTTTAAAACTTTTAAGCTATCTTTCAATCTATGCCAAATAGTACCTATAAAGTCTTCTGGTGACTGATTAGAAGATTTATAGATTACTGTCTTTATTAGATTATTTTGAAACAATCAAAATTATTTTAGGTTATTAAAGATAACCTTATTTAAACATAGTTAAAAGTATGAGGATATAGTAACAAATAGATGAAATTATTTCAGGAAAATTTAATTTTAAGCTGTGAGTCCTGGGAAAAAAAGACTTAAAAACTTGGCAACAATGGGCTAATTTTAACTGTACCAAATTCTACTTCTATTTCTTACTTTTCTCCAAAAAATTTCCTCTTAAAGAATTAGTGATTGCTGTAATTAGACTTAGATATATTCTCAGACTTGAAGTTTTCTTTAAACATATTGTATGAATTAGCCCAAAGATTAGCCGTACAACTGAATTGAAATCCTTAGTTTTCCCTTGAGTCAAAGTTGGTTAAATACTGTATTTGGTATGTATAGGATTTTACGTCCTGTGTAACATACCTGCCTGCCATTCTTAGAAGGGAGGGAACCAAGGAAGAAATTTCATTTGTCTAAGAGAGCACACAAACCATTTTTCAGAAGGTGTTAGTGTTCCTTGTGAAAAAAGGAATAACATTGTCTTGCGAAATTGTATAGTTCTAAGAAAATATTTTTCATGTTTTACCTTTTAAGATATTCAAGCTGACGTAAGTAACCAATAAAATAAATCATTATTGACATAGGAAATATGAATATTTATTTCAGATGTTCCATTTCATTAGAAAACAGGGAAAGGTTTTAGGGGAAAAGGCAAAATCAGGAATAAGATGGATAATTTATAATTTTAAAGAGTATGTGTGTATAGAATAATTTAACCTTAAAATTTTTTAAAAACTTCAAAAATATGTGAACTGTAACTCCTGGACATGAGTTACTAAATGGAATTGCAAGGATTTTTGTCTAGGAGTTAGATTTTCAGTGCACATACAAGAATTGAATACAAATTCTTGTTTTGAAAACTTAACAAATTGAGTTGGAATTTTGTTTTCAGTGTCTTGGGTGAGTCTTGCAAATCCTTAATGGCAGGTTATTTCTATTAAACTTTAATTACTGTATTTTATATCTTCCGCTTCATACTTACTTAAGTGTGCCTGAGTAAAGGACATTTAACTTCAGTATAAATATTTGTTGTTTAACACTTTGAGCTATATTTAAACAGACACCTTTATGCATAAGTTACGTGCAGAGTAGATTCCCCTCATCTACTCTGGATTTCAGTAAGAACCAAAATTAAGCGCTTCAAGCTTTAAAATTTTGAATTGCCAACAAGATCATGCTCAAGTAGATTTTATGTTCTGCTGTAAATAGAGAACATTGTATATCATTTAAGCTTTTGTTCAAGACTCAGGTGGTCATTAAGGGTATCCATTTCAATAGTGTGGTAAGAGTGATTTAGAGACTTGAGGGAGTTTTGTCCCTATGTTAAGTGTACCCAGGCAACTTTGCTTTTTTTTTGAGTTTTTGTGTGCATGCCTGCTTTCTATACTTTGTCTTCTCCTGTTGTAAGTTTTTAAACCTTTGTCAGAGAGTTCTTTCTCTATCCCCTACCCCCTTTAAAAAAAATCTGATGTCCATTTTCAAATTCCTAGGGAACTGGAAATCAGGTTACTGAGCTTGTTAGGATTTTGTTTGATTTAAGAGCATTTAAGGCCACATGAGGGGTTTTTGAATGCATAAAATGCATGAGCTTTTAGTGCTTTTATGTGACTTTTATTGACATATTTATTTGGGCTTTCTGTGTTTGTTCTGTATATTTAGTTTGCTCCAAATAATTGCTGAACAAATTAAATTGGTAACAGCAGGGAAGTGTTGATCTGTATCGATTTGGACTGCATATTTATATTTCTGTTTACATGTTTTCATATTTATGTATATTACCTCTGTTATCTAAGGTTAAAAGTACTTGAAGTTAATTTAAAATTTTTGGTCACACTCTTTAACTAGTATCTGGACTAGATAATGCTGTCAGTTTGCTTTTTGAGGTTAAGTTTCTGGTGAGAAGTTTGGCTTCTAACACCTCTAAAATGGGTTTTGTAGAAAAGTCTATTGGATTGAACTTTTTTTTTTAAGTCTTATGAAATTGAGTTATATGAATATACTTCAGTTGTAAATAGTTTGTTTTAAACAGGTTTAAAGTTGATACTTGGTCATGATGGTGTTTTCTGAAATGAAAACTTGCTTTTTCTCTAATTTGAGTGGAATTGGATTCCACATAGAAATCAGATTTCTTTGTTTTTCTCACATTAATGATGTCTGCTTCTTTGTTATAGAAATTCATACTGTTAATTGAAAAGAATCACGGGGCCTAACTTAAGTATTCAGTTTAATTTTTGCTACCTTTTAATTTGAATTAAAAAGCATGATGTATTTGATACTATTTTTGAAGTTACTGATGTAATGTGTGTATATTTAGTGATCCCATTTTTGTGGCCAAAGCCTTGGTGCTTTTATTTACATTAAAACGGTTTTGCTTTAATAGATTATATTTTAGTGAGATATCTCTTTATAGATAAAGCACTCCACCAGAATCATTGAACCAAATTATCAGTTGATGTTTATTCAGTGTTCTTGAATTAAGCTGCTTTTTGGGTAATTATTCATAAAGTCACCATCTTTTTTAGAAGAATTAAACTCACCAGTAGTTAGAAACTTGTGGAATTTAGCATTTATTATTTTATGTGCGAAGTGAGATTGCAGTTCTCTCTTGCTAAATTGATGCTGATCTGTAACTGTCACGAAGCTTATTACATTATGGTATTAATATCCAGCACAGAGCACTTAAATGAAATAAATAGCATGTTGTCTTTATCTTCAAAGGCATTATATTGTACTTCTAGCAAGTGCACCAACAGAAAAACAACGCCTAGAATGGTGAGTATAAGATTAGACTTTACCAAAAAAATAAACAAAACTTCAAAATGAATCAGATAGCCACAGAACACAGTAGGAGATGAAAGTCCTTAAAACATCCAATTTGGTTTTGTTCATAAATGGAGCTTTGCTGCTTGTAATGAAAGTATAGGAATTTGGAGATCCATATACTACTTTCTTTTGTTTGCCTTATAGAGAGCCATGTGTCATTTCTTAACTGTATATTTAACGTACTTTTTTCTAGTTTAATGATTTTTTTTTCTTTAAAATATTTGTGGGCATGTCTTTTGTGACCTTCCTAGTTTGAAATATGGGTTGGTTTTCTTCTTCCCCTAGTTTTTGCTTCATCATTTTTGAGGTAGAACATAAGGCTTTAGTTTTATCTGCGGAAATTTAGACAGTTGAACTGCCCCCATGTGTGTTTAAGTTGTGATCTTCATATTACAGCTTTACACAGATATACTTGATTTTGTGCATTTTATCTTTCTGAATTAACCAGAATTTTCATTAATAATACATGACATTTGTTCAGGGTGGGCTTGGTGGAATCAAAAATTCGAATCCTGGTTGGAAGTTTGGAGAAGAATGAATTCATTACACTGGCGCATGTGAATCCCCAGTCATTTCCAGCACCCAAAGAAAATCCTGACAAGTAAGCAATCCTCTAACTCAGTCCAGTTTCCCCGCCCCTTTTCAGTTTTGGCCATGAAAGTTTTATAGACAGTTTCTAATAACTTGAGTCACTACCCTGTTGATAGTATATGGCTCAGACCAATTGGAGGTTTATGGTTTATTTTTTCCTGATCGGAAACATAGAAGAGAAAGATGGCTTTCTGAGAAAAATCACCCCTGAAATAAATTGTTTTTGCTGATAGTGGTGTATGGTAATGAGGTGCCTGTTAACTAATTTGAGTTCAGATTTTGTAGAGCTGCACTTTAGCATTTCTTAACATTCCTTCCCCCCTTTTTTATAGAGTAGTTTACAGAATAGCTGCTATACCAAACATGAATCTTTGCCTTTTATCTTAATTTTTCAAAAAAACAGAACATTCTTTAATTGACCTTGCAAAAATTTGAATTGTGTTAGATTCTGGAACATTGAGAAAATGTTGTTAAAAGCTGCCTCACTTCATTCTTTTAAGGGTCTTTTATAGATCAGTTTCTGATTTGATTGCTGCTGTATTATTACCTATATGAAATTCTACTTTGCCTACATTTCTTTGTTGTATTTGGAGGGTGAGGGGAGTTTTAGTAGTAAACTTTAAAAAAAAAAAACAGCATTAAAGGAAGATTGAAAATACTGGAGAATGGATCATTTAAGATTATGCTGTAATAGAATAGCTATTACTCTGATTCATGTAGAGTTGTCTTTGAGGTTTTTATAATTTTTTTGTTGTTGCTGCAGTCTTACTTATTAAAAGACTGTGATCCATTCAGTAGACGTATCAACCCATTTTTCTTGTTATGCTGTGGTCAGATTGCTGTTCATGTGGCCTTTTCAATTTTTAAAAGTTTAAGGAATGTATATTAAGTTCTAGTTGAATTTTTATACCTAGACTATTTTTCTTTTGTTTTAAATTTTTCTAAACTACCATTCCTTTCATTAGTATGAACAAAATTTCTCTTTGTTTGCAGTGCCTTTGGTACTTAGGATCATCATTAAGAACACTGGCTGCCAGTACATAAATAATGAAGAGTGTATTTGTCCTAGGAATATAGGGGACTATTTATATAGCAATAGAAATAAAGGGGACAGGTGTGGGGGAGGAATTTGAGTTTTGATGAAGTTCGGTTTAGAACTTTAGTTTGCTTATATATTTGTATTCTAAGTTTTTCCATATACTCCAGCTTGTCAACCACATTGATAACTATTTTCATGAAATCCTGATAAACTATGGTAATACTCTTCTTACTTTACAGGGAAGAATTTCGCACCATGTGGGTGATTGGGTTAGTGTTTAAAAAAACAGAAAACTCTGAAAATCTCAGTGTTGATCTCACCTATGATATTCAGTCTTTCACAGATACAGGTATATTTCTGCTTAGATAATCAAAACATGTACTTGCATGTTTGAATTTGTCTCTGTGTATACCAATAGTGATGTTTGCAAAAACTGTTAGAATTACTTAAGAATATTGAACAGTGATCATCAAAGTAACCTTAATGTTTTTGGATTAGTTATTAGTTTCAGTGATGTCTAATATATAAATGATTTTTTTTCTATTGTGGTAGACCTGAAGTTAAGTGGTTGAACCACTTTAAATTTAATTTGCCCATGGTTACTTATGAGATTAGAAACCACCTGAATATTTGATTGTCTTAAAAGAGTGAGTTATGTCCGATGGCTTCAATAATCTTGAATCTTAAAATTTATGAAACTAAACTTCTGGTAACATGAGGAAATTTATCTTCTGTGTCAGATACAGACTCAAGTGTTAATTCATGGGTGGGGAATAGGATGATTAGAACTACATTTCAGATTGACCTATACCCTGAGATACAAGGTAGTATGGTTTAACTGAAGACCTAATGGTGGTTACAGTTGACAAGCTAAGGCTGTATATAGATATTCAAATTTTAAATTGAATGGTGAATGTGATGGGAGTGATGAAAATGCATCTTCTTTAGGGACTAACTCTTTTTTCTTCCATACATCTCTCCTTTTCCTCTCCTTGGAAAGAAAAAAATTCAGTGTTTGTCACTCTCACCTGTCCCCAGTAAGGAGTCTTCCCCTAAGGACATTCAGATGTAACATTAAGTTTTTTACCTCCTTCAAGAAGAAGAGGCAAAAGTTCATACAATTTTTTAAAGTATCAACTAAATGTAAAGGAGAAATAAAAGAAAAAATATATATTTCAGTACGTAAATACTCAGGTACAGTGACGAGAAGACATACTTAAGAAGGTGATTCTGCCTATGTGTAGAATCACTGGAAGTGGAATATCTATGAATTCCTACTAATTTAGGTGTTATCTGTTGTGATTCTGAGACCATCAGTAGCATTGCCATTGGTAACATGATTAAAAAAAATTAAAGTTTCAAATAAAATGAAAGGTGATCTCTTGCTGTACATGGTGGTTACGTACCTAGAAAATTCGTATTAAAAATACCTTGCTTTTATGTAAAATTGAGTTGAGTTCTTTGTTCGAATAATTGATAAGTAGATTTTTCAGCTTTAGGAATGTAAGTAAGACATGGTACAGTTTTTCATTGTGAAGAACTGTCCTCAATGAAGAATATTTATAGTGTCTCTATCAAGCAGTACCCCTTAATCGTTATGACAGCAAAAACACTCATATGATTTTAAGGGTGTGATTTGGAGTGTGATAACTCCACTTGCTGACCACAGAAGTGGTTTTTTCCAAAGTAAAAATTCTGACATCAACTGATGTCAACTGAAACTAACAAACCACCTGGAGACCCTTGGACTACATACTTGTTTTGTACATTGCACCTAGTTGAACTGCTTTTCAGATATTGTACTAATGAACTATCAAGATTTTAAAGGAACTCCCAGGTATTTTGGAAAGGAAATACTTCGTTGTCCTGTATCTTGAAACATTTTAATGGAATGCTTTGTGGGATTTTCTCATAAAACGAATTTAACATGTTGAAAACTCAAATGCTTACCCTCAGTCTCCTCCAGCTTCTCTTCAAATCTTTCTGATCTCAGGCATTGGCAGCTGTGTCCTTGTAGTTGTTCGGGCTAGAAATCTTGCAGTCTTCTTGAATCCTGTTTTCTCCATACTTGATATTAATCTATTAAAAAATCCTTTTGCCTCTACTTTCTGAGTATGTTAAGATTACTGCTACTGATTGCTGTTTCTATTGCTGTTACCCTAGTCCAAACCTCTTAGCACTGCTCTTTCGGATTCCTGCTATAGTCTTCCTGTTCTGCCCTTGTCCCCCTTTAGCTCTTCTCAGTCAGCATCCAACATGATATTTAGCCACATCATGTCTCAGTTGCTTGAAATCTAATGGCTACCCATCTCACGCTGAATAAAAGTCCAAATCCTTACTGTGGTTTGCAAGCCTTTATTGTGATCTAGTCTTCTCATTATGTCTCTGACTTCATTTTCTGTTATAAGTTCAGAATCCTTTATCCATGTGTCTTGAGGCCAGATGGTAATAAAGTTAGTAAGAAGTGTTCCCAGTGGGGCCCAGGACAACAATTGATAGTCAAAGAGTAACATTTCTGTACAGTATTTATATTAAGTAAAGGTAGAGATATTAAATAGCCACAGATCATTCAGATGAGGGTTTGTTGCCACATGAGTTTTGGTATCAGTTAGGAAAAACTTCTATTTTTGGAGCTCTTGGGATTTTAGAATTGCAGATGAGGAATTACGGATTCCTACTTTGCCGCCTCCCCATGACCTCTGCCTCCTCCGCGTGTTACTCAGACATCCTAGGCATGCTCAGGGCCTTTTGTCCTCGATGTTTGCTCCTCCTGGAATGCTGGTCCACCAGGTGCTCTCAGTTTGCTCCCTCACTTCATCTGAGTCTCCGCTCAGATGTAATCTCAGTTTCTAGGCTGACATTCCTGTCTTCTTCTCTACTCAGTTTTTTCTCCATAGCACTTGTCACTGATTGGATACGAAATACATTTTACTTTCTGTCTGTTTGTTATATTTTCCCCACTAGAATGTGGACCCTGAAGTTCTTTTGGTCTCTATTTTCAGCTATATCCCACTGAACCTGTGATACATTATAGGTGCCCAATACTTACATGACTGAGTGAATGATTTTTCCCATTTTGGGACCCTCTGGAACTAAATTATTTGGATGTGTTTTGATCTTTTTTTTCCTGTTATTCCTGTGATCTCTGTTATGTAAGTTATTTCTATAATAGAAAATATGGTATTACTTGTCTTAAAATTTTATCTTGCAGATCCTTGAAAAGGTATTTCAGGCATTGTTTTGTTTTGCTGCATTTATTACATACTTGGGGTAGAATTTTAAATTATACTGGTAGCATAAATGAGTATGGGTTTAAGAAAGCCCTTTTCTCCAATTCCGCCATTTCTTAAGGAGTTACTCTTTTATTGCTTTAAAAGTTACTACACTGGAAGAATTAATATACTCTGTGCTTTTATTCATTATGTATACCTTGTGTTAAAAGGCACTTACTGTACTAGAGTTTGCTTAGGCAAAGAAATATGTCAGATTAGAGAGAGATTTTGACGTTTTAAGTTTACAGATAGGTAGTATTGATGGAAAATAGATTTCTACTTTAGCTTCTGGGTGAGTTTAACTGCCTTTATTAAAATGTTTCTGTTTCTTGTAACAATTTCCTAATTGTGTAGTTTATAGGCAAGCAATAAACAGCAAGATGTTTGAGGTGGACATGAAAATTGCTGCAATGCATGTAAAAAGAAAGCAACTCCATCAACTACTACCTAATCATGTGCTTCAGAAAAAGAAAAAGGTAAATTTAGAAAGTACTTACAAAAGCATTACTAACATAATGTTTTATGTATCCAGCCTGTCAGCACTTCAGAATTTAGGCTCAGTTAATAAGTCATATTTGAAATAGATCACAGCATTTTGAGAAGAAATTCCACTAGGTGAAACCTTGCTCCTAATCAGGTTTCTTGCACGTGCTTCCTTCAGAGCTCAGATTAGTGGCAATGCTCCTTATCCTTATTTTATATATATTTATACCCTCTTTTTGAAGTCTCTTACTCGTACCCTTTAATATCTCACATCAGTGTCTAATTTCCTTTCCTTTAAAAAGTACGCAGAATTAGGTAATATGTGGATCCAGGAAATTGTGACTTTTTTAATGAAAAAGATTTTATTTGCATAGGAATTATACATGTATATTATTTAAAAACTATAAATTATTGAGTATAAAGATCACTGACAGTGGTAAGCAGACTTACTGTTTTGTAATGTGTTGTTCTGGTGTTAGTGCTTCCTGTTGGATAACTTACTATATTAGCTGTCTTTTTCCTTATTTGGACTTACTGGAATTTTAGTGCAGAAATAACAATTTCATTTTTACTTTAAGTGATTTCAGAAGTGGCTTATTCTTATAATGGAATATAGCAGTGAAAATAAGTGAGCTAGAGATACACGTTAATATGTTGAGTTTAAAAGTACAGATGAATATGTACCAATTGGTACTTTTATA
This sequence comes from Camelus dromedarius, assembly GCF_036321535.1. Classification (NCBI taxonomy): domain Eukaryota; kingdom Metazoa; phylum Chordata; class Mammalia; order Artiodactyla; family Camelidae; genus Camelus; species Camelus dromedarius. The sequence goes on from NC_087440.1 coordinate 86,788,687, forward strand.
TAAACTTTACAAGTTTAAAAAATGTGAAACAATTTATTTTTAAAGATAGAATATGAAATGAAAGTGTGTGTTAGAGGATGAGAACCACCGCCTTCTGGATAATGGTTGGGTATCTGAAGCTGAGATTGGGAAGAGAGGAACAAAATTAACAGAGAGAGCATCAACTTTTTAATGTTTTGTTTCTTAAAACATAGAGTATGTGTATGTATTTATGTGTGTGTGTGTGTGTATATATATATAATATATGTTAAAAACATTGAGTATATTATATAACAGTATCTAAATCAAAGGCAGGAATTTTACAGTAGACTCCTTGGTTCAAGTTCAGATCCCTCTGCCTCCTAGCTTTGAGAGTTTGGCAAATAATATTACAAATACCATGTTCTTGATTTACCTTGTTTTTAAAAATAGGAAATATTTTTACCTACCTCATTATGTATTTTGTGAGGATGAAATGAGTCATTACCTGTAAAAGGTAGTTCAGACTAGTGACTGGCACATACAAAATGCTCATATTTGTTTTTATTATCACCATTATCATTAGTCATAACCTGGGGGTAGGGTACTTGGTGTTTTGGGGTGGGTTGTGTGTAAAATGCAATTTTGAAAGCACATTTCATTAAAAAATGTATTACATTAAAGCCTTCATACAGATTAACTTGTTAATTACTCCCTTCTCAACTGATGGTTTCTGAGTTATCAAATCTTCCGGAAACTGGCAAAAATGTGCTGTTCTTTTCTTGAGCAATCTAACTATTTTTTGTCATAAAATATACTTAACATAAAATTTACCATTAATTTTATTTTTAAACCAAAGTGTCAAGTCAAATATTTGTCTTCTGATGTGTTTATAACATATAAATATATAAACAGTTTCATGTGATTTTAGAAGTGAAAGCAAATAGATTATGTTCTTTAATACTTAGCTGTTTCAGTAAAATAGAAATAGTTATTTATGAATGAGATAATTAGATTTTCCAGAACCTTTGATTCAGGTTACCTTTTAAAATTTGTGTTTACATGGCAGTATTGATATTTGGAACAACTAGTAAACAACATCAAGTAAATCTGATTTTTATTTGATTGCTTAAGGTAGTATCTATCTAGATATAATCTTCTAGATTATAAGAAGAATTATTAGTGATCAGAAATTTATTGATTAGTCCAAAAATTATGTGTATCAAATGAAGTTTAACTATAATCTCATCACCCAGTAATTGCTGGTCTAAACGTTTTAGTTTATTTCTATACAGACTGCTTGGTGCACATATGTAACCACAGTTACTTCTTTTTAAAAGGTTTTTGATGATACCTATCATTTTGTGACCTCCTTTTTTGAGTGCTTTCTATATTGTGACTATCCGAATGTATTACAAATATTAAATGACTGCTTAGTGTTTCTTTGTACAGCTACAGTATGATTAAGTCTGTCCTCTATTTGACATGATTTAAATTATTTCCAAGTTTCCACTAGTAAAATAGCACTTTCTTGTTTTTACAAGAAAACAAGTGTCTAGAAATCTAGATCCATGATTCTTTTCTTTGGACTCTTAGTAATAGCTTCCTTTTATTAACTGCAATTTGTAAATAAAAATACATGTATTCTGTATTTAATGATACAGCAACCAGTAGGTATTGTCTCTGTTACAGAAGAAAGAGCGATTCACAAACTTACCCAAGGTCAGGTATTGTGAGATGTGAATTGGACCTAGGTCTGAATGCAGAAAAATGTGTTTATTTCTCTCTGTAGTATGTTCTATTTTCATTTATCTTTTATTAGAAAGTTTTGATAGAATATCTATGATTTCTTGGCATTGAAGTCTCTTGTGCCATACTTGATATAGACACAGAGGCAAAGCAGGTTAATGGTTTTATATTCAGGGCAATCAGTTAAAACCTTCATCACAGATAATCCCCAGCAGTGGCTGGTTATCTCTCAGGTATTTGATCACCTGGTCAGGCAGGTAACTGTAGAATTGAGTTTAATTTACTTACTGAACAGATCCTTTTCTGGTAGAGAGTGAGATCGGTAGCATTTTTGCATAGGAAAGAAGCTTATTTTACAATATTAGAAAATTTTTGTTTTCACAACTGACTTCATAGGCAAAACGGATTACTTTCTCTCCTCTCCCTTCTGCCAGATCTCACCTTCCCCACTTGATCAGTACTGATTTATGTATACAAGTAGTGTCTGTGTAGGACTTAATCAAAGATGAGGTCATTTGGGGAACTGGAGAACAAGCAGACGCACGCAGACATATTGGGTGTGGGATTTTGTTAACAATGCAAATTATTTACATTAAAATGTTTCTGTAGGTAAGTGAACACTGAAACTAAAGTATTCTGGAAAAAAAAAGGCTGAAAAAATCAGTTTGATGTTATAATAGCGTTCATTGCAGAAATGGAAACTTTATCACTTTGGAAATCAACTTTTGTCCCATAGCACCATTTAGTTTTTTTAGCTTTATTTTGGTTTTGCTTGCACCTAAGTAACTATTTTTGAGTGCTTTGGTTTTTGTGAAACAGGACCAACATTAGGATTTAAATGTGATTATAAGTCTAGTTTTCAGAAAATTATTTGTTTTTATTTTAACGGGATAATTTATGCTGTTAAATATACCATGCTAAATCGTAAGTTGCAGAGAGAGCACTGGAAATCTCTTGTTTTTGAGAGAGGCTAATACAAACAACTAGGAGTTGCACTGAATTGTACCTATTTGATATATTTTTTGAAGCTGTGTATTTTTTACCTTCATTGTATAATAATTTAAAATCTATAAACAAAAAATTACTTCTAATTTCATTGTTGATGTTTTTCGTAATACATATGTATATGTATGTGTGTGTATGTAATTATAGTCCTCTGATTTAAGATACATGTATTCTCATATGAAAGTGCTTTTAATTTGCAGTTTGTCTTACATTCAGTGTGTACATTTAATGTAGCATTTTTTTCTTCCCTTTTTCATCACTGAAGAACTGTAGTTAAGTTGAAGACCCTTAGAAGTCAGGAAGTATCTGTGTCCCAAATCTTTGCCTTTCCTGGTCAACACGACATTTTGGTTATCATAAATTTACTGATTTGCCCTTTTTAGTAGAAATTATTCATTAGTGAAGTAAAAGATGTTCATGTTTGAAAGATCCAGGTAAAACAAATATATATTTGTTTTTTTTTTTAATTGCAGCATTCAACAGAAGGCGTCAGGTTGACACCTCTGAATGACAGCAGCCTCGATTTCTCTATGGACAGTGATAACAGCATGTCTGTGCCTTCACCTACTAGTGCTATGAAGACCAGTCCATTGAACAGTTCTGGCAGCTCTCAGGGGTAAGGAAAAAGGGAAAAAAGGAAGTGGAGTGGCTGTTTAAATGTAGTAGATACAGTCTTTTGTTATTGTTAAAGGTATTTGTTTATTGTTTTTATTTCATCTTTAAATTTTTAGAAAATAGCAGTTTAACTCTTAGTTTTGAGGAGAGTATTTTTATTTTAGTCCTACTGTGTCATACTTGTCTTCCATTTTTGGACAGAATGTCTAGATGTGAATGAATGTTTCTAGCGCCAAAGCCCCTTCCAGTTTCATGTGTTGAAACACCTGCTGCCTGTGGTGAACCGTATGCTGTGCTAAGGAGAACCAGACAGGAGGGACAAAGCACCTTTCTGTCCTGAAGATGTTTATTACCCTGTGTAGCGGAGGGAAGTATCTATGAAAATCAGAGATCTCCTGAGGAAAGTGAAGATTTATGTGGGCTGGTTTTAGATGAAATTTCTTTTGAAGAATTAAGTGTCTTTTTAAAAACATTTAAAGCAGCTAAACATTTTTATTTTGAAGGAAAAATACAGTTCTGGTGGCAAAAATTAGAACACAAAAAGCGCTATTTATGTTTAACTTTTATAAGTCTATAGTGTATCATTGCAGTTTTTTTGTTTAATGGATACACAAAGGGAACTGTTTATTGTAGATTCTGGTGGTGCTGCTAATGTTTCAGATTGTGATGGTTATACTGATTGCTTCATTAATTAATGAGTTGATACTTAAACCTTGAACACTTTAATGAATACATGTTATATTTTACTTTTTGGAAAAAAACACTTAAAATTTGGATTGTTCAAGTATAACCAGTTGCACAGATGCAGGTGGAATGAATCTGTGGATTAGTATGAAATAGAAAATGCCAAAGGGCAGTAGATGATGGGTTTAGTTTTGGTCTCTCGGACTCTGAATGTGTGATGTGTTTTTAGCTCACAGTCATGCAAAACCTGAAGACTTTAGGCATCAGCATGGTCCCTGAATCTTGGAGTTTTAAAACAGTTCTCCATTTGTACAGCATTTACTTCCAGATTTTTGTTAATGGTTTCATCTTTCTTCATTCAAAAAGAATGAAGAATTAGAGATTTTAATAAGAATTCTGGAGCTTGTATAAAAGTACTTTGAATTTGTGCACATGTATATAAAAATAGGTGTGCATACCAAGTAATTTCAGAAGTTTAATATTAGCTTCTTGAAGTATTTACTGTTAAATAAATTCTGTAAATTAGCCTTCTGGATTTTTAAGTTTATGATTGTGTATCTGCTTAACAAATATTGAGTATTTATTTTATACTAGCCACTTAGCTATTTCAGGTTTCTCCTGCATCTGTAGTTGTTCTCTGACCAGTTCTTTTCTGTTTAATCATTAGATATTTGTGCCCTTTCGGGCTCTCTCCTTAGTCCTTTATCCCATCTTTGTATTCTTAGAGGTGTGGCATCACCCACTCTGTTGACCTCATTTACTTCCATGTAGCAGTGAGCTTGAAAGCTTTAATAAGCTGACTGCTTTGTGGTTGCTTGCGAATGCCATGTAAGCACCAAAAATCTAAGTTTTCTAGTTTTGTCCAACTTGTTATGGCATCATCATTCAACAGTTGAAGAGTATAAGCTATAGCTGAAAGAGAAAAACCACCGAGGACTCACTCTTTTCTTTTAGGAGATAATAAAAATGAGATTATTTAAATTCTAATGTATAGGATTTATTTGAGACAGAAAAGTTGCAGAGAGAGGAGATTTAGTAAAGGAGGGGCATTTTGAGTTTCCTGAAACGACAGGAGTGTGTGGGATCCAGAACATTGAAGGAGGGGAGTGGTTTTGAGACTTTCTGTTGTTTATGTGGGCCACTGGATGGGCTTTTAGGGCTTCGTGATCCATTAGATTTTGTATGCAGAAACTTATTTCTGTTTCTCAGACCATTTTCATGTTTTTAGCTTTTGATAGTATTTTCTTCTACATCAAATCATTTAAGTCCATTACCCCAAACCAGATGAGGACAGATTTTTAGCTGTTCTGTCTAGTGTGGTAGTCACTAGCCACATGTGGTGGTTTAAATTTAATTACTATTAAGTGAAATTAAACATTCTGTATCCCACCAGCATATTACAAGTGCAAAGTAGCTACATCTTAATGGCTACATACTGGGCAGTGTAGATATGGGGCATAGTTATAGAAGGTCCTGTTGGCTAGCACTGCTTTAGAATGTCTTTGTGCTTTGCTGATTGTATTGTGTCAAAGTCATTACTGATGTGTACATACATATGAGAAGTAAAATTGAAGAATCATTTACTTTAGAAAAATAATTTCTGTACATACTAAATTTTTTAATGCATTTTATACTTCTGTATTTACTTTTTTCACATTTCAGTTTTTTTCCTTTTTTTTCATTTTTAGCAGAAACAGTCCTGCTCCAGCTGTAACAGCAGCATCTGTGACCAACATACAGGCTACTGAAGTCTCTGCGCCACAAGTAAATTCCAGTGAAAGCTCAGGGGGTAAGGAGTTCGACAGGCTTGAGAATCCTTAATGTTACATTTGGTTTTAGCCTTCATTTTGAAAGATGGCTTTTTTAGTTAAGTAGTTTGAATTGTTTTTAACACCATTTTATTATTTGCCTGTAAGCTTACACATAAAATCAAAAAGCGTTACTTGTAACTTGATACTGATACGAGTTAACTGTCACGTATTTACATACTTACCACTTAGGTACAGCGAGTGAAAGCATTCCTCAAACTGCCACACAGCCAGCCATTTCACCACCACCAAAGCCTACGGTCTCCAGAGTTGTTTCTTCGACACGTCTGGTAAACCCAGCACCAAGACCTTCAGGAAACGCGGCAGCAAAGATCCCTAACCCTATAGTAGGAGTCAAGAGGACATCCTCACCTCATAAAGAAGAGAGTCCCAAGAAGACCAGAACAGAAGAGGTATCTATATATTAGCCTTGGGAAACCACCTTGCTTATTTTAAAATCCAGTGGAAGACCTTTGTGAGCCCTAATTGAGAAGCAGCAAGGAGGAAAGCTTTTAAGATAATTTTTAGGTAGTACTTCAGTGCCGTGGTTTCTCTTCACCCTTTTTCTACTCTTTTCAGTAACTACCTCTTTCATAAAGCTGTGTTTCTTGTTTAAACTTCTGTAGCATGTCTAGTCTGTAACACAGTTTCGCATGGACTTACATGTCATCTTAATTTATCACTCTCATAACTATATCTTCCATATGTATTGATACACATATCAGGAGCCCCTTTGATACACATATCGCTGTGGCTTCTGTGATCCAAGTAGAGTTTGCAGTTTCTGCACTGTACTTGATATTACAAGGTCAATGAATACAAGAGGTTTCTCAGGGAATTCTTACTGAATGACTGACCGTAAGTTGCAAAGTCAGATTAGTTTTGGTGCCTTGAATCATTATTTCCTCCAACCCTTCAGTAAATTTTCTCGCAATACTTCCACTTTTTATAGTGGCTCATTTACTTTGTCAAAGTCTCAAATAGTTTTAGGAAAACCATTAAAAGTGTACATTGGTTTTGATGTTTGTCTTAAGCCTTAAACACAGTTTTATTGGTCCCTGGAGTCACTCATGGTATTTCCTATTAATGAGACATTCACCATTGTCCCAGAGATGACAGCCCCAAAACACCAGTTTTGTTGTGATTTTTGGCTCCTGATTTGTTATTTGGAAACTTACTCATTGCACTATAGTTTCTTTAGAATCGGGGCAAAATTCTAAGTATCTTACATAGTGTTTTGATCTTTAATGGTGAAAGCTTGTCTCTGTAAGTGTTATTCCCTGGCTTACTCTGAATCCTTTTGTTTTAGATTTTTTGGGAAGCAGTCACCGTTAATTGAATATGAATAATTTGTTGATTTTTGTCACTGATGATGCTGTGAGAATGAAAAATGCGTACAGTATATCTTAGCACCATGTATTCTGAAAGCACATCTGTGTCTGTAATTACCTCTTTAAGGCAGTGATTTTCAACCTTGGTTATATAATAGAATTACTTTTTCAGGTTTTTGTGTTTTTGTTTTGTTTTGTTTTTTAATATAGCTTTTGGGGCCTCCTCCAGACACACTGAATCAGACTGTCCAGAAGTTAGGCCTAGGGATCTTTTATTAAAAGCCCCAGTGCTGCATAGTTGTGTTGTGCACAACCTAAGAATGTCGTTTTAGTGTAATTCCACTTTCTGTTGATTGATATTTGGAATTGTCAGCTTTTCAGAATTCACATTTCTTTTGCCTTAATAAGGTATATGTAACCATAACTCTAGATATCTATCATTCTGTTTCCTTAATGTTAATGGCTTAATTCCTTAATGAACCTCTGAGAGCTCCAAAATGTTTATCAGCACAATGCTTGTAATTTCGTTTGCACTTAACCTTGTTAGAAAACAGTCATGTTTCATGTCTAGTTTAGAGAGGCAATAGGAATATAGAATTTTTAACTCAGTACAGAAAATTTAAAATGTATGCAAACTTAGTAAAGAGAATCATTTCATACTCCCATGTACCCATCATATAGCTTCAGGTATAGTGAATTCAGCCAGTCCCTGTACCCTTAATTCTTTCAGCCCTTTCCACTTTCCCTATGCTTGGATTATTAAGATGCAAAACACAGATTTCAGTCATCATTTCATAAGTATTTTTTAAATTATATCTCTAAAAGATAATAATTACAAAGAAGAAAATATAAACAAAATAAACCCACCTAGAAAAATCAACAGTTCATTAATACCAGATATTTAGTCATTGCTCAAATGTCCCTGATTGTGTCATTGATTTTTTTTTTTTTTTAGATAACCTTTTATTTGTTCAAATCTGTAAGTATATAAGATCCTTCTGTAGCAGTTGATGGATGTTTCTTAAGTATCTTTTAAAATACAGGTTCATCACCGTCTCCTCCTTTTCATTATAATTTTTTGTTCTGTGTATTTTGTTACAGTTTGGATTTTGCTTATGGCAGCTCCAAGGAGTTGACTGACAAAAATAAAATTTTAAGACGTGGAAGGGATCTTAGGATTTTAGGTTATCTCCTAGACTAATTAATTTCCTCATCCTCAGAAGAGGAACTTGAGGTTTAATGGCTTTCTCATTTATAAAGCCAGGATTCAAACCCAGGCCTAGATCTCATGGTGCTTAAGTTGAAGGAGATTGTTACAAATATCCTGATTTTGTAGGACTCCTACTGCGTCTTTTACTTTCACTGAGTATTTGGTATTAGAAATGTTAGTAAATCAGAAAGAAAAACTGGTCGTACTACTAACATGTATGTAGATAGGACAGTTTTAGGTATTGCCAGGTAGTTTAGTTTTGCTTGATTTTTATCATATAATATAGCTTCTCAAATGCATATATATGGTAGAAATGTAAAATAAAAATAAAGTTTTCTCTATCACCTGGATTATATGGCTAAATGATGCTATATGTATATGTATATATGTGTGTGTATTTCTTTAAGACATGGAAAATTTCAAACATATGCACAAAATTGTAATGAACAAGTTATGTTTGAATCACTTAGCTTTAACAGTTAGCAACTCAAGGCCAGTCTTGTTTCATCTAGAAACCTACTCCCTTCCCATTGTTAAGAAGCAAGTCCCAGGCATGTCATTTCAACCATAAATACCTCAAAAGCACACCTACAGTGTATTATCACCATGTATATTTGTGTGATGGGTGATAAATATTATATACATATATATATATATATATTTACTGATATTAACAATAATTCCATAGTGTCACTTATCCAGTCAGTACTGAAATTTGCCCAGTGTGATTTAAGTTACTAGTTTTTAAGTTTGTATGTTTACAGAATACAAAGAAAGTCCTTATGGGAATTGGTTGACATTGGTTTAAACCTTTTCTACTTTATAAGTTAACCTGTGTTTTCTATGTCTTGTTTTAAAGCCACATGTAAAATTAAGTTTTAGTTCTGCTTAATAAATAGAACAGAGGAATTAGTGTCAGAATTGTTTTTCTTAAGAAAGTGATGTTTACTGCAGATCTCTGTAGGAATGGGAAAGTACAGCCATTTTTGGTTTCCCATTTCCCCTCTTTACCAAAAATGAGTTGTTTGTTTTGAATAGAATTATAATAAATTAAAAAAAAGTAAGACCCGAGGAGAGCATTTTTCAGATCTCCTATTCTTCAGGATGTTAATAAGACTTACAAGCCAGGAGGATTCTCTGGTTAAGTTTGGGAAAGTTAGAGATTCTTTCTGTAACTTCTCAGAACCTTTTATGTGCTAATGTGTGTGTGACTGTCCCAGAAAGGGAGTGATAGTGTTCCAAGTCCCTAAATTACTTGATCACGGAACTCTTGTTTTTAAACTCTTTCTTACAAAAAATATTTTATGAACTTAGTGGTTTTGGGAATATACGTGGTGATGATCAACAACAGTTTTCCTCATGTTCTTTTTAAAATTTTGGTGGAAACTGAAGCCAAGTTTGTTAACATGAAAACTTTTTTTTAAACAAGTGAACCAGTAATCTATTTTAAGGGCATACTTGGTCTTACAGGTTAATTATTTTATACTTTAACATTTTTTATAAATTAAAGCATTGATTGGCAAGTAATCTAAATTTTCATCTTCGAGAATAAAGCTTTTTTTTTTAAAAACAGGATGAAACAAGCGAAGATGCTAACTGTCTTGCTTTGAGTGGACATGATAAAACAGAAACAAAGGTATACTAATTTAGCCTTGGAATACGTACATGGTTAAGAGTACAGAAGATATGATAGAAGTGTCTTTAGAATATTGTGCTGTATACAGTTCTATAGGTTTTAGGTTGTTTTCAGTATTGTTTTTAAAGAAGTGTTTGTCCCCCTTTAATGTTAATTTAAAATGCTGAAATTGAATTCCTCAAGTGTATGAGGTCCTTCTAGATGTGGGCTTATCTGGTGGGCACTAAATGGAATAGAGTGATGAGTGAGATGTTCTGTATATAAGTAGAGAAGATAAGGGGTAGAAGTGATTAATTACATTATCAAAGTAATTGAGGAGGATGGGGGTGGTGAGAGGCAAGAGGAGTAAGATGTTATTTCTGACTGCAGAAATAATGAAAGGCTTCATAAAAAGAAGACATAGTATTTGAGGCAGTCCTTACAGAGTACATAGGATTTTTGGTAGTAAAAGATGAACAGGTCATCTCACTGTTGGGGTGAGCATGTGGTCTGTTTAGAGAACCAGTTTTTTGGCAGACAGTTCTGGCTGGAACCTGGGGTGCAAGGGGCTTGAAACAAGGTAAATGAGATGGGAAAGACTGGTTTAGCCAAAGTACTAGACTATGAACATCATTTTTCCCCCAGAATTGAAATGTACCAAAGGCTTATAACTTTTTTCTCCTTATTGTAGGAAAAAAATGGAAATCTTTCTCCTTCCCCCAAATTATCTAGACTTCCATGATTGATATTTTAGCAAGTATTCCTTTGGTGTCTTACAGATTTTGTGTGTGCATACATACCAGTGCCTTTTGCTTTCAAATCTTTATTCACTCTGTAAACCAAGAAATTATTAATAGCTACAAAGAATGCTACCTTAAAACTGTTACCATATTTTTTTCAACCAGTTCCCTATTGTTAGCAATTGTTTCTGTTAAAAAAGGAACTCGCCCTTGCCTACTGTAGTATTGACTACAGCTAAATACCTGCCATCCACTTATGTTTATTGTCTTAGGATAAATGAATGAAAGAGGAATTATTGAGACAAAGAGATGCTTCTAAAACTTGATATGTATTATTGCTAGGTCATGCTTCAGAGAGACTGCACTTCTTACCCCTTAGACACTGTTCACTGTTTTCAGTTTCATAGGAGAAATTTCGTATTTCATTGTTATATTATTGTATATGTTGTTTTATAGAAATGCAAATGTTTGTGTATTTCTTTTCACTTTGATATGTATTTTTGTGTGTGCACTGCTTTAAAAAAGTTCAGAGCAGTGGAATGACATGGTGCGTCTTGTATTTTCTGGGTTTTGAGGAGAGAAAGAGAAACCAAAAGGAAGGAAGAACGTTTTAGAGACATTTTCTACGTTTAATTAAAGGCATAGGAGCAGTTTTTGTGCTTCTGGGTAATTTTATTTAATAATATTGAGTAGGTTTTATTTGTTCTACATGGCTAAGAGCTTGGGTTTATATTCTGTTAATTATTGTCTGGGCAACATTTCATAATATGCATGTGCATGTCTTTAATTATTGTTTACTTAAAATGTCCAAGTTAGTTGGTTGGAAAGTCGAGATATTTTATGACCATGCCTTATAATATTTAAGTAGGCAAACAGAAATTTATATGTATCTGAGATGGTGAAATAACCTACAACAAGGGTTTTTTTGTGGATAATTAATCCTTTGATGGTAGATGATTTTGTAATGTAGTCACATCTTTCTCTTGATCCCTCCTGTCTTCCAATTTGTCTTTTTTATTAGTCACCGAACCCAGTTATGTTCCTTTATCCTTTTTTAAGCCTCTTTCCTCCCCCATCCTCTTTGTCTCACAGGAACAACTTGATACAGAGACAAGTACAACTCAATCAGAAACCATTCAGACAGCGGCTTCTCTGTTGGCCTCTCAGGTACTAAGTGCAAAAAGCAAGGCGAGTTTTATAAATGTTGTTAAGATTAGTGTTATGATTAATGAATTAAAGTGAGCATATACTGAAATTTATTAAAATTATCTTTGTGAAAGTAATTGTTAGTGTACAGATGTATTTTTTGTACTTAAAGGTAGAGTACTGGATATGGTGGAACTGTTCTTTTGTGCTTTGGAGATGCGAACTCATTCCCTTATATCTTTTTTGATATTGCAGATCATTTAAATCCTCACTGCATAATATGCAGTGTTCACTTAGTGGTTTTATTTATAGGTCAGAGACTGAAAAATTAGAACCGAAAACCATTCTTCTTGAGGTGGTTTTTTTTGTTTGTTTTTTTTTTTTTGGTGAGATTTATCCTTTTATTTTTAAAATATGTTTCTGCCTCACTTTTCACTCCTGATTGTCAGTTATTAATTTAGTGTAATCCATAGCTCTTTAAAGTTATTTTTTCATTGTCCTGGAAAGTCTACTTGTGACAGTCTGTCGCATACACTAGGCATCTGGACTCTATTCATTGATTTGTGAACCTTCATTTTGTCTGTGAAATAATTGTTTTCTTCTTGAATCCTTTCAAGTTAAATATACTCCAAAGTCTAGGTCAAACTCTGACACAAAGGAAGTATTTTCTTTAAGTAGACATTAAACTGATTAACCCCTACAAGATAACTGAGATAACAGCTGTTACAAGGCAACTGGTACAGTGATATTTTGCTGCTTTGTGTTTCAGTTATTTGAATGTGATAATTTTACAGTGTGTTTTTGCTGGCTGTTAACCTTCATAGTCCCTTATGATATAAATATGATTACTTTCTGAGGTGTCTTTGTTTTCATAACCTTTATCTAATAAAAGTTTTATGGAGAGGAGTAACTACAACAACATTAGGAAGTGTTGTGCTTAATACTGATACATGAACAAACTTGTTTATCAGAATTAAACTGTCCTGTGATTGTGATTACACGACATGTCTTTTGGTTTGCCGCATCAATCTCGGGAACTATTTTCATAGTCTTGTTCAGTTCATTCCTATAGTGATTAGTACCCATGGGTGTTTGCCTTTTAGATATTTTTGTAAGGAATTAGAACTTTCTAATGGAAAGATCCCTAGAGCCACTGAGAGAAAAATCACCCAATTATGTAAAAAGAATGATTATGTTGATTTTTTAAGAACACATTCCTTATTTGGTGGTTTATAAGGGGCATATTTATTTCTGGGGAGTTGATTATAATATTGTGTCTATGTAACAAATTGTTACTGTTTTGAGATAAACTTGAAATATTTACAGATGAAATGATAGATCTCTGGGATTTGCTTCAGAATAATCTGAGTAAAGGTGGGAGGACGGTAGATTGGCTTTGATTCAGCAGTTGTTGAAGCTGGGTAATGAGTACATGGGGATTCATTACATAATGCTCTTCATACTTTTGTATATGTTTGGAATTTTCCGTAATAAAACACTTAAAAATTTCATCTCTATGTTTTTGAATGTTAAAGAAGTCTTTGTAATTTAATCATTTTTACATTATAAAACCTCCCTAAACTTTGAATAATCAAATTACTGCTCAGTTGTGTCTATTTAATTTTTAATTTACAGGGTCAGAAAATAATTGTTTACCATTAACTGTTACTGCTGCTCCTGTATATAAGGTGGACTTTACGTATTCTCCCACAAGGGGGTGCTCTAGTGCCAGTTAATATTACAGCTGTTAGTGTTACTACAAGTAAATATAGCTTAACGTGAACTTAGTCATTAATCAGTATATGATAGGTGATTGAGGGGTTTGTTTACTAAAGCTATATTTGAAATGACTTAGTTTTTGTATGTCGCTAAAATATTCCTACTTATTTGAAAATTTCTACAAGTATTAGAACAATTTCATAGTAATAGTCATGTTTATTTGCACTCCATTTTTGACAACACTTTTAGTCTTTTTTCATTAAACTTTTAACACGTATGATAAGGTGCTGTCTATTTCTTAGGAAGTAAAGCAGTGGAAAGTAAATCTCATTGTTAAGTTACAGTACTTTGAACAATGTTGTGTTTTTTGCTTTTGTTCTCAGAAAACATCCAGTACAGACCTTTCTGATATCCCTGCTCTCCCTGCAAATCCTATTCCTGTTATCAAGAATTCAATAAAACTGAGATTGAATCGGTAAAAACAACCTCAGGGGTCCATAAACAATATCTGCCAACTCAACCTGTTGTCTTCAAATGCTAAAAACGGAGAATGGAGGGTACAAGACTAGACATGACTGAAAACGGATTTAGGTTTTTTCTGTGACCTCCCTTACTGGGCTAATCAGCACTTGATCGGAAGTCCAGGTTAGTATGTGAAGCCAAGAGTACTATTATTATTGTGTTAGCAACAGTTGCATTACCTATTTCAAAAAATTACTGCCTTTAAAAAAAAAACAAAAAACAAAACCTCAAGCTATATTTGTATCCATAATTGACATCTGGACTGGGTTTATGTTTGATGCATTGTTTGGAAAATTTGCAATACAAACTGGCATAAGAATTCCTTATTCTGATGATGCACTTTTATGTATTTTTTTTATTAGAAAGTAGAACTAATTTTAGATTTTCAGCTTGATGGATTTTCTTTTTTTCCTGAAGAATTTCCTTTACCATTAGTCTTCAAATTGGATGCCGTTGTGCGGCGGTGTGCTGTTACACTTCCGAGAAAGGATGAGAGTATACCTAGCTCATAGCTCAGTCCCTGTGAGGTAGCTGTAACCCTTAAAAATGAAATGTCAACTCTAGGGTATATATTTGACATTGAAAGAATAATTAGGAATACTTTGTTTTGATGGGGTCATGATTAAGAAATGATATATTGGTTTTATTTATAGAATTGTTTAGAGTGCATACAAATCAGCGATCAGCCAGCGAATATTTTTCTTTGAGCTTATTAAAGCTCCATATTCTTTTGCCTTCAATCTGTTGTCTTTGAAATAAACAAAGCTTTTTGCTCCCTCCCCCTTATTTTTCTTTTCCCCTTTTTGCTTGTATGCATAAGGTAGGACTTACTTCACAAGAAACAAAATGCCAGTATTTTCGTAAGCCATGGTGTGAAACCAGTGACCCTGTGGCCACATGGCACAGAACACTAAATTTTGGTCCCATGGCTGAAACTGTAGGGTGACTAAAATAATGCCTGTGAAACATGATATCTATCTTGGATGGCCATTTGATCTCTAAATATGAGGAATTTTGTACACTCCACAGAACTCCTGTCTATAGTAAAGTTGATTTTCAATTTTAAACATGTGGGTGAAAAGGCATTTTCTCCAAGAATTTTAAACTAATTTTTATTTTTAAATGATTGACCAAAATTTGTCAGTAAATTTTACATGTAGTAACATTTTAAAATCATTTCTAGCAAGCACTTGACATCTAGTTAGCTCTCTACTCCTTTTTTGTTTTGTTTTATCTGTCAATAGACTAAGAACTCCTTTCTTTAAAGAAAATAATTCCTCATAATTAAGCAGCAGAGCATTCATCTTTACCAAATACGAGGGATGCCAGATGTTGATATACTTAGTTATTCTTTCTTAATCTGGACAAAGCAGACCTAACAGATTTTCCTGATGAGCATGTTTTATGAATCCTCCATTGTGCTCCCTTCTGTCACACGTGCATTTTTCATGTTAAACTGCAGTTACTTAAAGTCTTCTCCTATTCTTCTAAATTAATTTTCCAAAGTTGGAGTGTAGTCTTTTCCCCTTAGGCCATGCATTAATTGAAGCTTTCTTTTCACCATACTTTAGAATGTCTAGTTCACACTGTTTCTGCTTCCCACACCTTTGCTCCGCACAGTCACCTTGCCCTCCTCCCGCCACCTAAGAAGAAAAGATGGTCAGACTAACAGGTGAAGTGTACAAGGTGTCTGTGTGTTTTGTGTAGCTTCAGAGTTAGATTGAAATTGCCAGGCACAGATTTAGTCTTGTCATTTTGTTTACACATCGGGGAAAAAGAATTCAGTTTATTAAACGTTTCATGTAACTGCACCCAAGTTTTGCCAAGCTGGAAACTTGGACCTTTTCTGTGTAGTGACTTTTTAATTCTAGTTTTCATAACCTGGAGGTCAGACTGTTGCTTTCGCATGATGTACGTAGTGTCTCATGACTGGAGTTTGCTTTGTTTTATAGTATCTGTACTCCTTGTATTTTTCAAGAGCTATTTTGTAAACAGATGATGTATTTCTCCATTGAAAACACAATAAAAAAAAAAACAGCACAATCCCACAGTTGGCTGGTTTCTTTGACTGACTATTTATTGTTTTTCAGTGATAATATATCTACTTGTAAGTTGTAGTAAGCTCTAAGTGAAGATTTGCAAAAGGATTTATTTTGTTTACATTTAGAAAAGATCTGTTTCTGGTGAATTTATGCCATTAGCAGCAATTGATATTTCACATAATCAGGTATTTGTTTTTTTTATATAATTTGATCACTAGGGAGTTAAATGTGAATATAGTACCCAATAATTAACTTTGCAGCTCTCCACCATCCACTGTATTCTGTGTATACAGACACTGTATCTTTTTTTTGCATTTATTCCAGGCGTGTAGAGTGTACCGCTCATGTGCTTCCTTTTCGAAGCTCAAGGTTTTTAAAGCAGTTGTTGCTTTACCTCTGATGTCAGCAGGTGGCACTGTTGATTTTCAGTGAATTTAGGATCCTGTGTTTCTCATTCTACTAAACTCATATATGAGATTATGCTTAAACCCTCAAATGGTCAACATGGCCCTCTTAACTCGGGTTAGGAATGACTTGCTTTGTATGTGATGGCCAACTTTTGAGTATGGTCATCTTAAATGCTTTGAGTGGTAGGGGGGCCTCCTTATAGAAAAGCCAATATTTCAAGGAACATGCAGTTGTGTGTATGAAATTCCAAATACTAAAACCTTTATATAAAAATACATGACTGCAATGTGGAATGACTTTCTATTAAAATAAAATTTAACTTTTGGGACTATTCAGTACACGGGAAAATACTGTGAAAATTACCCTTGATTCCATTGTTAACACCTATGAATCGACCTTGCCGTACTTCCTCTACCTTGATGCTTAAAACAGGGGACTGAGTAGCACGACTTCCTGTCACCCATATGGCCTTTCAGCATCTCATGCCTCTTGCTGAATGAGTAAAATGATAATTAAAAGTGTGCGTTTTGTGGCTCTGAGTATATTCTGGAATAAAGTTTGTATTTTTCTAATTAACACCTATGCATTTTTCTCCATACAGAAAAATGTTTTAGAGCTCTGCGTAGTATTAATTCTGCCTGCACTCAAGGTGGCAATAAATGATCAGCAGCTCCAAGTAGTAATTGATATACAAAAGGATAAATCATTAATACACACAAACTTGTAGACCAAGCTCTGGAAATATTAACTGTTAGTGCACCTCAGTGTATTTAAACAAAAAGAAATTGTTTACATAAAAAGGCGTTAAACAATCCTTTGGATATACTTTTGCCTATTTTAATTCTAATAAAAGAATAGTACAAGGAAAATTAGTTGCCTTTTAGCCTGAATTGTATGTTTTGTTTGTTTTACTTTTTTTTTTTTTTTTTTAGTTCTCCACTTTATTCCTTTTCGGTTAGCTTTTCTTCAAACCAAAATCACGAACGGATGCTGTCTCAACCCAGACCTGAACTTGGTACATGAAGTACTAAGCATGTTCTGTAGTATACATGACCTTCAGTCATGTAGAGACAAGTGGTCATTTAATTCTGTGTAATATGTTTCTCATTTGTAGAATCAATTTATTCTCCTTTTTTTGTACTTACCAGTTTAAGAATTCTTGTGACATTTTACTGGCACCAAGAAAGATGGCATCAATATTTCTGAGCCATGTATTTCAGAAGTGGCTGTATGTACGTCATTCTAGAAGTGATTTCATATACTTGAGAAGTCTTTTCAACTTCTGCTTTTCTTCCTCGGAGACATGCTTTTGTCGTAATGTTCTGGGAACATCATCGCAGCTGATCAAACCATACACGTATTTGTTGAAAGGGATGGAATTTTAAGTACACTTTCATTTTCCTCATCCCCTCCCAATTCACAGGCCTTTCCTATGAAGGGTAGTATTAAAGCTGTGCTTAAGCTCACATTTCAGGAAGCTCACATTTGTGTGGAAGGTTGTGATTGTAGTTGTACTTTTTTCTCCAGTCACCTTTCTCACCTTTTCAGATAGCTAAAGATCATACCTACAGAGGGGCACAGTATTGTTTATAGAGTTTGTAGAGTTTAACCACCAACTATTTAAAATGTTAACATTGAAAATATTACTACTTTAATAATAATGTAAAAAAGTGCAGTCACTTTTTTTTTTTTTTTCCTGTTTTGGGTATCTTTAAATTCTACTAGTAGGTGAAGTGAGGAATAGAGCAGTCTGTGTGTGGGTGCTCCAATCAAAGCTTTGTATTTTTTGCTGTGATATTTCTAAGGTGCAGGATGATGCTTTTAGTAAAAAATAATTTCCTCCTTGTCACCCAGCTTAGAGTTTTTGTTTACATGTGATGTTCTTGTTTTTTAGTGGAGAGAATGGATTTATGCTAAACCCTCCACAGTCCATCTTGGTGGGTCCCAGAATTGACCAAGGAGAGCCTAAGGGTGTCTTGGTTTTGTTTCACATTGGAATAAGCAGTGACGTCTAGAAACTCCGGAGCTGAGTCTCCCTGGGCTTCAACTTGACACTCTTTGGTCTTAGCAGCAGGGTTCCTCTTCCACCTGAGCACAGACATCACCGCCCTAAGACAGTTTACCTGAGTCACACTACAACACAGTGCATTATGTAGAACAGTGTACATTCAGTTAGTATCAGAGTCTTAAAGACATAAAAAACTTGTTTTACGTATAGATACAGAGTATTTTTCAAACAACTGCATCAATAGATTGAAATATGAAATAGATTAAAGGGAAACCCACTAAAGATAAATCCTGACCTGTGGTGGGTTTAAGTCTTGTGCTGAGTGTAATGTAACAGACATTTATAATGATAAAGTATCACCTAGTCTTTTAAGAACATGCATCTCTATGTTTGGAACTATCCAGACAGTGTACTCAGTTTTCACTTAATTTGGATGTTTTAAATTTCCTATTGTGTGATTATGGCCCAATTTTTAAAAAATATATGTCTCTTACAAATAATTTGTAAGTCTTTAGAAGTATTTTGTTTAATTTGTAAGGTGCCGTTTTTGATCCAGCAGATTTCAATCTGAAAAATATATTTTGAATAACACAGAATTTTTAATTTTACAGGTTTCTTTCAGCTCATTGCAGACATTTATGACAGTCTTCTGATCATGTTACATAATCCTTTAAAATATTTTCAGAGAGTATGATAAATTTTATGGAAATGCAGAAAAACAAAGTTATCTCCGGGGAGTGTAGTGATTTTGTGCCACTGCTGTGCCCTCTTCAGTCCCCATACACATATGTGAGTATTTGGGTTCTATTCAGATCTCAGGCATAAGAAAGTGGGTATGTCTTTTAATATAATAATGAAAAATATCCCAACTTTGTGCTTGTTCCTTGTGGATGCTGTCTTTCTCTTGGCACAACACCCTCCTTACAAACTTTCACACTGTGTGGTGCCTGGTGCTATGTGATTTCCAGAAATCTGGCATGAAACTTGGTCCTTGTTTGCGTTTTCTGACTGCAGTGGAGCTGTTAATAAAGAGATTGATGATAAAGTTGTCGGAAAGAGACAGTTGGGCAGAACTGCTCCCCATGAGTGACAGAGGGCAAGATCTGCCTTCACAGCCAAGAACGCCGCCCCCAGCAGAGAGCCGACCGTGCCTGGACACTGTGCCAAGGCTGTCAGAGGGAGCTTTAGTGCACTATTAAGCTACTACATCTCTTTAATTTAGAGTTAGTTTCACATTACCATATTTATCTAAGTTCATGGAATGCTCAGGACAAATACATTTGCAAATATGACAATCCCTTCCCAACTGTAAAATAATTATCTTTGCAAGTTCTTAAAAGCACTCATAATACATTCTAATTTGGCTTAGTAACATTAAATTTTACTTAGAAAACATTACCGTTTTTATAGAAAACCGAAGTTGAGCAGTCTCCTCAAAGTCTTCAGGGAGTCATGTCTCACACCTCAAGAATAAGCTGTGGCTGCAAGAAGTACCCTTTTTGGTGGGCGTTGGGGGTAGGTAGGTAGATTTGTTTAATGGAGGTACTGGGGATTGAACGCAGGGCCTCGTGCATGCTAACTGTTGGCTACAGGGTGTTAGATGTCTTAGTCATGTTGATTATAATTGTGTGTACTTTTTACCTATCGCTACTAATAAGCTTAGGTGACTGGCATTCAGTTCGGCTGTTCTGTTTTGTGTCGTTTCCTTGACAGACCCCTAGAGCTCGGGGCACTCTCTGATGGTGATTTTAAAGGCAGAGATTCTGCCTAGAGTTTTTTAAACTGTCTGAGGTTACATGTTTTCTACTTTAGTTTTCTTGAAGATGAGACTACTTTGATCAGATTTTTTTTTTAAGGGGACTGCTGTATTATTGTGGCCTTTGTCTTATTAAGTGATTGACAGTGAAAATCTTTGAAAGCTGATTTTACAAGTACGGTTTTTGCCTCTGTCAGAACTGTTGGATTGGAAGTATGTGTATGTATGTCACAAGGCCTTAAAAATTACCTTTAATATGTTCATAGAATCTCAAAGTTAAAAGGAACCCATGGAAGCATCTAGTTCACTGTGTCTGTGACAGCATCGTCCATTTGCATTGAGGGAGGAGTCTGTATTTCATCATTTCCATTGCTGGGCAGTGTTTAAATTTTTAGATTGGGCTCACAGTGACTTCCTTGATCTTCAGCAATCTTCTGCATTACCTTTAGAAGCAGATTGTGACCAATCTCCACTTCCTTTAACATGAGACCTCCAGAACAGATCTCTGCATGTTTGTCCTCTTGACTTGGCTGTGATTTGGGAGGAAATAACATGATATGTTTGCAGGACCCTGGTGTGGTGAGCCTTCTTTGAGTCACAGCATGTTTGAGGGCCTGCGCTCTAAGGCCAGGTTTGTTCTTCGAGGCCCCTGGACCTCCCAAGGAGTTCCACTGGCTCCAACCACAGACCTGTAAGCCGTAATCTCTACAGAAGAGACTGGGGCACTGCGGTGGCTGGAAGAACGGTGAGCTGCAAGGACTCCGGGTATTTTGCATCAGCTCTGTCTTGCCCTTGCAGTGCTTTTATGAAGAACCTTGGATCTGACTACTGCTAAACAAGCAGGCTGTAGGAAAACTTGAAATTTTTACTGTATTTCCAGAAGACTTTGAAATGGCTTAGACTTTTGAAATGGCTAAGAGTGAAATTTTTAAAAAAGGGTAGTGTACCTGAGGTAAAGGGGAAGCGTACAGTTAAGTTGAAGCTAGAAACTCAGAGGAAATAACTTAGTGCCCCCCTTTCCTTGCTTATTCCACACGTTTTCAGATTCTCCCCGGGTCAGCACTTTTTTAGTTGCTAGCTTCTTAGAATTCATATTCCTGTGAAAGTTAACTTTTTTGTTACGTTTTTATTAGCAATGGCTGGTTAGATGGTAAACCACAGACATTAGGAAAACTTCATTAATTCAGAATTATTTGTAGTTCTCATTTGTGATTTATGGTTTGATCACCATTTAAGATTATAACATTCAAATCAATGGAGCTTCCATGAATGAAGGTTTAGAAGTTAAAGCATCTAAGGGGCTCTGAACTGAGTGGTGTTTTATTTGAAACCTGCCATGTTGGTTTCCATGGGGAAGAGACAGGGGAGGGAGAATCCCACCTGCTGTGTCTAAGGCTGACAACACGCTGGAGCCAGTTGGGAGGTTGGGGCCCCATGGAGAATAAGACAGGAGGGAGACACAGGCATTTTGTTCAGCGAAAGGCTTGAGCTGCCACTTGTAGAAGTGGCGTTGTGGTAGGGTGCCCACTCCCTGGTCTAAGAATTGAATTTCATAGGATACTGGATCACTGTGTCAGGCTTGGCACGTTCGAGAAAGTCTTCAGCAAAGTTGCCTGTTAAGACATCCCTGTTGACTGCGATTTTTTTCGCATAGGTGAATTGAAACTAGCAAACAGCTTGTCTGCGTGGAGGTGGAAAGAATGCCTTTCAAGTCAGCTGCAGGCAGATTTCAGCGTTTACCCTGGAACACTCATTGACCTTAACGTCTTGACAATTTTTAGTTCTCAGTTGGGTTAGCCAAAATGGTTTATGGCAATTTGAGCTTTGGTCCAAGGTAGGAGTTAGGAAATCTAACATTGGAAGGAGGCTGAATATTTGACATTCTGTTAAAGTTTGTGTCAGGTCAACCCGATGGTGGATTTTATTTGTAAATGATTATATCAGCTAAATACTGTCACCAGTTAGTTTCTTGAAATTCTGTATCCATCTGCTTGGTATGAGTTCCCCAAACCTGCCTCACTGGAGGTTCCTAGGTAGTACTGGGAAGGAAAAAATGGGTAACTCTAATAAGTAATTTCTTCTGATTTATAAGCTGGATATTGCCGGACCTTGGCCTTTCTGTTGAATTGTACTCCAGGCTGCATCACGTCTTGAGCCTCATGCTTCTGAAGCCTCTGCCAGTGGGTGTAACGTTTGGTGCTAAGGTGAGGACCTGGTCCAGTGGCTAGAATAAAAAGCCCAGGCCTTCAGGAAGTACAAATCCTACCTTGTCCACCAGAGCCTGGTGCCCCTGGGCAGGTTGTTAAAGCTTTCCTTTCAGTTTCAGTAAAACATCATTCTGTCTCTTTATTTCTTATTGGAATTTAATGTGGATTAGCAAGTAAATAATATGTTTAGAGAATCACAGATTTTTAAGTGCTAAGTTAAACCTAATTTGAGTTTGTTAGAGGGCAGGCCCAAAGGCCAGCTGTAGACTGCAAAGGAATAGCTGGCAAACCAAATTCCCAAAGCTGCTTTCTTGATAGGAAATTTGGGCAGGACCAAAGTATGGAGAAAAAAGCCTGGAGTCAAGTAAAGCCCCTTTTCTCTTCTTCTTCTTGTCCTTTTTTTTTTTAAATTAATGCGGGATGGGGACAGATTGGCCTCTTCACCAGAACACTTTCTGTCTTAGCGCCGAGAGAAACGCAGTGCACAGCTTCTGGGGAGACGGCATGCCTGCCTGCTTCTAGCTGAGGGTTCAGACTCAGCGAATGGACTGGGAAGAATTTCTGACATCAGCTGAAGTGGCAGGTCTGACTGTCTCAGCGACCTGTGAAGTTAGTGCAGACGCAGTAAGGGCGCCGCCGCCTGCAGCTGGGGGCGGGGCACAGGCCTAGCTTGGGAAGCACCTTGCCCTCCTGTGCTCTCAGGACTCAGTCCTGAAATGGGACCTTGTGTTTTCCCACTCTGCAATGTTGCCTTTTCGTGTACGTTCTTGGATATTATTGGGAAAGGCCAGCGTTATTAGCTTTTTTTTTTTTTTTTTTTTTTTTTTTTGTATAGACTTCTAGTTTCACAACAGCTAAAATGCTTTTCTGCTGTTCGGATGCCCTGACGGCCTGCTAGAGATGAGGGGGCCAGAAGTCTGCAGACCACAGGGGAGATGGACCTTGACGAGACTAGAGGAATGTAGTCCTGGGGAGGGTCAGGCTTTGGCGAGTTTGGGTGAACTGACCCATTCACGCCCAATTCTCTTTAACAGTTGGCTTGTGTAAAATTAGGATTGAAAAAATTAATTTTGCATTTTAAGATGATTTCTTACAAATTTTTTTAGCCAGTTAAGCCAGAGAGTACCTAGAAGTGCTAACAGGTTTTACACCGCTCAAGAGTAGAGCAAACAGATCAACAGTGGTACCTCTGAGGGTGCTCAGAGGCGCTGTAACTACCGTGCCATGTCTGAAGGGGCTCACGGGGTAAATTTGTATTAAAAACACAAAATTACGGCCGAAGTGCCCTGAGAGGAATTAGATAAAAACAATACTTAAGTAAAGAGGTAAAAGTAGAAATTAGTATCTAATATCTAAAAATGAATTGTTTGTAGGGAGGGTTTTGTCCATTATTTTGTATATAAAAGGCCGTGACCGTGGTAAACGTTCTTTACGATGTGGGTTGTGGGTGAATATGTCTTGGCAAATTCATTGTTAGGTGAACTGACTTTAGGCACATTTGATGTTGTCTAGAATTTGTCATTGTTGGTCTTTTCTGATTATAATAAGAATAGATACTCACTGTAACACTTGAAAAATACAAAACCACCTGTAACCCTGCCTCTTAGAGTTAGTTTTTAAGATCGCTTCATGTGTTTTCTTTGTCTTTCATGCACTTTTTTTTTTTTTACACAATTGAGAATCCTACTGGGTAAGTAGTTTTATATCACAAGCATTTTCCCTACAAATTGTCATGGCTGTTGAACAGGTGTAGTGAAGAACCCAAGAATATCCTGTGGGTCCTAATGAGCCACACTTTGGAGCGTGGCCTTGGAGAAACGTGGTGGTGTCTGGACCCAGGAGGGTCAGTGGAGGGGGGAACAGGCTGTGTGATGGGGAAGGACTCTGAAATTCTGCAGGAGAGGACTGAATTGTGGCTCACTGTGATGGTTGGCTTAATGCTGAAATGAGTACAAAGATGGGCAGAACAAGTAAGTTCAGAGGGTCTTAATTTAGCCAAATCCCTCCCCCAGTCCCACCCCCTTATTTTCGCGGTGTAGTAATATATTTCTAATGGACACAGTTCTGCCCCCCTGAGTGTTCATTCAACCAAGACCAGCCTGCACCCTACTCCTTGCTGCAGCCGCTTGGCTGCAACCCCGAGGGGTGTAACACTTCTCTCGTGGCTGCTGTGGGTCCCAGGTCCCTGAAACAAGTTCACTGGGCTTGTGAGGCAAGTGACACATCACAGAAGCCAGCAGAGGCTGTGAGTAGTGTGCCCTTTCTCATCCGACACGTGGGGTCCATGTCATGACCTCTTAAGGTAGGACCCACGTCTCTGCAGGGTCCTCCCCCAGGAAGCCTTTTAGTCCTTGGCATCCATCACTGTGGGAGCTCGGCTTTGCTAAGCTGAGTATTTGTGAGTCTTTATTAAGGCTTGAAACAGCTCTTCGCATAGTGATGCGTAAAGGCAGCCCTCACCCCCAGCCACTCCCCACGGCCCCCTTGCTGCCCAGGCTCTGCGGCTCCTTCACTCTTCCAGTCGTGCAGCCACTGGCCTCGGGCCCCCAGCACCCGCCCCCAGCAGGCAGAGAGGTTGAGCGAGACTGGGCTGCTGTCGGTGCCCCAGTGGTGGAGGGGAGAGGGAGGCATTTGCTCCCACCGCTGGTGGGAGACGCTGCAGTTTGACCAAAGGGCACCCCAGTCCCCAGGCATCTTGTAACCTGAGTGGGAGACACTGGAGAAAAGAGTCAAGCAGGATTTGGGGCACTCCCGTCCTGACGAGGCCCATCTGTCTGTCTGCTGGTACTAATCACACCCTTCCCTGAAGGCTGGAGGGGAGGGTGCGCTGGGAACAATAAACCTCTCAGCTGGGAGGGGAGATCCAAGGGGGGTGCCGAGGAGGAGGCGGGGAGAGGAGAAAGGAGGACAAATCTTTGGGAACCTTTGCTGGAAAGAGGCCAGGGGAGTGCGGCCCCGGGCAAGACATACACCTCCCGGCCCCTGCTCCCCCACTCCCTGAACAACCTCACCGAGAACCTTGGTTCCAAAACGCAAGCTGCTCCGCAGCCCAGCTTGAGGCCCCAGCCCTGCTTGAGGCCTGACTGGGACCTGGGGGGCCTGGGTGTGTGAGCGGCTCCCCAGGCCGTGATGCTTTTCCAGGGCAGCCCAGCCTGGTACAGCCAGTCACACAGGGCGCAGCTGCCCTCTGGCTCCACGTGCTGCCCTGCTGTTTGCTCATGCTGGTTACCTGTGCTTCTGGCTCCTACTCGAGAGGGAACGGATGTCTCTTCCCTGGAGACCTTGGAGCGGCATCTCCTCCTGGAGGGAGGCCGTGAGCCTGCTGACTTGTGCAGCAGGCCGGTGCATCACTCCACCAGCACTTCTGAGCCCCAGGTGCCCGGCGTGAGTCCCAGGTGTTGTCAGAGGAGGATGGTCGAGTGTGCCCCTCTCCCATTGGCCAACGCGTGCTCTTCCTTAAGCTCAGAAACTCTTGCCCCAGCTCCTCACTATCCATCCTTTTGGGACTTGGCTGGCTTTTACTCCTGCAGGTTGTGGCCCAGGTACCATCTTCTCTGAGAAGTCTGGGTCCCTCAGGCTGGGTGAGACCCCTCCACTCCCGAAGCACTCCGTGTCTAAGTCTCTTCGCACTTGCCACACTGTCTTGTCAGGGAACAGAGCTGTGAAAGCTGGGGCTGTCTTGATACATGCCTAGAGCCACAGCCGTGATGTGTGGTAGGTGATTGGCAGTGTAAGTTCAGGGAATGAAAGATTGACCAATTCCCACCCTGAGAAGCTCCCAGTTTAGTGGGAGGAACACCAGCTAACATTTATTAAAACTTGATGTACTTGGCACTGTGCTAAATGCCTTCCACTGATTATCTCATTGAATCAACAATCCTTTAAGCAGATAATATGACTCCCATCTTATAGATGATGAAACTGAGGCCCAGAGCAGTTAAATACTTTTCCAAGTTCCCACACCTTCTAGATGGTGGAGCCAGCTGCTATGACAGGCAAGTTCAGGGTGGAGGAGGGGGACATCTGACCGTCCTAGGTGCTGTCTGGCACTCTCTGCATCTCTCATTCAGTTCTCAAAACAGCCCTGTGGGAGCAGTGTTGCTACCTGGAGCCTAAGAATTCAGAGAAATTCAGTGGCTTGTTCAAGGGCACCAGCTGGGAAGCAGTCCAGTCAGAATTCAAACCTCTGACCAGTCCTGAGCGGACAGACGCTGCAGAGAGGACCCTGATGGCCAAGGGGCTTCCTCAAGGCAGGAGATGTTTCTGCCTGTCGTCCCTCCTCTCTTTGCTGGGGAGAGATTCTGTGACAATTCTTGTTGCCATTTACTGAATAAACCGTAATGTGGTTGGAACTGGAAGGTCCTTATAGATCTCGGGGCTCGCTGTCGGAACCCTTTCCTTGGATTAGGACTAATGGCTGGTTACCCAAAGTCTACCCAGTCGCCTCCCTGGCTACGGCAGGTTTTGCAGAATAAAATGACAGGGGCTTAACAAGTTGGTGAGTGTGGCCAGCACACATGTAGCAGAGGGCTGGACCAGTGCTGGTAAAGGAAACCGAGCAATTTAGGTGGTTTCAAAAAAACCCGGTCTCGGAGGGAAGGTATAGTGCAGTGGTAGAGCGTGTGCTCAGCATGCGTGAGGTCCTGGGTTCAATCCCCAGCACCTCCATTAAGTAGAAACCTAATTAACTCCCCTACAAAAAATAAAGTTAAAAAAAAAACCTTGCCCTGTGAATCATTTTTATAAAAAATGAATATGGTGTCACTGCCTTACTTTTCACATCTTTAAACGGATGCTAAGAGCATTCAAGAGAGAGCAAGTCCAGGTTCACACTCGGCCTTAACTGTTTCACCTTCCGAGGCACACGGGCTGACTTTAGAGTAACTCCTGCGGTCGTCACCAGTGGAGTGGGGATTAAAAAGGGGAAGGGATGACTCAGGGAGGAGGACAGACGATCTAGGCTACGAGCAAAAGCCTATTTATCTGGCTGGCTGTCTGGCAGATACTCTGTCCCCCTGGAACTCAGCCCTGAATCTCTGAACCGAGCGGTGAGCGGGAAAGGCTCCAAGCTCTGAGCAGAACGTCACAGAGCCCGTCCCTGAGGCTGGGCCCCGCCTCGTCCGGGGCACAGCCGGGCTCTTTGTGGCCATCTCACGGATCCTTCGTGGGAACAGCATGTGGATACGCTTGTGTATCTGTTTTCGCAGCTTGAACCAGATTACCCTAGATGGCGTTAACTTCAGCCAGCTTCACGTACGCGAGGTTAAATGCTGTCACACACCCGAGCCCCTGTACTCCTCACGAGGACCTCGTGAAGCAGGCCTTGTTGACTGCATTCTACAGATCGGGAGACGAGCTCAGATGAGAGGTGTCCAGCTTGTAGGCTGCGTATGTCTGGCATAGATAGCTGCTTTGCTAAACGATTTGCTAATTGTGCCAGGGGAGGGGAGAGGAAGACGGCTGCCTTTTGGCCTCAAGTTGACTTTTTAAGCGACGTATACTTTGAACTACTGGGGCTGTGTCTTTTCTCTGTGTCCCTCTATATAGACTGGTGAGGTTTTTAGATTTCTTCCAGAAAACCCTCAGGAAAGGGATTTGGGGAAAGGGGGAGTCAAGACTGGGCTCAGAGTGAAGTGAAAGAAAGGGACAAGTGGGAGGATTAATTCGAGCCCCACCCCCTGAGGTGATGTCCACCGAGGACCAGGCCCGTGGTCCATCCATCCTGCACGTACACGTCACATGGCTTTCCCCAAGTACGCAGACAGCCCCATACTTAAAGGTCTTATTACAGTTTGCTTTTTCTTGTTTGAGCTTGTATGAGCTGTTTTTATTCCCAACAGTCTGCATGAATCTTCATAGCAAGGACCACTCTTTCAACTTTTTTTCCCTCCACCCACTGCTTAGCAGAATACGCATGGCCTGGATAGGACTGACCCTCTGAGATACTCCTGGATCTTTCTTTACCTATATGAACCAAAATGAAACGCAGCTGCATTTGTGTGTGAATCTAAAATAAGTCACAACTTGCTGTGTGTCTCTTGGAAAATTAATTCTCCTCTCTGGGCCTTGGTTTTCCTATCAATAAAATGAGGCCAGTTGACCGGTTCTTGGAAGAGTTTTCGGCTCCGAGCTCCTTTGTGTTCTGTTTCCTCTTTGAACAAGAATGCTTTTCCCCCTGAAATCTGTGATTTGACAAAGGCTTGGTCTCTCCTGCCATTGCTATGGCCTCTTTCCTGCCTGGCGTGTGCCTGCCAGCCTGACAACCCCGGCACGCCCCACCCACCTCTCTTTGTTTGCTGGATCTGAAAGAGGAGCCCGGCCCCTCCTGGCTTCTCAGGGAGAGTCCTGATGAATACAGATACTGCCTTTTTTGCATATTAGCACCGGTGCCAGTCTGAACCCAGCTGTGTGCAACGTAAGGTGAAATATAGATCCCCAGCCCAGCCACGGCTTCTCCACGCGGCTAATGGGAAGCCTTCCGAGTGGGCCCACATTGCATATGCATAAGCTCTCCTTTGGCTCTGGGGTGGGCGGACGGCGACTTCACTCTTTCTTCCTGTGTCTTTTTGTGTTTCTTTGGGTTTCCTTCAAGATGGGCAGGACTTCTGGGCTAAACAAGGTATTTCAAGTGGCTTGACGGGGCTTTGGACTGGCCTCTTGGGATCTGTGGGGCTTGAGTCTTGAACCGGACCCTCCTGCCCACCCACCAGCATGGCAGTGGGAGCCTCTGTAAGCAGCAGCCTGAGGGAACCGAGGGTCCCCTTCACTTCCTGCAGGGTAGAGGTCAAGTTCCTTTCTCTGTATTGGAGGTCCTACCCCGTTGACCCCCAGGTCCCCTGATACTCTGCCCTCCAGCCGTCCAGACTTCCCTGCCAACTCTTAAACTGGCCAGGCCTTCCTTGCCTCGGAGCCTTTGCACTGGCTGTTTCTTCTGCCCCCTCTCCAGCACACCTACATGGCCTGGTGCAGAGCCCCCAGTCTGGGTTCCTGTAGCCCACGGGTCTGCCTCTGAGCCCTACCCTACCCTCGGGACTCATATCTGTCCCCACTGGCCCCTGGGCCCTCCCTGGCCCCGGCCCAGCGCCTGCCACAGTGAAGAAGGCCCAGGGCCAATGCTCTTAACCTCCTTTATCAGAAATTCTTGCCACAGATGAATTCTGCAGAGGCCAACATGAGGAGTCTGAGGGGATCATTTCAGCACCTTTAACAGGAAGCAACGAAATGGAGGGAATGCTGGCTGGGGCAGGGTTTGCTGTCGTTGCTGCAGCCCACTGAAGTCTCCCGGAGAGGCAGCCCCTCCGATCCGCCCGTGGAAATGGTCAGGACGTCGGGCTGCCTGTCTGCCAGGGCCGGTCAGTCACATGAGGGCGGTGGGTGCTGTCGGTGGCCACCCTTCTCCTCCCTGCCCTCCGCGTGCCCTGCCGGGTCTCCTAGGCGCCCCCTCTCCTCCCACTCTTTGATCCGGATAGCTGGAAGAGCAGAGGGGCTAAATCGAGTTTATACAGCTTCCCCTGTATATATTTAGAGATAAGAAGTTCATTTAGGGATTAGGGGCTGCTTCTTGTCTATGCATCATTAAGCATACCACATCTGCTACTGAGCTAGCAATCAGCAGAATATTGAGAAAAGTTATAAAGAAATGTTTGCATCGGTTCATTTTCTCTCCCACCTCCCCGCATCCTGGCTCTCAGACTTTCTCGGACTAGCCTGTGGGAGGAAGTGGGGCTGGGGCTGCTGAAACCAGCGTCAGGACCCGGCACTGGATTCAGAGAAACAATTCAACTGTGAGCACGGAGAGTGGATGATCTATGAAAAGGCTGTGTGTGCCTTCTCCCGTGATGGTCAGGCCAGGAAGGGGCCCCTGGTGGTCTGGGAGACCTTGACCAAGCCGGTTCCCCTCTGTGGTCCCGTCCCTTCATTTGTGAAGTGAGGGCGTTGGCCTAGGTGGTCTCGCCTTGCAGGGTGTCGAGGACCAGAGAGCCAGCGAGGAAGTGCGGCACAGCCCAGGTCCCCACCGGTGGATGTTCGGCTGCTGCTGCAACTGGCACTCTGGGTCCTGCTGCTTCCCCGCCCGGCTTGCCCAGGTTGGTGGCAGAGGGCTGCTTGCTGGTGCGCTGGCCAGGGGAGAGCAGCTCACCATGGTCTTTGGTTCACGAGGCTCTGAGTTGCAAAAGGCAAAAATGTTCCCTTTGTGGCCTAGAAGTAATGGAAAAAGCAGTTTCTTGCAGCAGAGACTGACGGGGGCAAGGCTCTTCAATAACAGAAGCGGCAGTGTCAGAAGGGCCAGAAGAGCAGGTGGCAGTAGGTGGGTCCCCCTCCTCTCTGAATCCTACTCCAGGCCCAGAGGGCTGAATGGCCTGGCCCCCTCCCTGGGGACCCCTGGCAAGCCTGGCCTCTTGGCCCCAGGTTGGGGGATGGGGACGGGGTGGCCTGAGGCCCGGCCCCTCCAGGTGGGCTGTCCTGCAGCGTGACATGTGGCAGGTTAAACTGCAGGTGTCACTGTTAGCCCTGAAATGGGAGCTCGGCCGCCGGCCCCAGGGCGGCCCACAAAGGAACCTGCCGGGTCCCTCCGGCGCGGGGCCCCTCTTCCCCCGCGCCCGGTCCCGGGCCGCCCTCCTGGATAAAGTGCAGGCAGGAGGGTCCCGCACACCCGGGCCCGGAGGAGGCGCCGCGCTCTCGGCACGAGCCCACGGCTCTCCAAGCGCCTGCAATTTCGAGGAAGGCGCAAAAGTCGGTGTTCGTGGGCTCAGCGCTTGACCCCGGCTGACCTCCCAGGAAGGAGGGGGCGCGGCGGGGGCTCCGTAGAGGACAGGCCGGGATGCTGGTTCGACGCCAGGGCCGGCGGGGCCGGCTCTCAGTCCGCGGGAGGCCGCGCGCAGCCGTGTCCACGCGGTCGGCGCGGGCGGCAGGGCGGGTTGCCTCGTGGGGGTCGCATCCGCGCGATTGGCGCGGGCGTGGCCGGCCGCCTGGGAGGCGGGGGTCCAGAGCAGGAGAGGCCGCGGGAGCTTCCCTTTGCCGGGGCAGCAGCAAGGGAAGAGAGAGCCAAATAGCGAGGAGGTGTTCACGCTTGGTTCCTGGTCCCCAGATGGTGGTACCCGCCTCCTGTCAGACACTGCCAACAGTTTAGTGGTTCAGGATGAAAAAGGCCCCCCTTTAAAAGTCCGTTTTTCAGAAATGTCCAGCGGGGTGCTGTTTTCCCAGGAACTTCACCCTCAGTAACCTCGTGCCCTGCTCCTCCTGTCCTGCACTGGCAGAGAGATGCCGGCCAGAGGGATCCCTGCCCCTGCCCTGTGACCCCCGCCCTGACTTCTCTTTACGGGGGGAGCTGTAAGCCCCCACATTCCCTCCCCATCGGTTGTGCTCCCCTTCTTTTTAATTCTGTATTTCATTCTGGACTGAGAAACCCGCTGGACATGAGAAAATATATATCTGCTGGAACCAGGTTTGGGGGGGTCTCTATCTGGGAGCTGGGGGTCCTCCCCCAGGTCCAGCGGCTGCCGGGGAAGGGGCTGCTCTGGGCCCCCTTCTTCTTCTTCTTTGTCCCCAGAGTCTCAGCTCTTTATTTGGGAAAGAGGAGGCCCCAGACTATCGGGAGCTGCCAGCTCCTAATAGGGGTTTCGGGCCGCCTTTTCTTAATTTCTGTTTAAAGAGAACACAGAAAGAAGGACGTGTGTGTTGGTGGGGAGGGAGGGCACAGAATATTTCCAGGCCTTACAAAAAGAAGAAAAATAAATTTTTGAATAAGAATGGTCCATGTACTGTGACCGCAGGGCAAATGCAAATGTCTGTTTTCAAACACAGACTCGTGAATTCTTATTAGGGATCGTGACTGCGCCTCCAAGCAGGACATTACATATTCATCAGCGTGAGGGACCTCAGCTCCCCACTTCAGGTGTGGCCTTCCCCGCACCCGTGTCCCTTTAATCCTGGGGGAAAGAAAAGAAGGAAAAAAAAAAACCAAACCCATGACCCAACCACATTTGGTCTGTTTACTTCAGTTCCTAAAGTGTTAAGGGAATCGGAGATAAAAAGATGCGCAGAGAAAGCAGCAGCCGCAACCATCCTCCACAAAGATCTTTTTAGTGTCAACTTAAATGTACACAAATAGCGGATGATGATCCCTTTTATTGGACTAACATTTATCCAGTAATATCCACACACTTTTAAAACCATTGAGGCCTCCTCTTCAGGTGTTCATTTGAATAGAAATAGCTGAATGAGTGTTTTTATAATTGATCCCCTGAGAACTGAACGTCTAGTGCTGCATACCCAACATTTTCCCATTGCTGGTTTTTTTTTTTCCCCCCAAATTGCCACTATGCAAAATTAGGATTTTGTACAGTTTTGATAAGAGAATTAACCTCCCACGTGCCAAACTCCCTGAGTGTGAGGGGCTCCCAGGGAGTCGGCCTGTGCAGGGGCCACGGCAACCCCAGCTCCCTTCTGGGGGCTTTGCTGCCTCTCGGTCTCAGGGAGCAAACTCTCCAGATCTGGCAGGAGGCGGATGCGATGGGGGTGCCCGGAGGCTGAGGGAGGAGAGGCAGCTTCTGCACACTCTCGGGGGTTCCTGGGCCGAGGCACCCCAGCTTCTGACTTCTTCCTTTTGTACAAACAGCAGGGTGAGCCTTGTGCTCACCAGGACGCCCAACGGTCAGCTCTGGCCTGATGTGACATCTGTAGGTGCTTGGAGACCTGGACCCTGAGGAAAACACTAGGAGACGTCTTGTCCCTCCTTCTCGCGCTTTCTTGAGCGCTGGCAAGTGCTGTATTTTAATATTCACTCTAGTTTTTAATCCTATTCTAGGCTCATTGTAGAACATTTGAAAATTATGTAGAAATATGAAGTTGAAAATAAGTGTTACCCCGAATTCCACCACCCAGGGTTAAATGTTGTATTTTCTTCCAGTCTTTTTTCTCTGTGTGTATATTAAAAAAACTCTCTATATACATATGAAGTTGGGGTCATACTGTACACATGGTTTTGTATCCCCCACCCCTTTTAATAGTGCACGAAGAGCATCTCTTGTGCCTCTAAGCGTCATTTGTTAGCATCGGTTTAGTGGCTGCACACACAGCCATCACATAGCTGCAGCTGAATGGATTTAATTACCCCTTATTGACGGACAGTGAGGTGGGGAGCTCTGTGTACAAAGGAAATATCTCTGGCTTTTCTGAGAGAGGCTTATTTAAAGCAGAGGAAGAAAGTTACTTAAGGAAAAAATTGTCCCTTTGTGGCCTAGAAGTGATGGAAAAATCAGTTTCTTGCAGGGGAAACTGACAGGTGCAAGGCTTTCCAGTACAGAAGCCTGCAGCGCCAGAAGGACCGGAAGGGCAGGGGGACGGCTGTCAGGATGCCCGTGAGGTAAGGCCAGGGCCCCCAGCCACTCCCGGGGCCCAATGGCTCCCAGCCTGCCACGCCCGTTTCCTCTCTAAGCAGAGTTGCAATTCTTTAGTCCTTGTGTAGTGGGCTGCTTTCAGCTTCAGGGATCAGAAAACCCCAGCTCAATGAGCTCCAAAAGTGAGGATGGTTTCCCTGTCATGTGACAGGATTTCCCAAGAGGGCAGCTTCAGGCTGGCTAATTTGACGACTTCCCTCCCCGGGCACCCTCAGCACAGCAGCTCAACCTCAGGCCGCCTCCCCTCATGGGAACATTGGCTGCCTGGGTCCAGCCATGACATCCAGACGTGATGAAGAGCGATGAAGTCCAAAGGTGGAAAAGGGACCGTTGCATCAAATGCTATATATGTAATATATATATATATGTATGATCAGCAAGGACCTCCTTTTCCAGAAGCTCAGGCCGGTTCCCCGTCCAGCTTCCCTCACCTCCTTGTCTAGAACCGCATGCCCACGCCCAAGCCAGTCCTTGGGAAGGAGTGGGGGGGGGGGCGGTGCACATCCTTTCTGAGGCCAAGACTGAGAGCTCCCCGTGCAGAGGCAGGAGGCACTGTGGGTGCCCGGATGTGCCTCCTCACACGTCTGGGTTTGGGCCCTCGGGGCCCCTGCACCCCACCTTCTCCAGAGCCCCGTGCGCTGTGGGCACCGATTTCTTCGAGCGGCGGGTTCACCCAGACCCCAAGGCAGCTGTCACCAAATGACAAGAATGTTAATAGTCCCAGCTTCGTTGGCTGCTGCAGGATCACCGGGGTGCTGGGGGCCACTGTGAGACCTGGGCCAGCCTCAGTGCTGGTCTCCCCAGACCCCAGAGTGTCCCAGGAGCCTCAGTGACGGCCCTGCTTGGGGCCCCAAGAGCTGCCTCCTTGTTGCTGGTCCCTTCTTGGGCCCTCTGTGTTCTGCTTCCCTCCGGTGTGGTTCTGCCCTCCCAGTTCCATCCCCCGTACTTCTGGAAAGCCTCCTCCACAGGTAGCTCATTTGGATTGAGAGGGGCTGACCTCACTCTAACCCCAGTGCCATGGTGGGCCCAGAGTGCTGGATGGCCAATCACTGCCTCGCACCCCCAGATCAATCTCCATGGCATGTGATTCAAAATTGGTTAATAAAAGTTGATCTGGGGATGTCTGCTGTAATTCATGGGAAAGAGGTGTGCTTTCTTTTCCCTGAGGTCTCTGGGATGTGAGTCCGGAGCTAGTGGTTCCCATCTCACCACCATGCAGGAGAATCTGCCTGAGAATGAAGCCAACGTAGAAGAAAGCAGAGTTAGATGATGGAGAGAGACCAGGTCCTGATGGTGTCAGTTGAAGCCCTGGATCCAGCCATTCCTGAAGCAGTACTACCTCTGAAGCTATTATTTATGGAAGGCAACAATTCTCTTTTTCACATAAACCAGTTTGAGTTGGGTTTTTGTTGCAACTGAAGAATCTTGACTAAAGCTCCTATCCAACAGACTAGTCTTCCAAAACCAGGGCCCCGTGGCCAGGCTTTGATAAGCATCCCTGATGCTGAGGCTGGCCAGGCCCCAGTGCCACTTCCTTTGGATGTTGAAGACCGAAGACTGGTCACCCTTCCTGGGGCCACTTCCTCCAGTCCACAGAGCTCTGCAGGTGAGCTGCTTGCTCTGTCCCACTGGATGATCGGGTGTCCCCCTTTGAGGAGAAGTCAGGCAGGAACAGGACAGGCATTTCCCCTCCCTTTGCCCAGGCTTTCAGAGCTCTAGGGGTAGTTTCCTGATAATTCATCTGAAAATTTCTGTGACTCAGTTTCTCCTTTCCTGTGTTACCCCTTTGGTTTCCTCTAAGGACTCAATTCCTTCCTGAGGTCCATGGTCGGCACATCTCTGTCCATGTCATTGTTTAGCCAAGCTCGACACATTTCCTGGGCTCATCCTTCTTCATAAATCACGTCTCCAGCCTGCTAATCACCATGGACATGTTTCAAGGGATGCTTTGTAATTTTCATCGGCCATGGTGTCAAGGTCTCTTGGCTTTTTCTAGGCAGCAAGAGGCTTTGCCTCCTAAAGGCTGCATGTCCCTGTGCCCACATGATCAGGGGACCAGAAGGGAAAGGAAACAGCAAGCAGGCCTGGAATAGGTTGGGGGAACGGGGTGCATAGCAAAGCAGGACTCATGTCCTGCCTCGGGGGGCAGCTACCTCTCAGGGCTGGCCCATTGTCACCATGCGGAGATCAGGCCTAGTGTTTGTCCAGCTTATGATTTCTTCAGGGAAGGTGGAAATCCAGGTTTTTATGTGAAACTTCCTATTAAAAGAAAAAAAAAAAACGCCAGCAACAAAATAAAAAATAATTATCAAGTGCTATGAAGACTGACTGTCTCTTAGAGCATCAGTCTGTGACTTCTGTCCTGCTGGATTAATGAAGTGACAGGGTGTCTTCCCACAAGGAGCAGGGTGGTCTAGCGGACCAGGCTGGGAACCAGGAAGCCTGGGTTCCGGACCTACCTCAAGCACCTTGTAACCTGTGGCACGTTATTTAGTCTCTGAAAATTCCTAGCAGTTCATGTCCATTTTCTTAACCATCATAAGATGGACTGCATCATTCCCATACTGAATAATGAAGGGAAGACCCAGCCCGGGGAGAGGAAGTGGCCAGAGGGCCCCGGCTGAGAAGTGACCGCGCCTCTGTCCTTGGTGCTGGGCTCTCTGGGCCAGCAGCCAGCTCACGCCCCGAGGCCCACGTGTCTGTCATGAAGACAGCGGTTCAGGCTGATTGCAGAGCCCGGGACCCTCCAGGGTCACAGGCGGCCCTTCTTCCTCTGGACTTGAGATTTCCCCCTCTCTCCGCCCCTCCAGTCCGCCCATCCCTCTCTGTGCTCCTTTTCTTTTACTTCCGTAGCCCCATTTTCTTGCCGTGTTCCTGTTTCCGGGTGATAGTTCCAAGATTCTTGGCCCTGGTGTGGTGACATCATTCTCTAACTGTGTATGAGCAGGTCCCCCCAGGAGCTGGTCTCTGCCTTGTGGCTTGGGATCCAGGGACCTGGTCTTCATTGCTTTCCAATCTTCAGTATGCTTTCCTTCACCCAAGTAACAGTTTCTGGAAAGAGGGAGATTCAAAAGCTCAGACACTGTGAGCTCTCAGCACTGGTTTCTTGTGTCATCAGTGGTGCTCAATAGTGATAAAGTGACACACGGAAGTGTCTCTTGGCCACGCACTCTGAGGAGGCCCCACAATTTGCAGAAGCATGGAGCTTCCATATTGTTTTTATAAAATGGACAAGGGCCAGCTATTTGTATTATCCCATTTTACAGAGGGGAAAAGAGAGGCCAAGCTGGCTTAAAAATAACTGGCTCAGTAAATGCACACAGCAAAGCAGCAGAGAAAACTCACTTGGGTGCATTTTCCACGTTAGCTACTTGCCCATTCAGTCATGCTCCTGCTTGTCTCTGTTGGGGCATATTAACTAATTTGGATTCCGAAGCAGAACTTAGACATTCCTAGAAATTGTTACCTGGCACTTGCTCTTCTTCTGTATCTCCATTAGCTATTCTTCAAGAGTGGTTCTTTGACTCCTGGAATATAAAAATTGGGCATGGACTAGGAAGACATGTGGGTCTTAGTTCAGACACAGAAGGTGGAGTCAGAAGAGCAGAGGGGCCATGGGAGCCATGGGGGACTCTCCAAGCTTCAGAGGGAGAGGCAAGAAGACGTTAATCTAGGGGGAGGGTATAGCTCAGTGGTAGAGCCCATGTCCAGCTTGCACGAGGTCCTGGGTTCAGTCCCCAGTACCTTCATTAAAAAATTAATAAATAAACCCTATTACCCACACCCCACCACCAAAAAAGAATAGGTTAACCATCTCCCTTCTTCTTCCAAACCAGCCTTAGACTCTGTGGTGTCTCACCTGGAGGGTTCCTGCACCTCCTCAAATGCCAAGGAAAATGCCAAATGTTGGGGTCCTGGGAAAGGATGGTGGTGGGAGAAGTTACCTCCCTTTACCAGTGCACACAATGGCCATTCAAACCTGACCCCACATTCTTTTTTTTTAAACACCTTTGTTATGGTATGGTTCCTATACAGTAAACTACACATATTTCATATGTACAATTTGATGAATTTTAATAGATGTATACACCCATGAAACCACCACCGCAATCAAGATAGCTAACATTTCCATCACTCCCCAGGAGGTGCAATTTTTGAATTCCCAATTTATCCCTTCCCACCTCCTTTAACCCCTGGTAACCATAAATTTGTTCTCTATATCTGTGAGTCTCTTTTCTTTTGTAAATAAGTTCATTTGTGTCCGTTTTTTTTTTTTTTGATTCCACATATGAGTGATGTCATATGACATTTTTCTGTCTCTTTCTGGCTTCATTTAGAATGATGATCTCCAGGTCTATCCATGTTGCTTCAAATGGCATCATTTTACTCTTTTTTATGGCTGAGTAGTATTCCATTGTAGACACATACCACAGCTTCTTTATCCAGTCATCTGTTGATGGACATTTGGGTTGTCTTGTCTGTTGTTCTGGCTGCTGGTTTTTATCCTCGTAATTCTTAGGGCAGCTTACCCAGATCATCTGCCTTTGCAGCCTCCTCCTGGCTTGAGGGGTTCTCCTGCTGTCAGAATAACTGGGTCGGGGACAGTCTTCTCTGAAGGAGGGGGCCTCATGTCCGTAGAAAATCCCCCTTGTATGTCTTCCCATCCTTGTGTATTGCTCTCTTCCCCTCTGTCTGAATTGGGCAGGCCTTTGCCAAGAGTAATTTCTAAGTTTCAGGTCTTGGGAGGTGGAGGGCTGAGTTTGGAGGTAGAAGGAAGAGTTGAGTGGCCCTAAAAAAATAAAAGGAAGAAATTGCTGGTGCTCCTGTGAGCTGGGGAGCAGAGGCAGAGGGAGGAGTAAGCGGGAAGGAGAAGTGTGCAGGGAGAGGGGGTACTGGGGTGGAAGAGAGAGGCCCTAGCCCCAGGTACAGAAGGAAGGGGGTGCCCCAAATCTCAGTAATCGAGAAAAATAATATTTTAATGCTGTATTTAAAAACTCAAAATTACTGAAAACCCCCCATGATGAACAGAATGTCAACATTTTAAATAAAACTGTAGAACCACATTGGAGCTCAAGACAAAAGGAAAAATTGATAAGAATGACCCTGTCTCTGTTTAAAATGTTGAATTGTGTTCATTACGGATTTTTTTTCCCATTGTTTTTTGCACTAAAATATTTCCTAATTTCCTGATATTTGGCGCACTCTTAAATTCTGCACCCTTGGTGAGTGCCCGGCTTCCTCACCCGGATCCCTGCCCTGGAGAGACGGTGGGGCCGTGAGCACGTGGTGAGGCCACCATGAGATCACGGCTGTTTCACTGCAGTGATGGAACCCCCAGCCCCCTGACTTCAGTTGACTCCCTCACGTACACAGTGGCCTCTCATGAGCATTTCCTTCTGGAAACAAAGGGGACGCACTGCGTGCAACATCTGGATGGATGCCGGGGAGGAGGAACGGCGGCCCTGGCGAGATGACCACGGACTGGGGAGGTGGAGACAGAGGTGGACACGGACCTTACTCGGGCAGGGCTTGGGGCTGAGCTCACTTCTCTGGGGCAGGTGGCTGGCTGACTTCTGGTCTCAGAGGTGATGCCAACTCCCTGATTGCCCAGGACTGACCCTTTGTCTTAACCCTCCCTGGGCATTGCTCAGCTCTGGCCAGGGCCGCCCCAGCTAACAGGGAACCTCCAATCCCAGGGGCTCCTTGGGGTGGGAGGAGCCCAGCTTCTTCACAGCCAAGGGCATTTGAATATATCTGCTCATGCGACCCAAACTAATGCTCATTTTTGTAGCTGGAGGGCTGTCCTGCTGGCTTGTCTCTGTTTTTCCAGGGGTAAATACCCTCCAGGAACACTGTCTCTCTCCTTTCTCGTGTCTGGGGCCGGCACTGCTGAGGGACCACAGCTGCTAAGTTCCCAGGCTCCTCTAACCAAGACGCAGGGTGTCTGGGCCAACTTACGGGAGTTGGCGCCAAGAGATGAAATTTGTCATCTATAGCCAGAGTTCTCTCTTCTTTCTCGCCCATTGGCTGGATCCAGATGGTGTGAAGCTGGGATGCAGGCTGGGCCCCACCAGCCGCGCCTGTGCATGTCGAGCCCGGGGGTGAGGCTTCCCACACCAGGGCCTGGGCTGCCACCCGCCTCCCCTCCCTCTCCTGCGCATCCTGCTCCCATCTGCCCCCAGCA
Source organism: Camelus dromedarius (assembly GCF_036321535.1). Classification (NCBI taxonomy): domain Eukaryota; kingdom Metazoa; phylum Chordata; class Mammalia; order Artiodactyla; family Camelidae; genus Camelus; species Camelus dromedarius. Next base: position 86,828,790 of record NC_087440.1, read on the forward strand.
AAGCCCCTTTTCTCCTTTCTCCTCCCCTCCAGCCTTCTTCCCCTCCCCCTCCCTTCTCTCCCCCCTCCCCCCCTTCCTCCTCCAGCCTGCCCCAGGGTGCCCGGGATCTAGAAAGTTCTTCTCCCTCTGGAGGTATCTGCTCAAGTCTTTAGGACTCCCCCCACCGCCCCCACCATGCTAATGGGGACCCAGCTGAGACACCCTGGTGACAACGGAGCTGTCCAGTTGCCTGGAAAGGGCTGACAGCAGACACAGCCCTGGTCGGGCAGAGCAAGTCCCCAGCCAGCTGGTGAGGGGATGGGCCCGAGCCAGGTAATTATTGCCTGGTGCAGAGGTCGAAAGCCGCAGAGCGGCTGATGTACTAATGAAACACAAATGGGACATCTGTGTTCAGGAGTTCAGCAAACCATGGAAAACCCAACTTTGCCAAGAGTTTATATACTACTGAGAGCAGAATCACTCCTTCCAGCTAAGGGAGCAGTAAACACACCAGAAACCACTCGTTCCCTCTTGCTTCCCCACCTAGTCTTTATCTGGGGGTTGTGCCAACTTCTCTCGTCCTCAGGAAGCTGCCGGAGCCGAAGGGGTGTTCCAGGTGGAGGGCCGTTCGCAGTAGCTGTGAGAGCCGCTACCCCGGAGCTCCTGGGAGGCTCGTGGGCAGGGGCTCAGGCGACGGGGCGTTTCTTTCTCCGTCTCCTCTCCCGCTTGGTTCTGAGCCAGATCAGGACTTTCCCTCCTGTGGCAGCATCAGCGTGTGCGGGGTGCGGCCCATCTGAAGCCAGGGCCAAGGGGTCCAGCTGTTTATGAAACGTTCGGGAGTGGGGGGTGAAGCTGGCTTCTCCCAGACCTGCCATCCACTCCCTGTGACTCAGCAAATCACAGGGCCTCTCGGGCCTCAGTTTCCAGCAGAGGGAGGGTCCAAGGCCCCTGTATTTGTTCAGATTCTCTGCGGGAAGGGGGAGTTTTGTGGAACTGGAGGAGGTGCTGCCTCAGGATGAACAGGAACCAGGGCCGCCAAGGGGACCTGGGCGGCAGGATGTGGCAGCCATCACCTGGAGCCTGCTCTTACCTAATTCACTCCGGCGCCCCTGCCCAAGGTCTTCGCACCATCATGGCTTAGTTTCCAAATCATGGGGTGGAGGCAGACTCCGGCCCAGACACTGGGGAGGGGCGTGGGCGGCATGGAAGGTGGCCACTCTGGGTCAGCCCCTGCTTTGGGGGCCACTTCTGGAGAAGAGGGAACGACAGAGTGTCTACTGGCCTCGATGTGGCTACCACAGTGCTGTAATATGCAGTTACAAATGGGGTACGTCCACTGCCCTGTGGTTGGAAGCTGGGATATCCTGGGGACCTGACCTTCCTGCTCCCCCTGACTCCTTGCCCCTGACTTGGCCTCACTTCCAGCCTCTCATCCACCTCTGGGTCTGATGCCGAGCTGGTCCCTTCGGAAGCACACCTTGGCTGCGGTCCACGTTTGCCCTCGGGATACTGTGGCTCCTGTAACCACGACGACCAACAGGCATCAGGCCCCTTGCTGGGTGCCTGGCCCTAGAGCTGTCCAGATGGTTTGCTGGGGGCCAAGTGCAGAGCCAGAGTCTTCGCTGGCAGTGGCTGGAGTCCGTGGCAGGGGGCATCAGGACTGCCCCGGTTAATGACGGTCGGGCAGGGTTGGGGGTGGGGTTCCCTGAGGCCAAGTCGGGGCCCGGTACCTGCCCTGCTGTGTGGCCCTGGCAGCCAAGCTGTGATGAACCCTCCCTCTCGCTGAGGCTGTAATTCCAGTGAGGCCTTTGCAGCGCCCTGCTTAGAGGGACCATAGTCAGGGTGTGAGGCTGAGAGTGTCCTGGGGAGGGTCCTGGAGGTCCTGTTCTCCTCTGCTCCCCACCCCTTCCCAGTGAGTTGTAATTCCTGGGCTGGAGGAGGAGGATTCATGCAGACAATCTTTGGCATTTTCTAGAGCAACTTGCCAGACCAAGAGTCCCAGTGGGGATGGAGGTAATGGGCAATAAATCCGCCCGGGGCTGCTTCAGTCTGAGTTGGTGTGAGCCCCTGGCTCTGGGGAGGAAAGCCCAGGGACAGGGCTATGCATCCTTCCCGTCAAGGATTTACTCATTCTTGCTACTCATTGTCTCCATTCCATTAGGAAATGCTTAGAAGGCTTCGCACGTGGATGGAAACGTTCACACTCGATGCTCCTGTGTGAGGAGGCAGACACTCGGGCTTGCTCTGAATCACCCCCACTCCCTCCCCGCGGGCAGAGTCTGATTTGTTCAGGGTCCACCCTCCTCCACCCGGCCTTGGCTTTGTGAGTTGTGATTTGGTCTGAGGTTCCCACTCCCCTCGACAATGAAGCTGGTCAGCCAACCTTCCACGTCTGAAGTTGGTGCCACCTCGGGGTCCTCTGTATGTGAGGCAACGAATCTCTTTATTGTTTAAACCTCTTTGAGTCTGTGTTTCAGTTACTTGCGACCCAAAGCATCCCAGCTGGTCCTGCATTGAAGAGTGACTTTCTGCTTTTATGGGAGGCTGACCCTGAGCCATGAAACCCTTCATGGTTACGACAGGTCCTGTGGATGCCATCATACCTGGTCCCCGGGGCAGCCCTGAGTGGGGTGTGTGTGGCACCGGCTCCACATTTCAGATGAGGACAGCAAGGCCGAAGTCTGATCGCTCCATGGTGATAGGGCAGGAACGGAAGCCAGGTGGGAGGGATGGAGGACCGCAGAGGACAGCAGAGGTCGTCCTGGGCTCTGACAGCTGAGAGTAAAATTGACACCACACCTGAGTTGGAGGAAACCACACCTGTGTGGCTCTGGCAAGTTCAGTGTGGCCCGGCGTTGGCAGCGGGGTGGGAGGTACTCCCTTAGTAATGACAACAAGCGGTGTTTACTAACTGCCTACTGTGTGCCAGGTACTACTCAGATCTCCCGTAATCCCCAAGGTATCCTGGTAAGATTGTTCCTTATTATTTGCTTTTTCAGGCAAAAAAGCTGAGGTGGAAAAAAAGGATGAGGGAGGGCATCTGCATTGGAACTTAGTTCTGTGAAGGTTTTAACCACTATGCTCAACAAAAATTCCAACCTCTCCATGCAGAACTCTGGCAAATAAGGCCATAGGATGGAGCTGAGACCCAGTCTGGGACCAGAGGGCGGCATGTTGCTTCATGGTTCAGCAGGCACCCGACCCAGGGAGTGCTTCTGGTCTCAGATGGCCAGCAGCTCCCGGGTGGGACCTTGTCACCATTCCTCCAGTGCCCCAGGGACTAGCAGAGTGCCTGCACACAAGAGATGTCCCACTGTGGTTTGTTGAAAAAATAAATGAGTGTCTATATGAGTGATTGGATTCTCCCAAGCATTTGTTCAGAATGAGAAAATCCATCATGGACCAATGGGCTTTAGACTAGAGACTCCTGGATTAGAGACGTAAAAACAGGCCCAGGGAAGGACTAAGATCAGGTAGGGGGTTGGGGAAGAGCAGGACTGGAAATTGGAACTCCACTGTCCAGCCCAGTGTGGCCCAAGGCTTCATGTTGTATCTGCAGGGACCCCGTGTGGTCAGGGGGTGTGGGGGGAGGGGAAGGAAGCCGTGGATGTGCATGTCGGTGGCGAAGGGGATGAGATGGAGGGGGACCTGATACGAGGGGGAAGTTGCCAGGAGCTGTGGTCCCTCTTGGGGTCTCAGTGAAGAGGAGCAGTGGAGGACAGGGCCCTGAGCTGCCCCTCTCTGCCCGGACCCTCGCTGGCCATACTGAATGAGGACTTGCCATTGGTGGCCCACCCCTCAGGCTGTTGTATTGGGAAGATGCTGGGGAAAGGGGTTTTTACTGGATTTCTTTCCAGTTCCAAGCTGCCAAACCGCAGGAGTCTCGGGGTTGTGTCTGGAGCAATGAGATGTCAAGACAGCCTTGGCTCTGGCGTGGAGAGAGGGGCTGGGCCAGTGGCCCAGGGAGTTTCCCTGTCCTGAGAGCCCCCAGCGTCCTCTGAGGTGACAAGACCAGTGGGAAAGGTTCCGTGGGACTTGACTTTGCACTGCCAGTGATGAACTTTGCTCAAAAGTGCTCTGTAGGCAGAAAGAGGAGTCGCAAAAAGGCTTTCACGCGCTATTTCAGGATTGCTGGCCCTGAACATTTATCACTTACTGATGCATATAATTTGCCTGATGACTCAGTTTCATATATTTTAGTTTCCAAAGATAAACAGTTTTTGCATATTTCCTGCAAATGGGGGTTATATTTAATAATCTCAGGGTAGGAGGGCTGGGTGCTGGGGACAGGGAGTTCGAGGAAGACAGAGGACTCGGGGCAGCTTGGACACAGCTCGGGTCATGGCACACGCTTGGAATTTTGGCAGGAGGTGTTTGGCCTTTAAAACCTACAGGAAGAGGGGCAGAAGGCTGGCCCGAAGATGGGCTGGTTTTGGAGATGGTTGAATTGAGTGGATACGGCCTCTGCTGCCTGTTTTCAGGTCCACTGGGCTTTGGTCAGGTCCAAGGCTGGGCTGGACATGAGGGTGGGAGCCCTGAGGTTTTGAGCCAAGACAGAGAGACTCTCCTGCTGCCCGCAGAATCCAGACCTGGCCCTGGTTTGAGCACAGGCCATCTCCCCAACCCTGGTCATAAGCAGGTGGGCTGGAGACGAGTGACACGTCCCCTTTAATGACAGTCAGAACCCTTAGTTGGAGCAGTGGGAGGTGGTCTGGATGCTCCAGGAGACAATACTGCCAACAGCAGGGGCAAATGTGGGCTCCAGCACCAGCGCTGTTACTGACTTGGGTGCAACTTGGATGGAGAGTTTAATCAGTTTGAATCTTGACAGTGGTATTTATCTGATGGGGCTCCTCAATGGTTGGGATGTTATGATGGAGGGGAGGGTATAGCTCAGTGGCAGAGTGCCTGCTTAGCATGTGTGAGGTCCTGGGTTCAATCCCCAGCAGCTCCTTAAAAATAACTAACTAACTAAATAAATAATTAAAAAAAAAAAGTTGGGATGGTATATGACATGTAAAAGCACCCAGCACGATGCCTAGCACAGAATAAGGGCTCAGTAAATGCTTCTACCCTAGACGTGAGCTTAGGAGTGTGTTAAATACTCAGGGTGATTGAAAATGTGTGCTATGGGTCTCTGTCCTTAAGGAGTTTATATCTAGTTACCGAGGCAAAGCAACCCTCAGGGAAGTTCAGCTGTGATGGTCAAAGAAAGGGTCTGATTAGGTTGTATTCATCAGGACTCTTGGTGGCAAGTGACAGAAACCTGGTGCAAATGGCTTGAACAGATTCTTATAACCAAAGCAGACCGAGGGCCACTTGCTCCCCAGGCAGCTGCAGGGGCTCAGGTGATGTTGCTGGGAGCTGGGCCTGCTCCTGCTGACTCTGGGAGGCCTCCATCCTCAGGCAGACCGTCCCTACGTGGTTCCTGGATGACTTCTGGAAGCTCTAGGCTCACTTTGCAGACGTGCCAATGGGAATAAAGACTTCCCTTTCTCTTCAGCCCTAATGAAAGGCTTAGAAAACAAATCTCATTGACTCAGTTGGCCTCGCTTGGGCCATGTACCCATTTTTGAACCAACATCTATGGCGGAGGAATTACCAGACGGAGTGGGTGGGAGATTGTCATCATTCTTGTTTCCTCCCTCCCATGCCACCGGACTTGCGGTGTCTGCCGTGGGAGGAGTATGCTTCCCCTCCCCCTGACCTTGGGCTTGGCGAAGGACTTGCTCTGGTCCACTGCTTGTGAGCAGATGTGACGTGTGCCGTGTCTGAGCAGAAGCTCTAAGAGATTTAACACTACAGGCTTCCGCCAGCCCCCTTTGTCTTCTCCCTCTGCCTCTAAGAGGTGCTGTCCCACACAGAGGCGGCATCCAAAAGTGAAGAAGATGCTGGAACAGAGCCACAGCTAGCTTGAAGCCTATGTGAAATAGCAGCAAGGAATAAACGTTTGCCATTGTAAGTCACTGAGGCCTGGGGGTCATTTGTTACTACAGCCCCACCCAGTCTAGGTTGACTGATACAAACAGGGAGTGGATAGTGGGCAGGCAGAAACAACAGACTTGTCCAAAATCTCTGCGAATTCACAGAGAAAGCCTCCATATCTGGCTTAGGGCTTGAAACAGAGGTGGCCCGTCAGCATTTCATGAATTTCCTGAAGCTGCCGAATGACGCAGCTCAGAAGCTGGTTCTCTAGGCCATTTCTCCGTGGGCCAGACTGAGTCTTGTCCTAGATTCAGTGTTCTCCAAGGACTCTCTTTAAAACACAGTCCTCTTATATTATTTCCTTGCTTAAAATCCCTCAGCAGGCCTCCACTGCCCCAGGATAAAGTCTCGACCCCCGAGTAGTCCTCCCTTAGTGGTTAGTTATGCTTTGGAGAAAGTTACGGCCAGATTCGGGTGTGTTCAGGGAAGCACAGGAAGGAACTGAGTCTACATGTGCCCCTGTGCTGGGCAGGGGAAGGCAGCCCAAGAGACCCCCCAAGGGCCAGGTCTGAGACTCTGGGGGCACAGGAAGGATCACTAGGTCCCCCAGACTTTCTCATCAGAGACTGTGTTTTCAGGGATAGACTGGGGTGTGGTTCCGGGATGGGCTGTGGTTGTAGCCGTGTCACTGGAAAACACAAGGAGCGGTGATCCACCGGCTGCCAGGGACCAGAGGGCGGCCGGAATACGGTGCTGCCTGGACCGCACCTGGGCGCCACTCCTCCATCTGCGGAGCTAAACACTGTGCTTCCTCACCACTCTGGGCACTTCACCGCACTGCAAGCAAACTCTTTTTCTCTTTCATGACTAGTCCTAGCAACATGATAGCTGTCATCGTCCCCATTTTCCAGATGAGGAGACCGAGGCTGAGAGAAATGAACCAGTAGATCAGAGCCAGGATCCGAGCAGTGCTTGGGCCACTCTGCACTCCTTCTGGCACCTTCTGGGGCTCCCTCCCTGGGGACCTCGCTCCTCCCTGCCATGTGGGTGTTGGCAGACTGGCTTCCTTTCCTGGGGCTGACAGTGCATATTTTAAGTTCGGAGCCTCCTCTGCAGGATAGACACAGCTACTGTGCTCATGTCCGAGCAACCCACGAGTCCGTCAAGATCCAGAGAGATGAGCAAGGACTTAGCAGCATCACTTGGGGAACACGGCTCCTAATTCCAAACCCTGGTCTATGAAAAGCTCAATTCCCAGGCAGACCTGCCATGGCTGGTGCGGCCAGCTTTGGACCATCTGCTGCCCCTTCCCTTGTGGCCACACCCACACAGCCTGGCTCAGCCCCTTTCCCTCTTCCACCTCAGGACCTTTGCATGTCCCCTTCCTTTGTCCTGGAACAGTCTCACCTCTTTGCTCTGCCCCTTCCAGTTCCTCCTACGCTGCCTATTCTGTGAGTTTCACTGTCATTGTCACTTGTTCTGGGCATCCTTCCCTGAAACCCCCTGATCAGAAGTTTTTTGTATTTGTCCTTTAAAGCCCTTATCACAAGGGCAATGATTCACGTCCTTCCTCGGCCCCTTCATAGGTCATCTCCATGAGGTAGGGGCCAGCACTGTGATGCCCACTTCTGTCCCTACACCTGGCACAGGTGGCTTTGAGAGCTCTGTGCAGGGTGGATGGATGGGTTTTCCATTTCTTTAATGAGGCCTTGAAGCCAACAAGGGTGGGGTCAGTACTCCCACAAGTGCCGGTGATCCCGGGAGGACCCCCGGAAGGCGACCCACGTACCTGTCCCCCTGGTGGGCAAAGCCTTCTCTGAAGCGAAAAAAAGAGACCCTTCTTTCTCCTCCCTGGCCTCGACTCAGGTGCACTTCAGAAGCCACTTTGGATGAAGTGACCCACTGTGCCTCATGCCATTCCAGGGCCAGCCTCAAAGAGCGTGTCCACAGCCCGAGGAGGGGATGTGCAGAGGAGAGGGCGTGAGGGGGCCCGGGAGCCCAGTGGGATGAGTGGGGCCATGGGCCAGCCCTCCCTTGGAGTGTGCCTCCCTTGTTTAGAGGTGCCCCAGGGCGGGGAGAGCCTGGTGGTAAGTGTTGGCCAGGGGGGCTGGGAGAGCCGGGGCTCTGTGAGGGGGGAGCCCCGCCCAGCCTCGTCCCCTGGCAAAGACGCCGGGACGTGATCAAGGACAGAGGGGGACATGATCAAGAAAGGCTTGTGGACAAAAGCTGCCTTCAAGAAGGAAAAGAAGGGGAGGGAGGTGGCGGGGCACAGGAATGACACTGACTGTGCCTCCCATGTGCCAGACAGCTGGAACACGGACGCCTTTCTCACGGGGAAAACTGAGGCTTCAAGAAGCCAGTTCTCTTACTGAGGCCAACCTGCTGTGAGGGGCTGCCGGAGATGGGACGACAAAGAGACACTCGCGGGCGAAGTCCGGCAAGTTTACGCCGGACACGCTCTTTCTGCCCCTTTTACACCCTCCCCTTCCTCGGCAGACCCGGGACTCAGCACGCCTTCTCAGCTGTCCCTCAAGCCTGGAAGACTGCCTGCGCTGGCCTCTACCCCAGTGACAAACTGGGCTCTTTTTTTGGGGGGTGTTTGTGCTGAAAGAACCCTAGGGGAGAAGGCACTGCGGTGGGCTGGGGCACGAGGGGGCCCTGGTCAGGGTGCGGACAGCCATCGCCCCCCTCTGACCCGCTCTCACGTTCCTGCAGAGAGCAGGGGGTACTTGCGTGGCGCCCTCAGGAACTGCTTCTGGTTGTCTGGCTGCAGCCCGTTGTGTGAGGTGGAGGAAGAGCCTGAGGTCCAGTGTCTCCATGGCAGCGAGACCAGGGAGGAGGCCCGACGGCTGCGGAGGCCCTCTCACTGACCTCTCGGAACCAGAGTCCCCCATCCACCACACCTTCACCCCGCAGCTCTCACAGCGCAGGACTGTGTTGGACTCTGGGAATCCACGAGGAAGCAAGACCCATCACGCCCACATAGAGCTCCCCGTCTGGTCCAGGAGGCACATTACAGTGGGATGAGTGGGTGTTCAGGGGTCACAGCGAGGGGTCACTCCCCTCCACCTTCTCTAGGCATCCAGGAGGGCTTCTTGGAGGAGAAGACCCTGGGCCACAGAGGTCTCATGAGCAAAGTCTAGAGGTGGGAGGGAACCTGGGCCCTCGAGTTCAAAGCACACGGGGCTGGTACTCGATCACAGCACGGTGGGAGCTTCTGGACCACGCTGGGGTTGGATAAGGTGAGACCTCAGCCTGAGAAAGAACCTGCGTCACCGTGCGTGTCTGCAAACCTGAGAGGTGGTGCACGTCAGTCTAATTTCCCCTGAACTGAGAAGAGCCCTCAGCAGGAGAGGCCGCGGGAGGCACCGGGCACGCTGGTTCCAGCCCGCGTCAAAGAAGCGCGGGGCTCATCAAGGACATGCTTGCGTTCTGCTTGAAAGAGTCACACTCTCTCTGCAGACCCTCCTTCCATCTTGCAGATGCCCAAGGCGTGTAGGGACCGCTCCTCTCCTGCAGGGCCTGGCAGACGTCGTGCAGAAAGCCCAGGATGGGGGCGGTGCGGGCGCTGCAGCTCTAGAGGAATGAGGATTCTCCTGGAGAGGCTGAGGGGACTGGCGGGAGCCTGAGGAGCGGGCTCCAGGCCCAGGGCTGGCCAGCGGGGCACGGGGAGACTGGGGAGGAGCGGTGGGGTGCCGGGTAGAGGGGCAGCTTTGGCCTCCAGGCCGGAGGACATCAGGGCACGTGTCTCTGGACTGATCTCTGCTGTCCCCGCCGTGGGTGACGTGCCTGGTTCCCCAGGCAGCGAGATGCAAGCGGCTCGGAGCCTGGAAGGTGGAACACGCCTGCCCAGGGACGAGGGGGCGTCTGCGCTCCGCAGCCGGGCCGCCCAGGGCCAGTCGCCTGACTCCCTGAGCCTCAGTTTCCTTCTGGGGAACTTGAGGGTGACGATGTGTGACTGGTGGGGGGTGCGGGTGAAGGTTAGAGAGGATGACAGGCCACCAGGCGGCTCTGAGAAGCACCTGGGTGCCTCCCACAGTCATTGCCATCGTCTTCCTCACGGGCCCTGGGATTTGGAGCAACCATGGTTATCAATGTCCTCTGCCTTCGTGGTTTTTCAAAACACGTTCTCGCCTAAAGGAATTATCAGGGGGAGCTGAAGACCCCTCGTCCCCCGTCATGGGCCCCTGCTGCCCCTGTGGGGTCAGAGGACCGGGGGCTTAGGATGGGTCCTGGCCCAAGTGCCTGCTTCGGGGGCTGGGCCTTGTCCAGGGCTGTGGGTCTTGTGTTAGGTGTATATATATTTATATTTACCTGTGGTACCGGAGATTGAACCCAGGACCCTGTGCATACAAAGCACACTCTCTGCCACTGAGCACAACCTACACTCGATGGCCTGCAGTTAGCGCGGGCCTGCATAGAGATGTGTGCTTCGGCTTTGCTGAATGGAAGCAAGGACTGAGGTCTCGGTGAGCGAGGGGGAGATGTTACACCCCTCCTGGAGGCCCTGGAGGGGCCGCTCCCTAGTTCTTCCTACTTTGGCAGCCCCCAGGTTCTTCTTTGGCTCTCCTCTTGCTGGCTCCTTTGTGGATGGGGAGAAAAATGACCCACCTTATTTCAATCCAAGCTTCTACTCCCCTTTCCATGCCTGTCCGGCTGGCCACCCTCTCTCCAGCCTCCCGTAGGCCCAGTCCTGCCTGGCCCTGAGCTACTGGGCTTCTGGCCGGGAGGGATCTGGAAACCCCCTCCCCTGCTGCCTGGGGATCTGGGTGCCCGTGGAGAATACGGGGCATTTGGCAGCCACCCTCCCCAGTCTGTCCCAGCACCCCTGCCCCCCAGCATGCTGCCTATTATGTGGTCACAGGCTTTTGACTATGTCATTTTTATCGATGTTTTTCTTCTGACTATAAAACCGCTATGTGTCCATTGTGGGAAATTTGGAAAACACACAAAACGACGAAGAAGAGAACAGCAGCTCGCCACGGTCGCCGCTTCGGCGTGTTGAATATGTGCTGTGACTGCATCTCTTTGCTTTTCTCGCTTCTGTTTGAGGAGGTTTCCTCAACTTCGCCTTCTGAGCTGTCTACTGAGTTTAAAATTTCTCTGAAGTTTTTAACGTCTTAGGCCCTTTTCTTGCTCTCTGATTGTTCCTTTTGTTGTTGTTGTTTTGTTAGCATCCAGATTTATTTACTGATGCCGTATTTTCTATGATTTCTGTTGCTGTCTCTTTATAATTTTCTTCTTTTTTCTACTTTTCTGTTAGAAGCTTTTCTCCAGGTCTGGTGATCATGTGTGGTGATCCTTGGCTGTCCAAACGTAGTTAAGAGTGAGGCACTAAAAAGCTAAGTGGAAGCTCTGGGTGCAGGGGCAGGGCCTGTGGGCTGACATTGCTCATAGAGGATGACTGGGTGGCCATCTGGCCATTCTTCTGGGGGTTCCCAACTATCAGTATCTGTAGATCTTTCCTCTTGGACAGTGTCCTCAAAGGGGAATTGCCAGATCTCCTACTTGGGGTGGGGCTGTGTGTGGAGGGCAGGTGGGGGTAAAAGTCCTGCTGCCAAGAATCTGAAGCCAGTGAGGACAAGGGGCCGAGTGTCCACCGTGTTCTCTGGGCAAAACTTCTCTTAACCCCTAACTTTCAGTAGGGTCTTCACTGCACCTGCGGTTGTTGAGTCACACCCTGGTCCATTGTCACCACAAAGTGAAGTTTCTTCCGGTCTTCTGGGGCAGGGGGGGGGTAATTTCACAGGAGCACAGGGTGGGGGTAGGGGAGGATATCTGGTGGTAGGGTGACTAACTAGTTTGCCTGGGACCACCTTGGTTTTAGCACCGAAAGTCCTACATCCTGGGAAGTCCCTCAGGCCCAGGCGACCTATCTGGGGGTCTTGCTGTCCTTAAACTGGCTGTCCACCAGTCCTCTGTCTTCAGCCCCGTCTTATCCTCTAGGCTTCAGTTGTCCTTCGTCCTTCTGGCTCTTGGGCCTGGCTGGGCTGCTGGGTGGGAGGGGCCTGGCTTGCTTCTTGTTGCCCACCCTCCTCCCCATCCCTTGAAATCAATTACGTTGTAGCTCTCTGGTGTGAGAAGTCAATTACCACCGATCCATCAACCATCCATCTTCCAAAGTTTTGTTGCCATCTCTTATTGTCTGGGTAATTATTCCTATATTCTTTGTTCTTATGAGTTTTTAGCTGTTTTGTTCTGCTGCCATCATTTACATGGGGTTCCTGAAAACAGAGTAAAAGCACATGTTTTACCTTTGCTTAGTGCAAGGCCCTCCATGTTTCTAACTTTGCTACCATCCACTGGACTCTCAGCTCTGAGGCTGACCACCATACCTCCTACCATCCTCATCCATTAGTTCCAAAAATTTATAATACAATATAGTCTCTTTTAAAACCACAATTCCACAGTCGCTGAATTTTAGCTCCATATTTAAATGGATCCAGTCCCTGCCACTGGTGGTTTCACATACTGCTTCCTTCCCTGGTTTTTATTTGAACTGGGTGGTTTCAATGACAAGTCAGTTTTTTTTTTTTAATCAAGTTTGGGAATATCCTCTGTTGCCATTGTACTCAAATAGTGTCTTTTCATTTATAATTCTCCTGGCTGCTCTAGAACTCTGCAACTACTTCTCTGATGCTTTCTGGCCTTGAACATGGCTGCAGACAAGTCTTTGGTCAACTAGATTTTTTTCTCTTTGGGGATGATTTGCTTTTTCTGTCTTGGCCTTCAAAGAACTCATTTTTATCCTTGATGTTCTAGAGTTTAAACCGTGTTTCAGTGTTGATGGCTCTGAGTTAAGTTTTTCTGAAACACTCAATATATGTCTATTCTTTGAGCCACTGGAAAAGTTACCCATTTTAGAGAAATTTTCTTGTATTACTTCTTTAAATGCATCTTCTATTTTGTTTGTTGGATTGTTCGCTGCAGGGGCAAACATCAGTTACCTTGATCTCTATTTCATTTGCATTCACTGATTTTTCTCAATCTTTTCCATTATGTCAATAGTTTTGCTTTTGAGCTTGTCTTCTGTTCCTTGTTGTTTAAAAGTGAGTTCTGACTCTTGTAGTGATGCTTTTGCTTTAATCTTTTCCCTTAGGTCTGAGCAATCTCCCTTTCCATCTCTTCCCATTGTTACATTCTCTTGTCTTTCTGCTTTTGTTTTTTTGAGTTACCATGCTCATTAGTTGTTCAATAATGAGGAATTTCCTCCTCTTCCCAGAGTAATGTTTCCCTATCAGCCACGATATTTGTTTTTCTTTCTCTCTGTCCTTTCCTACACCCACTTCCCTGAGGGGTGCCACATAGGTGCCACGTTAATATTGTCAGATTTCCTCCATTGGGGCAGCTCTGCTGTCCCAGGTATTGTGTGCTCTGTTGGAATGCACTTGGGGAAATACCTGTGGGTGTGTGGGCGACCTCTTGGCTCTTCCCTCAGTGTATTTGAGTCAGTTTGTTTTCTCTTCCAAGCTTCAGTCTGAGGGTGTGTGGAGTTCTGTGCACTTTTCTGTGACTGGAGGATGGTGGGGAATGAGGGACAATTCAGCTGAGGGAGCAGGAAGTCTTTGTCAAGATGCAGGGGCTCCACCTCATGGTCTGCGATTATGTAAAGGTCCTCTGCTAGAGTTTGCTTCCTTAGTTGTGGGGCAGGTCCCTTCCCAGGATGGGCTTCCGATGGTTCTCCAGTGTGGAGTGGCCAGGAGGATTCCTTTCCGTTTAGTTGTGGGGTTCCTTCTAATACTGTTTCCATTGGGCCATTAGGGATTGGGGCTGAAGAAGGGAGTGGCAAGTGGGCTCTTGAGGTGAGATCCTAAAGAGAGACTGGGGCAGGGATGGGAGAGGGCCTAGGGGCTGAGCATTCGGACGCCTAGGCCCGAGGGGGTTGTCCAGCTGGCCAGCATCCACTCTGTTTTAAATCTTTACAATACCCCTTGCTTGGGCCCCATCACTGAGAATGGCCCATGGGTGGTCAGTATCCTGACATGTGCCTGGTCTAGGATAACTCCCTGGAGGGGCATCATTTGGATGCTCAGGAGCTGTGGGAAAGCAGGGGACCGACTCCAGCCCATGGCGGGGGGCTGATGTGCTGGGTAGGCAGTCTGGGCTCCAAGACTCAACCCCTCGCAGGCCGCAGCTCTCGCACCTCGGGTGCAGTATCACTCCTTCCTCCTCTCCTGTGAAACTCACAGGCCTCTGCAGGCTTCCCTGGTCTATTGGACCAGCCTGACGACGGAGGAATGGTTAGCCCTGGTACACCCATTACAGACCCCAGCCACCCAGAATGAAGAAGGATGTGGCGAATCCCCCGACTCCTCTGAAAGCGGGACCTAGACTTCAATGCTCCTTCCCCTGGGAACTGATTCCAGAAGCTCAGAGGGAATGGCGCTCCCCTATGGTCTTCCCCTCACCCCTCTGCTTTTTTCTCCTCCATGGCACCTACTGCTCTGGGCTGTAGCTGCCGGTCCATGTGTCTATCTACACCTCCAAGTGCCGGTACTGTCCCCAGTTCACCTGGTGCCCAGCATATAGTAGGTGCTCACTAGATGCCTATTGAACAAACAGATGCAAATAAGCGGGCCTCCGCATCCTCACCAGGGCCTCTGTATCTGCCCCCCTCCCCGAGACCACATCCATGGGGGCACACCTTCAGAGAGTGGGCGATTTTAAGGCTAATAGGATTCATTCATAATTACATAGTTAAGTAAAATTTATGTTTGGTGGAATTAGCCGAGCTCCCTGAGGGCAGCATAAACCAGAGAGATGCTTGGTTTCAAAGTCCCGTCTCCCCATTTAAAATAGTTTGTCATTCTTTTGTGGCGATGGTTAAGGGCTCCTGGAGGCACATGGATGCTTATTTACTGATCCACAGATGACGGATGGTCTATCCCTGCTTTGTTTGGAAGGGAAAACTTGAACAGCTTGTCTGCACCTCTCCACTCGGACATTAAATCAACATGGCTCTATTAGTGGCCTCGGGATGCCAGCTGAGCTGTCTCTGAGCCTGTCACCGTGATGTCTTCATCTGTAACCAGAGCAGACGTGAGCTCCTGGCAGCTTCAGGAGGTGACAACAAATCCAATTAGCTCCTCTCCATGGCTCCGCAGTACTACCACGAAGCGGCCTGACAGGGAGGGCGGCTGCAGTACCCCGCACAGTGGGGCGTGGGTTCGCGGGAAGGAGGGAGAGGGATGGGAGGGGCGGGAGGGGAGGGAGGGAGAGAGGAAGGGGAGGGAACAAAGGGACCGAGCTTAATTGTTGGAGTGACTTTCTGTGTGCGTGGAGAGGCCTCATGCCAGAACGGCCTGAAACCGGCCAGCCCCTCTGGGGCTTGGATGCTTGAAAAGGCCACCGGAAGCCCGGCTGAGAGAGGAAGTCCCTACTTTGAAACCTCGCTTGACTTGGATGCTGGTTATCTTGGGGGACGATTCACTCTCCGATTCCCTTCCTCCTCTGCCTCCTTTGCCCCTTCTCTCCAACTCCTGGCTCTGTGCATGGTCCAAAAAAACCAGAACTTTTGGTGCTGGAGGATAGTGAACATAGGGTATCTCCTTGGTCAGGGTGGGGCCCAGAAGACAGAGCTTCTCTCTTGGAAGTGATGGAGGTGGGGGTGAATGCATGGTGAGGGTGCAGGGACATAGCAAGGGGAGAAGGTGCCAGAAGGAAGCAGTGGGGGACTAGGTCATAACTTCAAGCCTCCAGTGGGCGTGGAGGAGGAGAGAGCTGGTGCAGACACTCGGTGTGAGTGTAGACACTGGGGAGGGTGACGGGGAAAGGAAAAAGGAAGGAGAAAAAAGGACAACCTCCCCCCAAAGCCGAAACTTAAGCCAGCTCATCAGGCTGAGCGCTCACGAAGTTTTCTGAATTTCTGTGAGGAACACAACGTGAACGTTTTCTTGGGTCATTGATTTTGTAAGAACGACTCCTCCTCAGGGCCTGGGACCTTCCTGGCCGTCCTCCAGGCCCGGATGCCCTTTCTGGAGTCAGGTCTTCTCTGCGCTCCAAGAATAGCCAGAAATGGTGGACAAGGGGAGGTGGGAACGAGGAACCTTGAGATCTCAGAAGGAGAGGGGCCAAGAAAACAGGGAAGGAGAGGAAGGAGGAAGGCGTCCTCTGAATTCTGCTGTAGACATGGACGGAGATGAACAGAGAGGTCTGCTCGTCACGGCCCCGCCCTGCTCACAGTAAAAGGCTTGAGTGATGCGGCAGACGGGGTGATGGAGCCAGGAGTCCTCACCTGAGCTGCCCACCAGCTGGGCGCCCTCACACCCTGTACTCACCCTCTCTGAGCTTCCCGTTTGCGCTTCAGCAAGAGTGAAGAAGGGCAGAGTCCTCCTCGGGAGGCTGCTGGAGGGAACTATTGAGAGAACATTGGACAGGTACTCAGGTGTGTTCCCTCCCTTTTGTGGCCTCATCTTTCTGGTATCTTTGGGAAGCGCCAGGTTGGGGAAACAGGTCCCTGCCTGCAGAAGCCAGGCCTCAGGAATGCCTTCGGAGTTTCAACCACATGAAACGGGCCAGAGCCCCTTCCAGGAAAGGGCTTGGTGCATGGACTCCTTCCCGGGAGAGGCAGTGAGCAGGAATTTGCATCCATCGCCTGACGGAGCCAGCGGGAATGGAGTCAGTGGCTAATGGCTGGCAGCACCAGGGTCTCCTCTGCCAGATCGCCGGTGGGGCTGTCGCTTTCTGCCACAACCTGGTCCCATCTACCTGTGGGGGGCTGGCAGCAGCAGGGCCCTCGTGGGAGCTCTGGACGGGGGCAAGGCGGGGAAGAGGGGAAGCGGCCGGGGAGCGGCTTTGTGGTCCTTCTTTCAGAAGCAGGTTGTGGTGAATGTACATGATCACAGTCCAACTCATTCCAGATTAATTGGGCAGGATATGGAGGCATCTGGCTGGTGCAGAGAGCAACCAAAGATTCCGCGTGCGCTGGAG
Organism: Camelus dromedarius; assembly: GCF_036321535.1. Taxonomy (NCBI): domain Eukaryota; kingdom Metazoa; phylum Chordata; class Mammalia; order Artiodactyla; family Camelidae; genus Camelus; species Camelus dromedarius. The sequence goes on from NC_087440.1 coordinate 86,845,623, forward strand.
CACCGGACGGCTTTTGGAACCAGCCCAGTGCTGCCAGGCACAATTATTTTCAGCAATGTCTTTCTGCCACTGAAACTTAGGACTGTGGACTTTGGCACGTGAGCTAAGTGCCGATTTGCAAGCTCACACATTGACACGATCCTTGATGCAAGATGTTGTACCGGGGCCGAATGGCAGGGAGACGGACCCCCACCCGCCGGTTGGTGGTTGGGCGTGTTTGGAGAGAGCAGAGTGTGTGTGTGTGTGTGTGTGTGTGTGTGTGTGTGTGTGGAAGGGGTGAGAATGAGGCTGGGGGAGTTAGGGACCAGCTCACAAAGGGTCTTACAGGCCAGCTGGAGAGTTTGGACTTCAGCCTATGACAGTGAGAAAGACTTGCTCATCTCAGCCGTCAGTCCCTCCCAGACCTTGCACGGCCCCCAAGACCCTGTCAAAGGGCCCTGGGTCCTCCCACTGTGCCATTTGCTATCTCTCATAGCCTGTAATTTGTAATTTGTAGGGCAATTCATTCTTTCTCTGCTATTGCCATGAGGCTTTCTTGAGAGAAGAGTGGCGTTCAGCCATATCAGTTCCCCAGCACCCAACACAGGGCAGACACGTTAGACCCTTAGTCCATGCTGGTGGAGTGGGCCGCCCTTGATGGGAGAAATACGACCAGGTCATCAGCCTCAGGGTAGGGACCTGGACCAAGGAAACCCCATGGATAAAACATCAGTGGTCCCGGTAAGAGATGAGGAGGCTTCGGCTTGAGGAGAAGAGGTGGAGATCAGGTGATGTATAAGAAAGATATTTAACAAGTTGAATTAACAGGATTTGGCCACTCTTTCAATGTGAGGCACCAGAAAGAAGGAGTCCAGGATGACTCCACTTCTCCATTTTAGGTGGTGGGTGGTGGGCACCCGGGCAAAGGAGGAGCAGGCATTTGGGAGAGAGAAGAGCTCAGCTGTGGGTGGACGGAGGCTGCAGGGGTGCCTGTGGGACATCCGGGTGGAAAATACCCTTTGGAGCCATAGGTTTGGACCTTCAGGAGGTACCTGGGTTGGCGTTAGATGGGTCATCAGTGGTGGCCATGGAGGAGCTTGGGCCATAACACCCAGGGAGTGGCTGAGGGTTGAGATGAGAAGAGGGGGCGGGGGGAAGGTAGCAGCTGAGAGTTGGGAAGAGGAGCCTGCAAGGGACCTGAGGAGGTGTGGCTGGAGAGCTGCAGGGAGAGGTGTGAGCCGTGGTGACTCAGAGCCAACGAGCAGAGCGTTCAAGGTTGGGGAGGGGATGGGCAAGGCCTGAACAGCAGCCTTTGGGTTTGGTGCAAGTGGTCCCTGGAGACCCGGCTGTGTGCTGTGGATGGGGGCTGGGGTGGGGCGTAGCCAGATGGCAGTGGACGGGGGGCTATGGGGCACCTCTTGGTCACCAATGTGCTGCCACTTAGGACCACTGATCACAGTGGCACCTGGAGCCATGGCTGCGCTGGGAGGTGAGGAGGGCTGGCAGTGGCCCTTCCTGGGGCCCCTCTGTTCCCCAGGGCCAGACAGAAGCACTGGACCCAAATCCTGGCTCTCCCACCTACTGGCTGGAGACCTGGTGGTGCCTCGTAAGATCTCTGAGCCTCGGTTTCCCTCAGGTTGGGGACTGAGTGGGGATTAAGTGAGAGGACGCAGCCCCATGCCCGTGGGCGATCACTGCTCCTCAGAACCACCAGCAGGGCGGATGCCATCATCCCTCGTGCTTTCTAGATGAGAAGTGGAGGCTCCAAGAGCTTAGGGGCTGGGTCCCCAGCCACGCGCTCAGGACACAGCAGGTCTGAGCCTAGGCGGCCTGACTCCAGAGCCCAGCACTGAACCGGGTGCGGGAGGCCTTCAGGGCCTCGGCGCGGCCGCTGCTGCTGGATACAGAGCCAGCAGGTGTGTGAGAGGGGGCAGCCGGCCGGCGCTGTTCTAGGGAGAGCTGCGTGTTGCCCGAGCCGCGGGGTTAGACAGAAACCCTTCTCCGCGCGGGCTTTGCACCCCCTCTGGTCCTGCGGATAGAGGCCCGCGGCCTGCTCTGCCCCAGGGGGCCTTCTTGGCGTGACTGTAGCCTCGGGGCTGCCACCTCCTTCCTGTGACATAAAAGGGCCAAAGCCATACCCTTCCCGGGGGCTTTTGGATCAAGTGGTGTCACCTCATCTTTCCATTCTCCCTGCGGTTCCCTCCTCCCGCTTCCTTCATGAACCAGCGCTTGATTTCTGTCCTCCCTTCTCCCTCCCCTCTACACGGTGGTGCTGGGGAAGAACCCTGGATGGGGACCTGGCTCGACGGCCGGCCGGGGCCAGGGTGTGCTATGGGCCTCCGGAGATGGAGGCGTGTGCAAGGTGCTAGGGAGCCTGTTGGAGGGGAGGGGTCCTGGGCAGGGCCTGTGTTCCCAGGGTCGGGGCACAGTCCAGGCGGGAAACACACCACGAGTGAGAACATGGATGTGCAGGCACGTGGTATGCGTCTGGGGAGCAGAGAGCAGTTAGGACAGGGTGGGTCCATCCTCGTGTGGCCTCCTTTAGGCTTTCATCCTTCCCACCCCATCAAGACGTCCTGCCCCCTCTAGCCCAGAACAAGGAGCACACTGATGTCCTTGTTGGAAAGAATTCCATAGACTTGTCAATTCAGAGAATCCCAGCAGCACATTCCCAGCCCTCTCCACGTCTGGTCTAATGCAGAGGTAGCAAGGCAGTGGGAAGGGAGGACCCAGAAGCCTGGGCTCCAAACTAGGAAGCAGAGCCTGATCAATGTGGCGGTTCCTGGCAAGAGCAGGTTGGAGTCCAGGAGGTCAGAGAGCGTTGGCAGGAGACCCCAGAGGTGGGTCTGACCCCAGGCAGGGCAGCTTTCCTTCTCCACGTTTCTTTCGGCTTGCTATGGATGGAGACCCCAGGGCCTGCGGATATTAACTCTGTTCAGGAGGAGGAGATGGAAGAAGCCACAAAAGCACAGCAGAGCGGATAATTCAGGGGAGGAGCAGAATTTTCAAGAGCAGCTTCTCACTGGGTCTCCGTGATGGTGGGAGCCGTGGTTGTTGGGTCCCTGGTGCGCCCCCAATGCCTTGCAGGGCACCAGGCACGTAAAAAGTACTCAATCCCTATTCACCCAGTGAGTCAATGGACAAATGTTGATCCACTGAACCATACACTCGCCTGGATGTCAGTAGCGGCTGCTTTGCCCATAAAGTCTAAAAGGATGACCAGTACCGGTGTTATCCAGGCAACGCCAACAGCCTGTGGCCTTTCTGACAAAGAGTGTTCATTGCAAGAATGAACAGAAATGGGCAACAGTTAAAAAGTATAACAAAGCACAGAGTGTTCACAGTCTGTGTGCAGGGGTATTTCCATGGGAAAGTGGGTCCTACCTCAACTCGTGTTGCTAATCTTTCTTCAACTTTCTGCAAATCCCCCTTGCCCACTTCCCCTCCTTTATCTTCCTCCTTCATGGCTCCCTCTTGTCAAGTTTATATCTTTATTCTGAAATGATGCTGTGTTGGATATCAAAGGTATCGATTGGACATATCTATTCACCCGTCTTTCTTCTCATTTAGAGACGCAGCATCCTCATTGGCCCAGCCACAGCCCCGCCTCCACCCATTCTACCCCTGGTAGCCACGAAATCTCATCTAATTAATGCATATCCCCTCAATTTCATGCTATATCTATGTAAGTATATGCACTATTTATACAAATAATATACAGTATTATTTTTGTACTTAAAATACTTCCTTAAAATTGTATTATCCTATACGTTCAATTCTATGGGTTGTTTTTTTGCCAGTCATCATGCTCTTTGATTCATCCAAGTTGTAAATAGAGACTGAGTTCATCTTATAAATTGCTGTACAGTTTTCTAACGCATGAACATGCCATTTTTAATCTACATCTTCTCCCAATGACAGGCGTTTTTATTTTCGATCTTGCCATAACCAACGAGGCTATAATGAAGATTCTGGTCCCTGTCCGTTTGCATGAGTCTCTTTGGGGTGTCCACTGAGAAATGGAGATGCTGAGTTGTCCAGGGTGTGTGGTGGATGGGAAAATGCAGCCACACTAGTTTGCAGTCCTCCGACCTCTTGTCTTTTGGTTTGGCCTTGGGACTGGCTTTGACCAACAGACTCTACCTCTGGATGGACGGAGCAGCATCAGCTCGTGTGGCCTTAAGCAGATCACCTGCTTGGCTCACCCCCGGCCACCAGCAGCTTGGCTCCTCTGCTCTTGACTGTCCTCGCTTCTCCTGAGGGGCAAGGTCACTTCTTAGCGAGAACAGCTGTCAGCCCAACACACTCTCCCTGGATAGACCATCCAACAAGGAGAAAATAAAAGAGGCAGGGCAGTTTTTATAGCCCGTCACACCTCCCAACCGACTGTGGCGAGAAGCATGAGGAGGGGAAGACGGTCCTGAGTGAGGCTTTGTTCTACCTATTTCTAGGACTTTCTTCTCCAGAGAGTCCTTTGGCCCTTCTGAGAATGTCCATGATGCCTGACAGTGTTCCCTGGGAAGGACCAATGCTCCCCACATGTGCGGGGCGTCAGGTCAACCAGGCGTGTGACTAGGCACCTCCTGGCGGAGAAATTAGAGGCATCTGAGAAGATGCATCTCGGAAGGTCAATTTTGAACCTCCCTTTAGCTCCTTAAAACTCTCCTGCATCCAAGGAATTGTAAAATTCAGCCTCTTGGGGCCTTTCCTGACCTGCCTCGGAAGCTCCTGGACCATTCCCGCTGGGTCCATCATACCTGGATCCATGGCCACAGGAGATGCCAGTTCAGGTCCCGCCACCTCCGAGTCTGCTTCCGACCTCGGGTCTGTCCAGACAACCCTGCCAGACACGGTCACATCACCTACAGCAGGCAGTGATGTCACCACTGTGCCAAAAGTAGGGTCCAAACAAAACATGACCCAACCCGCAACATGAAACGCCACCAAGATAGCAGCCCAGCTTGTGAATATGGCAGTAAAACCCTCTTCTGTTGGAAAGTCAGATAAAGTTACCAGTCTCTTGTTTTTCAAGATCATTTGGGAGAAATTAAAATCATGACACACATACAAAGTCTCTCTCCCGTCCACACTGTCTTCATGTTCTACCCAGTTCTCGCTACGATGTGCTCCAAGCCTGGGTTCCTCTGTTTCTATCTCAACTGATGAAATCTGACCCTCCACCCATCCACCTCCCCAGGGTCAGATGAGGGGTGAATTGGCTTCCTCAAGTCAACTTCCTCCGACTGCAAGTCCAAGAAGGACGTCCTCACACCCCACCGTTGTCCCCAGGCCCCGCCTCTGCACAGTTCCTGGGCATTCAGGCCTCTTCAGGACCCCCTCCAGCTGTGCACTGATTCATCAACAACCAGATCTGAGAGCCGAGAGGAGCCCACGGCAGCAGCCTGACCATCTCTGCTGGCCCCGCTGTGTTCCTCAAGTCAAAGCAGTGCCCTCAGGGCACCCACTTTCAGAGCCTAGATCATCGGTCCCAGAGAGGAGAATTTTCCAGCTGGTGTGTCTGGGAGGAGATGAATGTGCTCAGGGAGCACAGATGTGGGCAACCCCTGTGACACTGGCTTCGATGCCAGTCCCTGGGACTGCCCGTCGGTGGGCCTTAAACGCAATGGTGAGGAGTTTCTCAGCAACAAATTGATTCAAGGTCCCCGCTGTCTCATTGGAAAGATTCTGTTCCCTGAGGGAAAACCCCACTGTTCCTGGACTACGGCACCCTGAACACGTGGTGGAACCTCGGACTCTCTAGGCTGCGATTCCCGAGCTTCCAGGCTGGGGCCAGCATCTTCCTCATCGTTAGTCGTCATTTCTCCTGGGGAACAGGGTCCCCCGTGGACCACCTGGTGGACCTAAATCAAGCCGCCAGCCCTCCCCAGGACCGCCCCTTGCCTGTTCTCCCGGTGGGGTGGGGGCGGTCTCCGGGTCCAGCTCTCCAGCCCCTGCAGGGGTCCTGTGAAGCCCTGCCTCCACTCCACTTCTCCTGGGGATCCTGCCAGCGGTGGTGACATTTCCTCCCATTGCCCCGTGTACCTCATTGTTGGAGGCTGGAAACATTTGACGACATTGCCGAACGAAGCCTGTGCTCACAGAGTCCCAAAGGGGAACCAAAATTCTTCCATCTGCTGGGCTTCCCTTTCCTTCGCACCCCCTCCTCCTCCCTGCCGCCCTGCCTCCCACGATTTCAGGGAGCATCTCCACACCCACGGCGCCCCAGTGGCCCAGCATGGTCATCTCTCTTTCAGGCCATCCAGCTCCGGCCCCATCTCCCCAGGGTCCAGCCCTCTGTGGCTCCAGTGCAGGTCCAGCTAGCTCTGAGGACTCCAGCTCCCCTGTTGGCTAGAGTCCTCAGTTCGCTGAGGCTGCCACAGTTCGCTGGCCTTTTCTCGTCCCCATAGTTCTTGTCTGCACTGCATGATACAAGGCTTTTCAGCTGGCTCCGTGTTTCCTTAAGTTTCTGGGGATGTCCCCACAAAGGAGAGATTCTTAAGGGGTAGTCTCCTGTCCACAGGGCATCCCGGGTGCTGGCTCCTCCCTCCCCACCCCGGGGTCTTTGTGCTGACTGTAGGGGTTACACTTGACTTTGAAGCTTCCTGCTTGTTATTTGGACACTTGCCTTTCAAAGCCAAGCCAGTGCCTCTAGTTAGGTTGCTTCCTCTGGGCAACTGATCTGGGTGTCGACAAGACTCAAGGCCACAGCATCTCTCATCCTCCCTGCCCCTCCTCAAACTTTCATCCATCCTCCTGTCTGGTGCAGGCGTGATGCCCAACGAGCAGATCTGGAGCAAGTACAGGAATGGACAAGGGAGGGCGGTGCGAGCATCTCAAGATGGCCCAGAGCGGGTGCGGGGTGTTCTGTCTCCTGGCCAGGGAACAGCCCGGGTGGGGGGCACTGGCAGACAGTGGCCGAGGGGCAGCCAGGGAGGTTGGCCTGGCTCTGGGCCTGGCTCCGGCCACCACGTGCTCTGATCAGGGCTGCGCCCGCCTGCCCGCCCGCCCTCCCTTGAAGCCATGGGAGCTGGAGCCCACCCCGAGCCCAGCCGGGGGAGGGAAAGAAAGAAACTCTCTTGCCAGCGCGTTCTTCCCTTTTACGGTTTTTGGCCCTGCCCCCTGGTGCTCACACAGCCGCCATCTGGCTCTCTCTGCTGTGGCCCAGCCCCCGCAGGCTCCCGGGCCTTCCTGGGAGGGGCTGTTTGCTGCAAAAACCCAGGGTCTGGGGAGGGGGGTGGGCAGGGAGTGGGGAGCAGCATGTGGCACGCCAGGCTGGAATCTCTGAAATTCTGGGACTGGCTCCCCAGCCGGGTCCCTGGCTGGCCTCTGCCGGCTCCTGCGAGGGCTAGGCCTCGGTTTCCTTCCCAGAGCTGTGCATGGAGCAGGCAGGTCCCCATCCAGCATCTCAGCCCAGGGGAGCCATCGTTGTCTTCGGGGGCCGCCGAGCTACCCCTGGGCCTGCAGTCAGCAGGAGGCACGCTCAGAGTCCCACCTCCGTGGGCTGACAGCTTTTATGGATGCCCCCCCTTCCATCCTCCCCTCGCACACATTCCCCCGATTTTATTTTTAAGGAAATAATAACAACAGCAATTAGCTATTCCTTTGTATGATTCCAATAAAGGAATCACTTAAAGGGCCCGGCTCTCTGCAATCGCCCCTTCTCATCCTTGCTAGGAGGCGCTGGCAGAAAGTTTGGGAAGAGGACAACCCTCCATGATGCAGGGGCTCACCTCGGGGCGTCGCTGCACCCCGGCCACCCACCTTCCAGGGTCCCGAGCCCCGCGTGGTGTGGCCAGGAGGGGCTCAGACACACCACTCCAAAGGTGCCACAACGAAAATTGACAGACGAGCTAACAGATCAAACACGACACTTCAAAGGGAAAAAGAGCCATGGGTGTAGCTGGGTGGTACCACAGTCCCCAAACACAGGGACACAAAGGCTCCTCCCTGCCCAGGGCTCAGCCTCCACCCGAATCCCAGCCTGGAGCACTGGGGATGGTCTTCAGGGAGGGTACGGCCAGTTACTGCACTCTCCGTGCTCAAGCACTCGGAGGGGCTAATTAGTGCTTTTAATATGCAAATCAGAGCCTGGGCAGATTAAATCTAGGGGAAAAAACAGCTGGTGAATATGTTATTTTAATTATTACTCCAAAGGAAATACAGGCCTGGCTTAAGAGGATGGCAGGAGGGTGGGCATGAAGTTCCTGTCGAAGGACCCTTGGTTGAGGGGAGACCAAGCTTGGAAGGGAGACCTGGGGTGGGGGTGAGTCGGAGCCTCATGGGCTGTGCATTCCTGGGCAAATCTCTTTTTCCTTTGGGGCCTCAGTTCTATCACATATCACACAGGAGCTTGGATAAGATGACCCCATTCATTCATTCATCCATTCATCCATTCAACAGACACTAACTGGCCACCTACCATGTGCCAGGCTCTGAGCCAGCGGCAGGGTCCCTGTCTCAGAGGGGCAAGCATTGCAGCGGGAAGGCTGGCAATCAACAGGTAGTACACAGACAGAACTGGTCCAGTTGAAGGAGGTGTGAGGAAGGGATGAATCAGAGGCTGTGACAGAGAATGATACCAAAGACTTGTTGGTTTAGATAGTGCAGCAAGGCCGACCTCTCCTTGGAGGTGCCATTGAAACGGAGACTTGGGGGATGAAATGGAAGCCGGAGTGTGATAAGGACTGACCTCGTCCTTCAGGGCAGCGCTGAGTGTCCCCATGGAGCGCCCATCTGACGCTGGGATGGTTGATCCAGTCTCCCTGAACCCAGCCACATCATGGGGAGTGGAGGAGCAAGGAGGGACGTGACATCCTCATGGTAAACAGAAAACAAATCCAAGCGAGTGGATCTTGACTCAGTTTCTCTTTTGAAACTAGAACGAGGAAGGAAGACTCATTGGGGATTGTCTGTTTTCCCCAGTCCTCCTCAACTCATTGGCTCCAGCGACTCAAGGTGCTGATCTAGTGAATACATTCATTAGGGAGGCAGGTGAGACCTGCGCAGAGCTCCCTTCAGTGTGTGTGTGCATGTGTGCAGTGCTCTTGGCTAGAAACATAACTTCCAGCTCCTGCATCCTTGGAAACTTGGAGAAGACTTTCTAACAGGTTCCTACCCTCCTGCTGGAGACTGAAGCCAAAGGGAGCTCCCCAATCTCCCCTGACCGCCCACAGAGCCAGGTCCACAGGATGTGCCGACAGGCTCCCCACTCTGATGACTCACGCCTGGCGCCTGACTTCCCGAGGGGGGTTTACTTTAATGGGAAATGACAAAACTAAACTCAGAGATCAAGGTGTGTCGCACCTCTAGTCACATACAGAGGGGCCTGAGTTCCACTTTCTTCGGTACAGGAGCAGAATAACGGGAAACAAATGAAAAATTCATTCTTCTCCACCAACTTTGCCTGGAGGCAGCAAGGGGAAAATTCTTTGCACAGGACGGAGAGTCAAGAAGGGAGGTGTATGATAAATATAAGTAAGATGGCCACAGAGGAGAGGGACAGAAGAGGAAAGAAACGAGAGAGAGAGAGAGAGAACAAAAACAGAAACAAGACAGAGTGACAAAGAGACGATGTCAGAATGAGGAGAGCAGAGATAGGGGCAAGGAGGTGAGAAACAGAGACAGCAGGGAGAGGAGACAGAAGATGAGAGAGGAGGGAGAGACAGGCAAGGAGAGAGGAATGGAAGGGGAGGGGAGTGGGGAGGCAGCCGGGCGGTGGGCATGCAGGCCCATCACGACACCCCTGGTGCAGACGGGTGGGTGGCGCAGACCCCCGCACCAGCTCCCTCGAACGTGCCTTCCCCAGCCAGGCAGGCTGTGCACAAGTGCCCACGGGCAACAGCAAGGACAAACGATGCCTGCTTTCCAAGGAAACAAGTTTGCAGCACATATGTTTGTCCCGGGGCTCCCACAGCCCATCAGGAAGAAGTGGGCCAGGGCCGGACCGGGTGGTCCATGGCCAAGTGCAGTGTACCACGTGCCCCGGGTTCATGCCAACTGACCCTGGGTGATGGTGCCTCAGTGTGCACAGACTCCCTGTGGAAGAGGCACCAGCATTATTACTCCTGTTTTAAAGACACGTGAAGCTTAGAGAGTTGGAATCCTCTGACCAAAGCCATCAGGTAATCAGTGACAGAGCAGAGGGGGCCAGCACATGGAGGGTGGACAGTTACCCCACACCACTCCATCAGCCAACAGGTGCTTCTTGCCTTTCCTTCCATCTCTCGACTCGTTCCTCCAGTTCAAAAGACACGTTCTCAGCCAGTCTTCTGCGTTAGGCACCAGGGCTGGACAAGGGAGCAGCCCAGGGCCATGAGGGCTGGGACGGGGCGGGAAGGATACTAGCTGTGGATTGATGACTGCAGGCCAGCCCTCGGCCAGGTACCCTGGTGTTATTCAGTCTTATGAGGTGGGCGTCACTCCCATTTGCCCCAGGTCACAAGATCAAGGCAGGGTAGGATGTAGCCAAGAGGTGCTTGGGGGATGCTTTTTAGAGGAGATGACGCTGAGTTTTGGAAGATGGCAAAGAATAAGGTGAAGGATGGTGGAAAGGCCAGCAGGGGCAGGAGGACCAGTGCAAAGACCTGGAGGTCACACTGCATGGGGTGTGCGCGGGCAGGTGGTAGACTTTTGGTGATAGCTAGCCTGAGTCTGGGATCAACGGGAGCTGAAGATGATTGAGTTGACAAGTGACAGGTCGCCGAGGCTGAAGGGGCAACCCTGAAGAATCTTAGGGAGGGGGCGGGACAATTCAGTTCTGGGAAGTCCCCTGTGCAGAGCCATTGTCTCTGTCACTTAGATCTACAGGGCTAAGACAGACCAGCGAGGAGCCTGGAGCAATGACCCAGGTCAGAGATGCCAGGTTCTCCCTGAGGGCAGGGAGTCAGAGTGTAGAGCAAAGGGGACAGGGTTAAGCATTATTTGGGGAGAAGAGTCGATAGGACTTCTGAGTGTTTGGAAGCGGGGCAGGGACTTCCAGGTGACTCCCAGGCCTTTGGTTTAGGCCAGTTGTTGGAGGTGCCATCAACTGGGATAGAGAGACAGAAAGGGTAGCACACAGCATCATGGTTTCTGGACATGGTGACTTTGAGGGGCTTTTGCGACATGCTGCAGGCAGCTGGATGCAGATTCACAGTTGGAGGACAGGTCTGGATGAGCATGGATTTGAGAGCCATCAGCAAGGGAAGGTAGTCTCCACTGTGAGAGAAAGGCCACTGGGAAGCATAAGAGGGGCAGCAGGCTGAAGATGGGGCTCTGGAGAACTCCTGTAAAGAAGAGGGAGCACGTCCTGGAGGCAAGGAAGTGGGGGTGAAAAGGAGTGGTCCACAGAGTCAAGTGCTCCAGAGTAGCCCCCAAGAGAAAGATTGGGACATGCCCTGGGTTTATCAGCTGGGGGATACCTGGTGACCTGGGGGAGAGGAGCTGGGGTGAAGTGGGGGTGCAGAAGCCACCCCTCCTTGGCTGAGGAATGGATGGGAGCACAGCAAGCATGCCCAGCCTTCCAAGGTGCTTGGTTATAAACGGAGAGAATGGGGGTAGGAAGTGGCCTGCAGTTGAGGGTCTCACAGAAGTATAGACTTGGTTTCAGTCTGTAGAAGGGGCATGGTAGAAGTCCCAGGAATGACAAAGAGCCAGTGGGGACCAGGAGCCCAGGGCAGGGGCTGGTCTTGAGCAGGTGTGTGGGAAGACCTCACCCCAGTGATTGGAAGGAAGGCAGTTAGGATGGGGCAGGTGTCAGCACATTGACGGAGGGCATGGAGCAGGTGGCTAATCGTGCATGTTCGACTGCCTCATTCCCTCCCCAGCCCCCATAAAGTGGGAGACAAATTTCTTCACTGAGAATAGAAGGGTTGGATATGGGTGGGTGCTTGAGGAGGTGCTTGAAAGGGGTGGGGGAGCCCCTAAGACAGTAAAAGGCACGTGTGGTGTTGCAAGTCTTTTCCATCATCCATTTCAGTGTAACAAATTGCCTCGAAATGTAGAGGCTTACAATAACAATTTTTTTAATTATCTCACATGGTTTCTGGGGGGCAGGAATCCATGGGTGGCTTAGCTGGGAGGTTCTGGCTCAGGGCTTCTCATGAGACTGCAGCCAAGATGTTGGGTGGGGCTCTGTTCATCTGAAGGCTTGACTGGGGCTGGAGGATCTGCTTCAGAGACAGCTCATCCATCACATGGCTGTCGGCTGGAGGCTCAGTCTGTGCCATGTGGGCCTCTCCACAGCACTGCTTGAGTGTCCTCTTGACAGGATGGCTGCCTTCTCCCAGAGCAGGTGATCCAAGAGGGAGGAGAAAGTTGCAGTGCCTTTGAAGGTCTAGTTTTTCAAGTCAGTATACCGCTACCTCTACCACATTTATTTACTAAAGCAGGCTGCTAAGCCTGGCTCAGTCTCAGGGGAGGAAGAATTCGGCTTTCTGCTTCGAGGGGAGGATTGTCAAAGAACATGTGGGCAAATTTTAAAACCATCCCCCAAGTCCACCGTGAAGGGAGAAGCAGAGGGGTAGCCACGTGCACAGCCAGCCTCTGAGGGAACAAAGAACGAGTCCAGGGCTGTGGCTCTGCAGCCTGAGGAGAACTGTAGCTCAGGTGGGGTCTGGGCTGGGTCAGGAGGGATAAGAGAGGCCAGGACTGGGAGAGAAGATGGTGGTGCCCGAAGTGGGCATTTCCCGGGAGCTCATGTCTGAGCTCACATTGCTGAGCAAATCAAGATGAGGTAAAAACTGGGATGCTCACACTTTATTGGGGACTAAAAATCCAGGGGAGGCAGAGGGAAGGATGGGGAGAGAAAATATGTGAGTGTGTTCCCAGGTGCTCTGGCTGGAATGCATCTCTCTCTAGAGTTTCTATGTTGAAGTCCCGGCCCCTAGGTTCATGGTGTTAGGAGGTGAGTAGGTCATGAGGGTGGAGGCCACGTGAGTGGGATTAGCGCCCTCTTTGCCATGTAAGAACACGAAGAGAAAACAGCGGCCCAGGAAAGGGCTCTGAGAGCCTGACCACGCTGGCACCCTGACCTCAGACATCTGGCCTCCACAACTGTGAGAAATCAATTTCTGTTATGTATAAGCCACCTGATCCATGATCATAGCCGCCCAGACAAAGACACTGAGTTTCCACCGTGTACAGCTGATGGCCTGTTCTTGCAGGACAGCTTCTGGAGGCCTGTGAACTACCTGAATGTCTGTCCCGGGGAAGGAGAAGACCTTTTCACTGACTCTGCCTTCCCAATGGTGGTATTCTGCCTCCTGGGCCATTGACCTTCTGCTCCTGCAGCGAGCACTGCCCAGCTCCTCCGGCAGCTGCTGGGAGAGCTCATGTTGAGAAGATGGCAGCAGTGATCAGAGCACGAGCCTGAGGCCTGCAGGCTTGTGGGCCCATGTGAGCAAGTCACTGCAGGTGTGAGGGCACCTTCAGGTGCATCGCAGAAGCTGAAAGCTCCAGGCAGGAGGAGGGGGGCTGCGGGAGGACAGAGGTGAGGCGCTGTTGGCTTGTCCTCGAGGGTGATTTGGAGATCCAAGTCTGGCCGCAGCAGGAGCCAGGTAGGCGAGCAGGAGATGTGCCTTGGCAACGTGGCCCTACCAGGAAGCTGGCAAGGACGAGGGCCGTTTCCTCTCTGTGGTCGTCAAGCCTGCAGTTGGCGCCAGACCATCTTCCGGGACCATCAGCAGCACCATTCAGCAGAAAATCATGGCTGAGCAGATCCAGAGGTTCTTGGGAGAGGAATCCAGCACTGGAGCAGGTGCTGGGATACAAAGATGAATCAGACATCTTCAGTCAGTCCTCCCCGCCTCTAAGTCAAGTTGCTCACAGCCCAATGGAAGAGACGGACAGACAGACAATGACTGAACATGGTTTTGAGTGCTGTGGTGGAGGTGAGCAAATGACCCATCTGGAGCCCAGGGAAGGGTCCTCATTCTGGGCTGGGGCAATAATGACAGCCTGTTTCCAAAGCAAATGGGGCAAAGTGGCTTTGGCAGACAAGTATGTGCCGTGGCAATAAATAAAAATATCTAGCGAGCTTTCAGATAAAAACAAAGACAAAGATAATGGTATAAAATGATGATAATCACTATTATTATCTAATAATGACATAAAGACAATAAGATAAAAGTGCATGTTTTAAATAAAGCACTTCGATTATCTGGAGCATCTGAGTGATGAGGGAACCAAGGTGAAGAGCGGAGAGGAGACCTGCCCAGAATCAGTTAATTAGCGTCAGGTCTGGAATCAGATCTCAAGCTTTGTATCAGGCTGAGAGATCATATTAATACTCTCTTCTATTTCCATAGCTTTCTGTAATTTGAGGAGCACGTTCCCATTTATTATCTCATCTGATTCTGATAACAGTCCCATGATTCATATTAGCATCAATGTTTTCAATTTGCAGAAGAGGGAACTAAGGACCTTGGATGGGGCACATGCACTGGTAGGTGGTGGAGGGAGCGGCCGCGGAGCCAGGGCTCCCGTCTGGAGCTGGAGGTCAGCACGAGGCATTCGCCGCATGCCTTCGTTTTGCTGTGGCCTGTCAAAGTTAGTTGTGATCAAGGCTTGTTTTTCTAGTTTCACAAAATTTCATAAGACCGGAAGAACCCCCACCTCCCTTAACACACAAATACATCTATTCTTCTTTGTATTCTTAAGAGCAGGGGTTGGCAGATGAAGGCCTGTGGGCCATTCTGACCTGCTGTGTGTTTTTGTAAATAAAGTTTTATTGGAACGTAGCCACGCCCATCTGTTGACACATTGTCTGTGGCTGCCTTTGTACTACAACACCAGAGTGAAGTGGTTGTGACAGGGACCGGCTGCCCGCAGAGCCTAAAACATTTACTGTCTGGTCTTCTATCGAAAACAGTTGCCAGCACTGTTTTAGAGCCTTGCTGTGGTCCAAATGCACTTGTTGAAATGTTGATGTTGGAGGGTGTGGTAGTAGGTGGGGAGGCCTTTGGGAGTTGCTTAAGTCATGAGGGTGGAGCCCCCGTGGTGAGGTTAGTGCCCTGATAAAAGAGGCCCCAGAGAGGTCTCTGGTCCCTTTCACCACGTGACAGCACAGGGAAAATGCTCCGGCTGTAAACCAGGAAGTAGGTCTCTTCAGCAGAGGCCTGACCATGCTGGTGCCATGATCCTGGACTTCCAGCACCCAGAACGGGGAGACGTACGTTTGTTGCTTCTAAGCTATCAGTCTATGGTAGGGCCTGGCTCAATACATGCCTGTTATGACTGAGTTCCAGGTAAGGATATTAAGCCCCGAAGAAGCCAGTTTGTGGCTGGATAGCTGATATTCTCTCAGCTTCTCTTGGATCTAAAGGGTTGTCTGAAAAAGGTGAACTGAGTTGAGGGGTGTCCTTTTCTCACTGAGGAACTACTGTGAATTTCTCCAAAGTCCAGGCTTGCTGCCTGGGATGGGTGGTGATAGGCAGGTCACTGCATCAGAGAAAGAATGCTGCTCTGCGTTCTGGGGATCCCAAAGCCAGGGGGTTCAGCACACAGGAATTTGGAGGAAGGGGTCATGTTCAGAATCTGGTGCTAATGCACGTATAGGTAACACACTTCACAAAGCTTCAAGGGTGTGGCCCAGCACACCTTTAGGTATGGGAAGAAAGCATGAGACAGTCGGAGCTGTCGTGGGTGTATTTCCATCTGCGCCTCTGTAGGGTTTGCCCTCCGAGGCTGATTGGCATTCATTACCACACACATCTAGAGCATCCATTAAGCACCTGGTGGGATGCAGTCAAGGGCATGGAGATCATGAAGGGACGTCCAGTGGTCATACAGTCGAGCCTCCTGCTTTCAGGGCAGTGAGAGTCGCCCCCAGTGGCTGGCAGTGTTCCAGAAGCCAGGTCAGACTTCTGTTGAAGGGCTCCTGGCTGGTCAAACTCTGCCGCTCCTCAAATCACTGTCAGTTGTAAGCTTCGATTCAGTTCAGTGCTGGGAGATCTGAATGTCCTTTATGGAATCAGTTTTCTCCGGATATGTGCTCAGGAGTGGGACTGCTGCTAATCCTGTTTTAAACCCTTTTCATCACCCTAGCAATTCCCCGTGACCATTTTTGGTCAGTCCCTGCTCCCACCCCTCAGCCCATGATAACCGCTGATCTGTTGTTTCTCTAAATTTGCCTTTTTGGGACATTTCATATAAATGAAATCATACAATATGTAGTCTTTTGCTTCTGGCTTCTTTCACTTTGTGTGATGTTTTTGAGTTTCATCCAAGTCATCTGAGTACTTCTTTCCTTTTCATTGCTGAATACAGTTCCATTGTAAGGCTACGCATTTGGTTTATCCATTCACCAATTGATTTGGATTGTTTCAAGTTTTGAGGCTGTTATGAATAATATACTATCTTTGTGTGAACAAATGTTTCATTTCTCTTGAACAGATACCTAGGGATGAGGTTGCTGGGTTGTGTGGTAAGTTTATGTGTAGCTTCGGAAGAAACTGCCACACTGTTTTTCAAAATGGCCACACCATTTTACATCCCCACCAGCAACGTGTGAGCGCTCCAGTGTGTCCACATCCTCGCCAGACTCGTTATTGTCTTTTTGATTATAGCCATTCTAGTGGGTGTATAATGGTATCTCATTGTGGTTTTGATTTGCATTTCCCTAATGACTAATGATGTTGACATTTTTCATGTGCTTATTAGCCATTTGTATATTTTCTTTGGTAATGTCTATTCAGTTTTGTCTATTTTTAAATTGGTTTTTTTTGTCTTCTAATTATTGAGTTGTAAGAGTTCTTTATGTACTCTGGGTACAAATCCTTTATCAAATATATGATTTGCAAATATTTTCTCCCGGTATATGTCTTCTTTTTTCATTGTCTTAATGGTGTCTTTTGAAGCACAGAAGCTTTTAATTTTGATGAAGTTCGATTTATCATTTGTTTTTCTTGTATAGATTGTGTTCTTGGTGGTGTTTCTAAAAACTCTTAGCCTAACCCAAGATTCAAAGTGTTTTGCTAAGTTTTCTTCTAAAAGTTTTAGTTAATTTTGAATTATTTTTTGTGTATGGTGTAAGCTAAGGGTCTCAATTCAACCTTTTGCACATGGACGGTCAGTTGTCACAGTAGCACTTGTTGAAAACGTGATTCTTCCCCCTTTAATTGCCTTGGCACTTCTGCTGAGAATCAATTGATCATCAGTGTAATAGTATTATAATCTGAACTCTCAGTTCTGTTCTAATGATTCTATCCTTATGCCAGGACGACATTTTCTTGATTAAAGTAGCTTTATAGTAAGTTTTAAAGTTAGGTAGTGTAAGTTCTTCCACTGTGTTCTTTTTAAAAGTTGTTTTGGTTATCTGGGTCTTGCATTTTCATATGAATTTTAGGATCAGCCAATCAATTTCTATTTAAAAAAAGCCCAATGTGTTTTTCAGAGGATTATGTTAAACGTATAGAGCAATTTGGACAGAATTGCTATCTTAAAAACATTGAATCTCCAATCTGTGTGCATGGACTATCTCTCCATTTATTTAAATTTTCTTCATCTAACTCACCAGTGTTTTATACTTGCAGTGTCCAAACCTTGCATCTTTTTTGTTAAACTTAGTTCTAAATATTTTATTCTTTCAGATATGATTGTAAATGGGATTTTTTCCCCTTAGTTTCATTTTCAGATTGTATGTCATTAGAATGCAGACCTACAATCTGTTTTTGTATATTAATCCTGTATCTTGTGACCTTGCTGAACTCACTCATTAGTTCTAGCAGGTGTGTATGTGTGTATTCCTTAGGTTTTTCTCCACATAGAATTATGTCAGTGGTGAATAAAAACAGTTTTACTTTTATTCCAATGTGGATGCCTTTTATCTGTTTTCCTTGCTGGACTGCCCTGGCTAGTACTGCCAGTTAAACACTGAACAGAAAGGTGAGAATGGGCATCCTGCTTTGTTGGTAATTTTGGGGGGAAAGTGTGCCTCCTCTCACTGTTAGGTAGGATATTAGTAATAGGTTTTCGTAGATGCTCTTTATCAGGTTGAGGACTTTCCCTTCTATTCCTACTATGTAGAGAATTTTTTTTTTCATGCATGTTAGATTTTGTCAAATGTTGTTTTCTGTATCTTCAGATGGTTCTTGTCTTTTATTCTATTAATATAATGTTATTACATTGATTTTCAGATGTTAAACAAAACTTGCATTTCTGGGACAAATCCTAGGTAGTCATAGAGAATAATATCTTTTGTATATTGCTGGATTTGGTCTGCCGATATTTTGTTAAAATTTTTACAGCTATGTTCATAAGGTGTATTGATTTAGTTTTCTTGTGATGTCTTGTCTGACTTTGGTATCAGGGTAATATTGCTTGATAGAATCAGTCTTCTGAAAGTTTGTAAAGGGTTGGTATAATTTCTCTTTTAAAATAGTTGATAGAATTTGTCATTGAAGACTGGGCTTTTCTTTGTGGGAAGATTTCAGAATTACTAATTAAACGTTTAAAAACTTCTTCTAGGCCTATTCAAAGTTTCTATGTCTTCTTGAGTCAGTTTCGATCATTTGTGCCTCTCTAGAAGTTTGTCCATTTCACTTAAGTTGTCTAATTTATTGGCATAAAATTGCTCACAGTGTTTCTTTTGAACTTCCACATGGCAGTGATATTCCTTTTTTCATTCTTGATCTTGATAATTTGTGTCTTTTCTCTGTTCTTCTCGATGAGTCTGGCTAAAGGTTTGTCAACTTTGCTCATCTTTTGAAAGAATGAGCTTTTGGTTTTATTGATTTTTTAATTGGTTTATGTTTTATAGTTCATTGGATTCTGTTCTCGTCTTTATTATTTACTTTTTAAATTATTAATTTGAGGCCCTTTTTAAGAAAGATAAATGTTTAAAGCTGTCTTTCCCTCTAAGCACTGCTTTTGTGGCATCCCATAAATTTTGAAGTTTTATTTTCCTCCAGTTAATTTTTTTCTTTGACCTACGAGGTAATTAGAAGTATGCTGCCTAATTTCCACTTATTCGGGGATTGCTCGAATTTCTTGCTGTTTTTGATTTTAATTTAGTTCCATTGTGATCAGAGAGCATACTTTGTATGGTTTCAGTTCTTTTGGCTTTATTGAGACTTGTGTTATGGCCTAGAACATAATCTACTTTGTTTTTTCTGGAGGGGGTAAAATTAAGTTTATTTATTTTTTTTAATGGAGGTATTGGGAATTGAACCCAGGACCTCATGAATGCTAAGCACTCACTCTACCATGGAGCTATATACCCTCCCCACCATAATCTATTCTTGATAATGTTCCGTGTGTGCTTGAAAAGCATGTGTGTTCTGCTGTCATTGGGAGAGTATTCTAGAGACACTGGTCAGGTCACATTGGTGGATAGTGTCATGTTCTATGTTCTTGCTGATTGGTCTTGTCATTTTATTGAGCACGGGGTATTAAAGTCTACAAATATTATTGAATTGTCTATCCTTTCAGTTAACATTTTTTAATATTTAATTGTGGTAAAAATAATATAAAATTTACCATCTTAATCATTTTTAAGTGTATAGTTCAGTGCTAAGTAATGTACCTTGCTGTGCAACAGTTCTCTAGCACATTTTTATCTTGAAAAACTGAAACTCTCTACCTATTAAGCAACCCCCTATTTCCTCCTCCCCCAGCTCCCGGAAACCTCTGTTCTACTTTCTGTCCCTATGAATTTGACTACTTCAGATGCCTCTATAAGTCAAGTTATACAGGATTTGCCTTTTTGTGATTGGCTTATTTCACTCAGCATATTGTCCTCCAGGTTCATCTGTGTTATACGTAGCATGTTTCAGAACTTCCTTCATTTTTAAGGCTGAATAATGCTCCATTGTGTGGATACACCTATTTTGTTTATCCATTCATTCGTGGATGGTCATTTGTGTTGTTTCCATCTCTTGGCTATTATAAATAATGTTGTGATGACTGTCCTTTTAATTTTGTTAATTATAACTTTATACATTTTGGGGCTCTAAGGTTAGGTATTTATATATATTTATGACTATTATATTTTACTAATAAATTGATCCCTTAAATCATTATGAAATGTCCCTCTTTGTCTCTAGTTATATTTCTTATTTTGAAGTGTATTTTATCTGATATTAACACAGGCATAACTCAGAGATATTGCAGCTTTGGTTCCAGATCACTACAATAAAGTGAATATCACAATACAGTGAGTCACATCAATTTCTTTTGTTCCCCAGTAATTATGTTTACACTATACTATTGTTTATTAAGTGTTCAATAGCATTATGTCTAACAAAACAATGTACATAGCTTAATTTAAAAGTCATTTATTGCTAAAAATTGCTAACCATCATCTGACAACACAAGGTTGCCATAAAACTTCAATTTGTGAAAAACACACCATCTGTAAAGCACAATAAAGTGAAGTGCAAAAAACCAAGATATGCCTGTATGGCCACTCCAACTCTTATTATATTTACTGCTTGCATGCTATCTTTTTAAAATTCTTTTACTTTCAACCTATTTGTGTCTTTATTTTTCAACTTATTTTTTAATTTTTAAAATTTGTGTCTTTACATCTAAAATATGTCTCTTAAATATAGCATATGGTTAGATTTTTAAAAAAAAATTAATTTTGGTCTGACAATCTCTGCCTTTTGATGGAATGCTTTGTCCATTCACATTTAATCTAATTATTGATGTGGGTTGGATTTATGTCTTTCATTTTGCTATTTTTCCTCATACTTTCTCTCTCTTTTTTCTACTTTCTTTTGTGTCAAATAGGTTATTTAAAAATTATACTTATTCCTTTGTTGGTATTTTAAAAACAAATTTTAAGTTTATTTTATGTTTTTTAGTGGTTGCTCTGGGGATTACAATACACTTCTTACCACAATCTACTTCAGATCAATACTAGCTTAATTCAGGTGAAATAGAATCTTGCGGGGGAAGGGTAAGCGCTCAGTGGTAGAACATGTGCTTAGCATGCACGAAGTCCTGGGTCAATCCCCAGTACCTCCACTGAAAAAGAAAAAATATAGAGTCTTCCTCCAGTATAGCTCCACGTCCTTCACCCCCCACCTCTTTGTGCTGTTATGGTCGCGCGCGCGCGCGTTTGTGTGTGTGTGTGTGTGTGTGTGTGTGTGTGTGTGTTTGCGTGCACATGTTACAAGCTTAACATCACAGTGTTATTATTACTGATTCCTGCAATGTTATGTGTTTTAAAGAAGTTAGGAAAAGATAAGAAAAATGTAGTCTTATATTATCCACATATTTTCTTTTTCTGGTGCCTTTTATTTCTTTGTATGGATTCAAGTAACTATCTGCTGTTGTTTCCTTTCATTCAGCATAAAAATTTTCCTTTTGTGTTTCTAGTAAGGCCGGTCTACTAGCAACAAATTATCTCAGTCATTGTTTGAGAATGTCTCCATATTACTTTTAGCTTTTGAATGATACTTTTAGTGGATATAGAATTCTTAGTTGACATTTTTTTTTCTTCAGCATTTTGAATATGTCACTCCACTGCCTTCTTGTTTCCACTGTTTCTGATGAAAAGCCTGCCATTAATTACATTGCTGTTTGTCTGTATGTGGTGAGTCATTTTTCTCTTGCTACTTTCAAGATTTTCTCTTTTTCACTCCACAATTTGACTATGATGTGTCCAAAGTGTATCTCTGTATTTATTTTACTTCTGGTTCATTGAGCTTCTAGAACATGTCATTTTTCATCAAATTTGAAACATTTGGCCACTATTTCTTTATTACCATCCCAGCCCCCATCTTTCTTTCTTCTCCTTCTGGGACTCTCAATATACACATATTGATATTTTTTATGTTGTCCCACATGTCTGCAGGGTATTGCTCATTATTATTCATTCTTTTTCCCCAGATTAGATAATTTCTATTGATCTATCTTCAAATTTGTTGGTTTTTTCTTATCCCCATGTCGAATCTGGTGTTGAGTCCCTCTTCTGAATTTTTCATTTCAGTTAGTTGCACCATTCAACCCCAGAGTTTTCACTTGTTTCTTTAAAATTTTTTTTCTTTATTGCTATTCTCTGTTGAGCCTATTGTTATATTTTGTTTTAATTTTTTATACGTTCTTTTAATTTTTAAAAGATGGTTTCCTTTAGTTTTTTGAACATGTTTGCAGTAGCTGCTTTGATGTTTGTCTGCTACTTCCAACACTGGGCCTCCCTTAGACAAAATTTCCGCTGACTGCTTTTCTCCCCCTTTCCTTAGTATGGTTCACATTTTCCTATTTCTTTGTAGAGCTCATAACTTTTTGTTGAAAATTGTACAATTTAAGATTATATAGCATAACAACTCTGTATTCTGATTCTTCCTTGCCCTCCAAGTGTGGTTGATATGGCGATTTGATTTTTTAAAAAAATAATTTGCCTGGACTAACCTTGTGGAATCTATTTTCCCTCAGAGTGCACCTGCACATGTCTCTGCTTAGTTTTTTCCAAAATATTCTCTTTCTCTTTTAAAGCCTGGCTACCTAGACTTTACCCCTGTGTCTTTATAACCTGCTGCTTAGTCAATGATTGGTCAGAAGTTGTGTTCAAACACCTTGAATAGGTAAGGCTTCAACCCTCTGCCGATGGATCAGTGTGTGTAGGTAAAGGAGCACATGCCAAGGTCAAGTTTTGAAGGCTGCTCCCTTTTTCCTTTCGTATCTTCTCAGCACATGTGTGCAGGCTTACAATCCACTTGGGATACCTGTATGGCTTGGTCCCTCCCCACTCTCTCCTGCATGGATGTGTCCAGAGCTTGTCAAGTCTTCCTATCTTGTCTCATTTCCCACACCTCCCTGTTAAATTTCTGACCGGTCTGCCAGGCTGTATGTGCCTCGGGCTAGCTGAATTGCTTGTCTTCCCTGATCACTTGCCACTGAAATTGCTGCTGTTACTGACAGTGCCCCTGGGAGGGGCGTTCTCAGTGCTCCACCCCAAATCAAGTCGCCCCCTGGCATCGAAGCTTCTGGTTTTCATGGCTTGTCCCACCTTGGGAGAAGGATCTGGCATGAGGGATGGGAGCAGCCTGGGTGAGAATGCTGGGTACTTCCACTTCTTATCTGAAGTGCACTGATTTTTCATGATTAACCACTTCACAATTTCACCTTAGCTTTGGTTGATTTCTAGCTGTCTGAAGTGGTTTTTTGGCGGGAGGGAAGTTTTGTCCAGTTTTATCATAGCTCCTTGGTCTGCTATAGCAGAATGTCCCACCAGCACTGAACTTCAAGGGCTCAGAGTCACAGATGCAGTTGTGGGAAGACCTGGAGGATGTTGGCCAGAACAATCCTAGTAAGTTCCTGAATTTGCAAATTCTGCCCCCTCCAGAATGGAGAGAGGAGCCACTGAGAATCCCTGGGTTACTCATCCATCCATCCATCCATCCATCTATCCACCCTTTCATTTACTCAAACTTTTATTAAGTGTTCACTCTGTCTCAGGCACTGTGCTAGGATCTCAGAGAACAAAAACAACTAAGATAAAGTCACAGAAGCAGAGTAGGAGGGGTCGGTTGGGGTGAAGGAGCAGCAGAATGGGGAGTTCCTCTGGCCCGTCCCCGCTTCTCCAGCTCTGGCCTCTGTTCCTGCCCAGCAAACTTCAGTCCTCAGCCAGAGACTGCTGAAGCCTATCTCGTGTCTAACTTGGAGCCCCCTTGGCTTTGGGGGGAACTGTCTTCTCTGCTTCATATCACGAAACTCTAGACAGCAGTTCTTTATCTTCAGCAGAGAACTGTTCCATGCTCTGGCATAGCAAAGTGTCTGCAGCCAGAGATAAGCTGTGTTTTCACATTTTTGTCTACAAAATTAACGATCTACAACTACAATAAAACCATCATCTCCTGTCACCAGTGGGGATCATAGGACATTTTGAGCTTAAAAAAAAAAAACACAAAACCTCAATGGCAAAAAGTGCAGATGTTTTTATTTTTCCTTTTTCTTCAATAATGTGTGTTTGTTAGAAACGTGGAATCATAAAACGCTATTGTTGGAACACTCCTAGGGGATTTTCTAGCCCAAAGCCTTTATTTTACCAGCAGGGAGATGGGACATGTGTTCAAGGGTGCAAGGGCCTCTGCCAGATCCATGACCTGGAATCTCCATCATCAGCCTTGTTTTCTGTCCTTCAGCTGCCCGGCAGTGAGCTTCAGTTCTTCCTGCCTGAGCAGGAAGGCCCCAGCCCAGAGCTCGAAAAGCGGGCTGCTGGAAGCACCCCCGCCCTGCATCTCCCGGTGCCTCATCTTCGCCTGCTGAGCGCAGACTCTGATCCCTGCTTAGGGCTCGGCTTCGGGCTAACGCCTTTATGCCTCTTCAGACTCATGGGAGGCTCTGAGGTAGTAAAATGCAATGGTTCAGAGCAGTCTGACGCGTGGCAAGTAGGCGCTGGTGTGGATGAACCAATTGTTGGAATATTAAAATGTTTGTATTCTGGTGGAGAATTGCTGCTGCCTGGTCTCGCCGCCGCCCCCCACTCCATTGCCCTGAGCACCCAGTCATCCAGCCGCTGAGAGGCTAACTGTGGCCAGCAGGGGGTCTTGGACCCTGGGTTCTCCCCGGTTCTGTGTCAATGACTGGCAGGTCCTTTAAACTCCCTAAGCCTCAGTCTTCCCATCTGCAAGTGGAGATAAACACACACCCCATAAGGTTGCTTTGAGATGCACATGAATAAAAAAGTCCTGGTTTCTATCTGGCTCATTCTCACTGCTCACACCCCATCCTTTCTTTCCATGTCCCTGAGTCAACAATGAGGATAACCCGTGGCCTTTGTCTTGTCCCAGACTGTTCCCAGCCACACGCCAGGGCCTGTGCAGGGGCAGAAAGTAAGCTCTGTCTGTCTGAGGGTTTTCTGTCTTGAACCTTGCTGGTGATGCCTGTCACCTTCTGGGCTCTGGCCTCTTCCTGCCCAGGTTGATCATGGCTTCTGCCTTCTCAGGACCACTGGCTCTACTTCCTCGAGCCAGTGCCCCCCTCCTGCCACCCACATTCTAGCTACAGCCAGGGCTGCTGTCAGCCCATTCAATGCCTTTGCAAGAATTAGAAAAAGCAGCTCCTCTGGACAAGTGTATTAGTTGGCCATTGGACCACAGGCTGGATTTCAGGCTCCACTCGCCCCTTTGGCCATGTACCCTTTGTACAGTGCACATCCCATACAACTGTATATGGCATCCCTGCTGGCGACACTCAGGGGCGTTTAAGAAGTGTGTCAATAGATTTGCAAACTAACAATGAACTGCAGTCATTAGTCCAGGCTTTGCCTTATAACCAAATGGCATGACTAGTAATGATGTCTTATACCCTTAATATTTATTCAGTGATCATTTGCTGAAAGCCTCCGAAGAAACAGACACAACCAGGACCTGAATTGGATCCGTGAGGGGCATTGGCATCTTGGAGAGAGGCACCGCATGGATGCGGAACTCCAGCTCTGGACTAGTCAGGACTCGGCACTGGAGTCCAGGGCAGGAAGGTCTGCCTGGGGCTGGAATTCGGGAAGGAGTGAGTGGCTGTGAGCAAGGGAGCAGCCTGTGCCGTGCGTTGCTGGGTCTTCCTGCCGGGCCAGCCTGTGCTCCAACCTCAGCCCATTTAGTAGGGAAACTCAGCTTTCCTGCTCAGGCGTCCCCCAGCTGGGGCATTTTCTTTCTTTGGGAGGCCGAGGCTGAATTCTGATGTCTCAGCCCAGCTGCCCCCTGGAGGTGAGCCGCTGCGGTTTGGGAGTGGACGGCGCACTCCCTGCACAACTCGCCAAGTGCAGTGAAGTCAGAGGGATGACATGTTGAACCTGTGCCGGTTTGCAGATGAGTGAGTTTTGCCGGCACGTGCTCCTGGAACATACCTTTTGTATGGTATTAATGTAAAAGTTTCATTTAAAAGACGCCAGCTGTGGTCCTACCCAGGTTTATTCATATGGGACCTTCACTGGGTCAACTTAATACTTAACTACTGCTTATTATCCCATCAGTCTTCAGGGACAACCCATGATCTAATTGCCCAGCATTTATGTTGCTTGGTAACCACAAATAGAGAATAATAGCCCTTAAAGGGGCAGTGTGGAATTTCATGCCCCTGCAGTGAAGTACACTTCATTTCCCAGAGCACCCTGTGTTTTTTAATTCAGTGAATAAAAATGTGTAATGAATAATTAATTATGTGCTTGGAGGCACAATAGCTGCCTACTTTTGAATATTCATCAGTGGCATTATTAATTCACTAGAAATCCCAGGGAGGAATGGGATAGGCTTTTAGCTTAGCTGGAGGACTTAAAGATAATGCTTTGCAACACGCACAAACTTTTTCAGAGCCGACTTTTCTTTGGGAGACGCGTCCTGGGTAATTTTCCTCCTTTTGAGAAAATTTTGCCCTGGCCTGCATTCCTGTGGAGCTGATGGGATGCGGAGACCACTGGTGACCATGAAAAAGGCCTCCTCTGGACCTCCCGCCTGGAAAGTACATTAATAACCAGGCCCACCAGTCCCCTGCAGCCTGGAGTGTGCTAATAGGAGCGACAGGCCCAGGGACAGGCAGGAACCTATGTTTGCTTCCAGAAACGAAGGCAGAGAGCCCGTTCGACAGCTTTGCACTTTCCCACGGGGACGGCAGTCTCTCCCTCTGCCGCCTTGAAAGGACTGAGCTGATCCACACCGGTGCCGGGCAGCTGGCACAGCTCCTGGCGGAGAGTCTGTGCCAGAGTCGGGGCTGGCATCCTGCGCTCCGGACCCCCTCATCCAGTTCTCCTAAACACAGCTCTTGTTGTGCCTCACAACGAGGGGTTCTGTACTGAGTTTCCTTCAGCAGTTGTCTGGCATCTGCCATGAGGGTACCGCTCTTTCCCCCACTTGCTCATTTAGCTTGTAGAACTCTTCCTGCAGCAGGAATTGCTAGCCGCCCACCCACCACCTCCTCCCTGCTTCTCCCTTACAAACATGACCCCTACATCCTGGAGGCAACATGTCCCCGCCTCCCTTGCAGCTAGAGGTGGTCATGTGACTAAGCTCTGGCCAATGAGATGATGCATGTGGAAGTTTCTAGGTGGAGTTTCTGTGCAGTGGTCTCAAAAGAAGGTGGTGAAGGAGTCCTGTTTGCCCTCCTGCTTTGCTTCTCTCCTCCAGCCTGCATTGTAGATGAGATGGTTGACGCTCCAGCAACCATCTTGGACCATGAGGCAACCCTGAGGACAGAAACAATGTGCTTGGAAGTCAGGTAGGAAAAATAGAAGGAGCCTGGATCCCTGGTGACATGGAACGACCTTACCAGCCCAGAGTTGCCTCCCTCCCATCCTTTCATACAAGCAGAATGAACCTTTCACTTGTTTAATCTAGATTATTCTGAGCCTTCTGTTGGCTGCTGTCCAACCAGATCTTAACCTAGTTCCCCTGCTGAGAGTCCCATCATTGTTCCTGCATTCTTTTTAGATTTCTTAGCATTTGCTCTTTCTGATAGATGTGAACGTTGTTTTTTTCTTATTTTTCAGAAGTTCAAGTCTTGAATAATAAAATATAGCCTGTGTAACTCAAGCAGAAGTAGGTGCTCTGAGAGCAATGTTCTGTCAGGGGGGCTGCAGACCGACTCTACGCGTCTCCTTGGAGACTCAGACTCTGGAAAACGTAGGAAGTTTAGGCATCTCTCTGGAACTGTGGTTTGGAGGAGTTCTTTAATTTGGGAATTTAGTCAATGAAAGGATTATTCCAACTTGGTTGACCACACACTTTGAAATGAGAACTTCCACAGTTCACTACATGTACGGCATTGTCAAATGTCAGACGCACCATTATGGTATGTACCACCAAGGAAGGAAAAAATTCTGCCACTTGTAACCGTAAGATGTGTCCCGATTTCAGAAATGTTAAATGTGAAATGCGCTTTTAGAATCATAGAAATAGGTACATATAATTAACGATACAGTTGACTTAAACCTAATTATCCACAAAAGCTAGTACATTGGAATTCGGATAATAACTTCCATTCTTGCCAAGGAGGAGGTGAAAGCTTTCTGGATACCACTCAGGTTTTGTTTCACAACAAAAATACCAGGAAGGAGACCATTTTGGGGAGTTAGACCCTTATTTCTATTTGTAAAATGTATCTGTGTCTATACATATGGGATTGCTCAGCATTTCCTCTTGGTACTAATTCTCTCTCACCCGTGGTCCTGGCAGAGGCCTGGCCTCTGCACTCTGCTCGGGAGAAAGTGTGGTGATGGCTGTGTTCTACGAGACGTGGTCCTCTCTCCTCCTGCCCTTGGGCGCTAGCGTCTGTCCGTGGGTGTTGGCTGCACTGTACCTGCATTCTGGCGACGGGAGGGGTTTCCCTGGCTCCCTGCGTCAGAAGCCATCGATGCCCTGACCCATGTCCCCTCAGCCCACTGGCTCACCTGCAGCTCACCTGCAGCTGCGGTGGACTGTTTCCAGCCCACTGGCAGCTTTCCACCTCCAGTACCAGAGTGTCTCTTTTTCTCTGTCTTCTGGTTTTCCCACTATCTCAGAAGTTGCAGGGCGGGGAGGGATAAGTTGGGAGGTTGGGATTTGTAGATACTAACTACTGTACATAAAACAAGTAAAGAACAAGGTCCTGCTGTAGAGCACAGGGAACTATATTCAATACCTTGTAATGGCCTATAATGAAAAATAGGAAAAGGAGTGTGTGTGTGTGTATACATACATACATATACATATGAATCACTGTGCTGTACACCAGAAATTAACACATCATTGTAAATTGATTATACTTCAATTACAAAAAAAGAAGATGTTACGCCTCCTCAAGGAATGATCAGATGCTCCGGGTTCTCCATCCTTGATGTCGGCCCACATGATTTCTCAGAGGTCACCAGCAGGACTGAGACCCTGCTGGCCCCTCCCTGGCACTGGGGTTCCTTCCTTCCCTGCTCCCTTACTTTTGCATCCCAGATCACTTTCCAAACAGCAAGCTACCGGCACTAGAGTTCTGTTATTAGGATCTCCTTCGGGGGAAACTCTGTTTATCAGAAAGAGCAACTTCCTGATTGGAGTCTGGACTGGAAGTGGTTTCTTCCAATAGACAGGAGACTAGACACCATATAAAAAAACTTCCTTGTGGCTGCAGCTTTGGGGTTGTGATAGATTGTGACAGTAATGGTCCCAAATGAGTCGTGCCCCCCAGGGACCCATGCCTTCATGTGGCCCCTCCCACATGGACTCCGGTCTAGGCTGTAGGACTTGCTTCGGTCAGTGAAACATCAGCTAATATGATGCAAGTAGAGGCAATGCGTGCTTGCGCATTTGAACTTGCCTTTTTGGAAGATTGCTGTTAACGTGTAAGGAAGCCTGGTCTAGCCTCCTGGAGGATAAGATGCCGCAGTGAGGAAAACTGAGATGCCCCTGCCACCAGCCAGCACCAACTGCCCAGTGTGGGTGGGGCCACAGGCCATGATCTGTTAGCTCAAAAGCCTGCCTGCCCCAAATTCAAATTTTTACACACCCAACTGACACAACATTGTAAATTGGCTATACTTCAATTAAAACAAAAAAACAAAAATAAAAATGTTTTACACATCCTATTGTTTTAAATTCAGTCCAAACAAGCAGGTTTTTAGCCAATTAGAGCTTGCTTGCTTTACATACCCCAAGACACCCTGCCCAACATCTGTTAGCTACAGATAAGAGAAATCCTGTGGCTACAAAGACCCCAAGCCCATGGTGGCCTTTGAAGCTCTCGACCCAGCCCCAGCGACTCCCCTCCAGGCTGCTTAGCTACGTCACCTAGGCATGTAACCCCCTCTCCAGCCCTGCTGGGCCCAAGGAGTTCCTTCGCATCCTTCCCCTCTGCCGTCAGCTCAGGCCGGGGTCATGCTGTAGAGGACATCTCGCCCGCAAACCTGGCAAAGTGACACCCAATAAAGCTCCTTCCACGCTCCTGCCACCTCATGGCCATATCTTTCCCCCTCATCCTCGGAATCCCTGCAACTCACGGCAGCGGGGATGTCAGAACAGTCTGACCCCACCAGGGCCGGAGCCCTCAAGAAGGGGTGGGGTAGAGTGCGTGTTTACCGTGCACGAGGTCCTGGGAATGAAAAAGAAGACGTGGGTGAGCAGTGTCCACCTCGGGAGTCTTGGGGGCTGAGAGCCTGTGAAAGGGGGACATCCGGGGGTGGAGGAGTGGCCCAGAGCATGGTGGCCGAGATGGGAGCTGGCTAGGGCGGGAGAGGGAAGGCTCCGGAGTGGTGGAGTGTCAGAAGAAAGGGGAGGACAGGTCATATGGGTTTTCTTAAGAGCTGCTGAGGCTTATGTTCCTCAAGTGGTGTGACTCATGCTTGAAGCTCCTGTTTGGACTTCACTGCTTTCAGTGGGACATTGTTCTGGGCCCGGATCCTTTGGGTTCAGCCTTTGTATCTGACACACAATGACTATCCTTCAAATACTCTCTCTCTCTCTCTTCTTTTTCCAAAACTCTCTAGTCAAGAAATAAAATTTTCTCAATGTTTCTCATTCACCAAATTCTTGACCGAGACATTTTGAACACGTGAAGCATCATTTGTGCAGTTATGGCTTAAATGATCCCCGTTTTCCTCCACAAAGCCATACTTTTATTCAAGTTTGCTGGGGAGTTCAGGTACATAGATTTAGATCAATGCATTTTGTTCCTATCTTGGGTCTGAGACTGGAAGTAATATTGACATGTGTACCTCTTATTTCTGGGAGTTTAACATTGTGCTAATAATATCTGTAAGGAAGTAGTGAATGCTACATTCTAGATTTATCCCCCTCTTCTGTTTCGAGTAAAGAGTGGAAGAATCATGAATAATAAAAACGGAGATAAGAGAATGAAACTGGGAAATCAATTTACTGCAAAATATTTGCATATTTTATTAAAAGAAACTGTGTATGAGGCCCATAACAGGCTGGATGATTTATATTTTGATTTGATTTGGGAGCGTTATTCCCCTGGGAGGACTTGTGTTTTCCCGTCTTTGTCAAAGACTCGGGGTGCATTAGGGTTCAGAGACACTTAGATGTTGGCTCTAAACCTCCTATTTTACGAAAGTGGAAACTGAGGTCTGGAGAAGTCACATGCGTTGGCAGGAGAGCCATGATTCACCTGGAAGAAATTCCATTTCCCCAAACACGTGAGCAACGTGAAAAAACCATGAAGTAAGTCGTACGAGTGTTCATCTCCATGGTCTTTCACATCTTTGCTCAAAGTGAGGGAGACAAGAATCCTTGCCTCCTGTTCTCTTTATAAAGACACAAATAAACTCAGACAAATGAACATCTGGACATATTTCACATCTATTGGAGAGAGACAAGAGAGAAGAAATTTTCATTGAATATCCAAGACCCCCGCCCACCCCCCTCCACCGTCCCTGCTCCAAGAACAAGTTATAGCAAACAGATCTTTCTTCAGTGAAATGGTGGAACATTTGTGGGACATGTTTTCTCTGCTTCAAACCTTCTCTGCCTCATAAAGAATGTTTTAAAACTTATGTCCCTGCTGGCTGGTTGTCCGACAATCCCTGAAGCTTGGGATTGCGACCCACTTCAAACCAGGGGCCTGTGATGACGGCATCTTCCTGTTGGGCTTGTCCGCAGTTCATGGCATCCAGAGGACCACGGTTCCATGTGGTGGCTTCCACTCTGGGCTGATCTTCCCAGGAATCTACTTGTCCCTTTCAGCTGCTGCCACAGACTTGTGGGTCCCCCATGCTGCTCAGGATCATCCCCTCAACAAGATTCCTGGCCAGTACCCTCTCCCATTTCCCACAGAGCCTCTTCCAAACTCTCTCCACTGCCTTCGCCCTCTTCCTCTCCTAGGGCCTCCTGCTGGCGGGGTGAGCAGGAGCGGCTGGGGTGCACGTGGAGAGCGTGGCTGGGACCGCCTGCTCTCAGCGCGGGGCATGGTTGCCAAGGGGCTGGACTGATGAAGCTGCGGCCCTAGTAGTGTGGCTCCAAGGGGGCAGGAGTTCAATCAACATGAGCAAAGGCAGTGTCGCTGAGTCTGTGGATTGGGGGGAAATGAAAGAATTCATTTGGGAAGGCCTTGTTTCAGAATGCGAAAACTGGGATTTCGAGTCAGTTCTGTTAACTATCCACACGACTTTTGGAAAATACTCCATCCATCCATCCATCCATCATTCACTCATTATCCCATAAACCGTCACTCAGCATCTGCCTGGAGCCGGGCGTGATGCTGGGCGCTGAGAACACGGAGACAATAGGTGTACGCCCTGCCTGTGTGACGCTCCCAGTCTGGTGAGAAGCACAAATAACAATACAACAGGGCGAAGACTGAAATGAGGCACAAAGTCAGAGGGAGCCCAGAGGAAGGAGATTTCATTCCGGCTGGGGCAGGTGGTCAGGGAAGAGGGTGGCAGTGGAGTGGGAGCTGGAAGGATGTACGGGGATGCGTCAAGTGACGAGAGGAGGGAAGAGTGGAGGGCTGACCCCAGGCAGGCGGAGGCCAGAGGGAAGCAGGCTGCCGCAGGGTGAGCATGACCGTTAGCCGGCGCAGATTTCTACCTGCAACAGAAAAGCCAGGGGGAGGATCCAGTTGCCATGATGCCCCTGGGGATGCAGGCGCTGGGCTTGCTGTCATGTTGGGTGAGAATGATGGCTGGCGTGAGGGGCGCTGCCAACATTCCTCAACTCTGTTTGTTACTGTCCTTTCGAACTTGGGTCTCTGCCTTGGGTCTCCAGGACTCCCAGCTTCCTAGCATTTGCAGACACAGGGCGTGCCTTCATGAGATAGAGGAGGAAATCGGGTCCCAGAGAAGGGCAGGGCTGCTCTGAGGTCACAGACAGTCGTGTGCAGCTGGAATGTTAGGTGGCATTATTCACAGCGGCATTCAGAGATGAAGTGAAAATAGTGCTAGAAAGAGAATGGACATCAGAGGAAAGGAGTCCATTCATTAGGAATCTGATTCACACCTGGCTCTTAGAGAATGAAGTGAGTATTGGATGCTTTTGCTTCTGGGAGCTAGTCCTTCTTCTGTGAATGCACCCTGCTGCCTTCTGGGGCACTACCCCTTCTCCTTTGTGTGTGTTCTGGGAGGACCTGTCAGTCAAAGAGCCAGTGGGCACATGACCCAGGCTCAACAAATCACATTCTCTCCTGAGATTCTTGTGCAAGGCAGACAAGTACGAAAAAGGGCTGGTGCTGGTGCATCCCAGAAACCACCTCCTGAAGGATGCTGGACGATCCTCGCTCCCTGCCGTCCCAGAGCCACCCTGGTTCTGTCTGCGTGTGTCTAGCCTAGCTTTCCCTTCCCTTCCGTGATGTCCCTGTACGTGTGGTCTTGGGTGGGCTGACCTGAGTCTCTCAGCCTCTGCTTCCTTCTCTCTGCGATGAGAGTTGATGTTCTGATGATCGAGTGAGTCAACGGGGCAAATGCATTCTGCAAACTGTAAAGTGCTCTAGGTGTGGGAGGGGCCGTTATTGTCACGACTGTTATTCAGGGACAGCTAGTGGTCACTGAAAGCACAGCACCAGTGTCCCGAACGGACCCGCTAAGAGCGTATGGCTGCTCCCTCCCAGGGAGTCCATTTAAAATGCATCGCAGAGAAGCCTGGGGGGACAGACTCTGCTGAATCCATAGTTTTGCATGCTGTTCATTAAAAAGAATTTCTAAAAATAGGCCCAGGTCAGAGAGGTGTCCCAGACAGAAATGTTTTTCAGAGCTTGACCCAAATCCCTGTGATCTCATTCTCCAACAGCCTGGCTGCCCTGGAGACAGACCTGTCCCAGATCAGCCTCAGTGATTGTTTTCTGCCTCTAGTGAGGTCCGGAGCCCTTTCTCTGCACATTTGGGCCATGAAGTCCCACCTGGAACCACACCTCCTAAAGCACCAGAACCCGAGTGCCTTCCGGCTCCTGTCCATCCTGCTTTCTGATGGCTTCCTTCTTCGATGGCGGTTGGAATCATAAGCACAGATCTGATGGGCTGGCCTGTGATGTGCCCAGAATTCTTCAATTCATGCCCCTAGTTCAAGCTCCCCTCCTCAGTGTCAAAGCTGTGCAGGCAGCTACCTGCTGAACATTTCTCCTGAGAGGTCCATAACTCAGCCACCCACAATGAGCTCATTCGGCACTGGCCCTACTCCCACACTCTACCCCTGGTCCCTCCTCCTGCACCCACCCAGGAGCCTGAGCCTGACACTCGGAGTCCCCTTAGGTCCCTTATCCCTGCCCCACATCCAGTCCCCTAGCAAGTCCTCCTGATATTCATCCTCTAAATATCTCCAGGCTCTGCCCACACTCTCCATCTTCCCTTCTGGAAGCTCCGAGTGATAAACCTGAAGATTTCTTTCTTCCTTCTCCCCTCCCTTCCTCTCTTCCTCCCTCCTTCCCTCCCTTCTCCCCTTCCTTTATTCCCTCCTTCCTTCTCTTTTCTTTCTTCCTTCCTTCCTTTCTGAAGGGGATGGGCAGGAAAAGCAATAATATAGCAAATGGGAAGGAGAGCAGTCTATAATTCCTATTCGGACAGACCCCTAAAGCTTCTCCTAGTCCATAAAGAGAGAAACAGATTCCAAAAGACAACGGACTAAGGCTGCTGCTGGCTCATCTAGTGTCTTTGTGAGAATTAGGAAAACTTACCCCCTTTTCTGGACAGACACAGCCTTGTTCCAGGGTGCATGGTTTGGCAAGCAGAAGTGCAGATTTCAATCTCTGATCACCACCTTGTGCAGTAAACTACCTACACAACCTAACAAGGCAGACTTGAAAGTGACTTGCTTGAAATCCCACAGCCAGGAGGCCAAGATGGGAGCCTAGGACCTCAGACAGGTTCCGAGCTCTTTCTTTTATGTGGAGGGCGTTTGTCTGCATATTCTCTCATCACATGATCTGACCACTCCAGGAAACAGCATTACACCCTCATATTCCCACTTTACTGACAGGTAAACTGAGATTCACAAGGGGGACTAGGTCAGTAAGAGCCGCCCTTGCCCCTCCCACCCCACCTGGCTGCCTAGCAGCCGGAAGTTCTCCTCCTATTTGGTCTCTAAGTCTCTGAGTTTCCATTTCTTCACCTAAAGAATGGGAGAAATAACACTCCTCCAGGCAACTTTACAGGTTGTTGTGATAATAAAAAGGAAAAAAGTAGGGAAGGCACTTTGAAGGGGAATCAGTGATTTGCAGATAGGAGGCATTGCCAGTCGATGCCAGCACAGGGGAGCCCCAGCAGGCCAGAGTAGTTGAGCCCTGCAATATCCTACCAAGAAAGTGCATGATTACAGGCCAGAGAGCACCTTCCAACAGCCCTGCAAACCGGAGGGGCGGAAACCCATTCCCACAGGCTTACTTCCCCAACTCACTTCCTGATGCCCTGTGATCTGGCGGCATCCCAAGTAGTGCTTGGAAATCAAGGAGATTTGGAAATTTATTGAAAGAAGATGGTGACGTCATGTCATCTGACTCATTTTCTCTGCCTCAAATTTCTTTGGTGCTGTGGATATGATTCATAATGAAAAAGAATCAATCTACTAAAAAAAGAAAAAGGGCAGTTCTTTCCGATTATACACTGGTCATACTTTAGACTTCCATCTGCTGCTCTGCTGTGGCCAGGACGTTGCAGTGACGTCCAAAGTTGTCCCTGTTTTCCTCCTCAAATCCCTGACGTCCAAGGGCAGACCTGGCCCTATCCCATCCAGGGTTGCTGTCATGTTGGAGACCATGGGCTGTGGCCTGGGAGGCAGGAGACCTGTTTCCTCTCCGTCACTCATTGGGTACTTGACCTAGAGTAGAGGTTCTTAAACTCGGGCAGTTTGGCCCCTGGGGACAGTTGGCATTGTCTGGAGATGCTTTGGGTTGTCATGACTGGGTGATGCTCCTGGTACCTGGTGGGAAGAGGCCAGGGATGCTGTTAAATGTCCCACAGTGCACAGAACAGACTGATCCCCATCCTGTCTTGCCAAAGACTTACCCAGACCCAAATATCAATAGTGCCCAGATTAAGAAACCCTGGTCTAGAGGACGTCCCTCCTCCTCTCTGGGCGGAGGAGCTGCACTAGATGGTGCCCAAGGTCCCTTGAAGCTTCTGATGTAAATGTGTCTCTGGCTTGGAGGTGACTCAGAGGTTCTGCATCAGAGGTGACTTCCCGCCCCCGAAACACCAGGGCCCTGTTATAACATCTCCCACGCCAGGGAGCTCTGTGACGTGGGAGACACCAGCAGGAGGCTCTTGGCACTACAGTTGCCAGGAAATGCCACCCTGGAAGGCAGACAGACACTCTCAGCCCCCAAACTCCTCTTTTGTTTGTTTCCTTGTCTCCTCTTTAAATAGGGCACCGTGGCTTCTGCATTTGCCAAAGCTGTGACTAATTGGCCCTTCTCAGCAGGCTATCACATGAACACAGAGGCCAGCAACTTGCCCAAACTTTCCAGCATGTTCCAGCTTTGGTTGGTTTCTTAAGATGAATTCAAGCAAAGGAGAGGTCCTAGCAGTTGATATTGGATTTCAGAGTTTCCTGCCCCTCTGGGTTTTTGTTTTGCTCACTAAACGATTCCATCAGGTCCCGCCTAGGCTGACGTCTTGTCCGCTACCGGTCCCTTCTGGCCCTCATCTTCCCCTTTGTCTTCCTCATCTGCATTTGAGTCAGATGCATGGTGGGACTTGAGCCCTGACACTACTAATTCTTAATTGTGATGTGGTGGCCATGAAGGTGTCCTGCCAACGGCTCCTTTCCAGAGAACCTGCAGCGGGAGTGTAGCTGGCAGTCAGCCTTTGGCTGCTGCACCTGCAGATGCTGGACAGGCTCATCTGAGGCCATGCCCTGCCCTGGCTCTTCCCAGCCAGCCACTGATCTTGGTGGGGCAAGGGAGCTGGACCATTGCTGCCAGACTGACCAGGATGCGTCTTATAGGCAGTCTGTGCTCTGGGGCTCCCTACCAGCCTGGTTGAGGCTTACTCAGAGCCACCTGTGGTCTGGGACTCCTTGCCTCATCCTCCAGCCTCCCTCCCTTCTCAGATATCACACCTGCATCTCAGTCTGAAGACTCTCTCCCTCTGCTACTGCTCTGGATCCCCATCATCCTTCCCAGCATCTGCTTCTTGAAGGACATGAACTGACCAATCTGAGCAAGTCAGTGAACCACCCCTGAGTCTCAGTTTTCTTGTGAGTAAAACAGAGTGATGTTATCAGAACTGCTGTCACTCATGAGGTTAAGGTGAGGATTAAATGACACAGTACAGGTTGTAACTCTGTAACTGTGCCATCGTGCAGGTGTTATGCACCAGGTTCCATCAAAGCTTGCTGGCCTTATGTCTCATTTCCTTGGAGACCCTTGCAGCCCCACCCCAGGCAAGTGAGGTTGCTATTAATGCTTTAGCTGGAACTGTTCTTTGGCAGGTGGGACTGCATGATGTTTAGTATTCAAAGCCCACCTGCTAAAAGCCAGCAGTCTTCTCCCACCCCTATCCCCATAATTGCAACCACTGACCACCACCTCAGACCACTTCCAAATGCCCGCTGTGGGGGACCGCCTGGACTTTGGGTGAGAACCGCTGTGCTAAACTGAGAGCAGCTGAGACGGCATGGGTCCTCATTCCTCCCAAAGCACTTACATTTCAACACGGGCCTTCAAGGATGAGTGCCTGACATTCTCTCTTATTTGTTTTTGGTCCTTTAACATTTGCATATGTTTTTGTAGGCTGCCTCCCTCCTTTATTGAATGATATGGCAGAAGAAGGAAATTAGTGAAATAGTAAGTCCACTTTCTGATGCTGCTCAAATCGCTCCCATTTGAAGCTGCCTCCTTTATCAGCCAGAAAGCCCGCCCTGGGCTCAGGCAGCAGCTGCACGTGGTAGTGAGCTTCATTGCCCAGAGTTTCCTTACTGCTAACCTGGAAAGGTTTCCTGATGGTTACCTTCTCTAGCATCTTATTGCCTTTGATTTTGAATCATGGCATCTCTTAGTAGACATGCAGCCAGAGGTAAATCATTGTCCTGACTGTAAAGTGGAGACATTAAAGAGGGTAATACCTTCCATTCTGGACTATTATCCTAGGATAATGGTTAAGAAGCTGTTCCTGGAGTGGAATCTTGTTTGCAACAAAGGCCACAAGATTCCCCATCCAACATCCTTGCAGTCTGGCTTTGCCCTCCTTTAATTGAGTGGAGCCCATTTCTTGACCCCATGAGTGCGATTTTGTGACTTGCTTTGGACAAAAGAACGGAGCAGAAATGGTGAGACCATTCCTGAACTTGGGCTCAGTCACAAGTAAAATAAGTGGTCAGTATTTGATTCCATTCAGTTTGGGGATGGATTGTTATGCAGCAAATGCTAACTGATGCACTTGGAGTAGAGGAGAAAGAAGCTGGTGACATTGAGGCCAGTCATCCCTGGGGTGGGCAGCTTTGGGGGAGGTCCTCCAAAAGGAGATGAAAAGAAGTCTGATTCCAGAGTAGGCGCCACCCCTCTGCTTCCTCGGGGCAGGACAGGGAGTGCAGCACAGTTGGGTATCATATGTCAGGGACCAAAAATTGCATGCAAGCAGAAAAAAAAAAAAGCCTGGGTCTAAGGTTGTTATTTATAGCAAAAATTTAAACAGGGAAGCTCTGTCAGTTTTCTGAATTACTGACAGTTGCAGAAATGTTAATACAAATCTTTATAAGACTGGCCAGATGTTCGATATTAAACGAGCATCTGTTTTGTATAAAAGACTTTTCATGCCCCCCGAACACTGTCTCTTTCTCTTTCTCGCCTTCTCACCCTCCCTGTCCTGATCCCGTGATAGATCAGGGCAGTAGCTGAGTGTAATTGCCTCAGCTATGGTTTTATTTAGTTTCTGAATGCCGGTGTCCACGGTGTCAAAAATACACCCCAAAAAATAACCCTGCGAAAGGTTAATAATGGCCCTTCTGGTGTCATATTCTGCACTTTATGTGTTGCGGTAATTATTATCATTAGGGCTGTAAGAATGTCTAGTTATCTTTCTTAATCACATACTATAGAGGAGTGCTTCTGAACACATATCTATTATTTAATCAAAATTTCACAGTTATTGGCATTTCTGCTCCACCAGGGCTGTGTTTATTTTCTGTTTGCAGGGGGAAGCGTTGCCTCCCAGGAGAGAGGGGGCCCGGCGTCCATACCCGCTTTTATCACTGTCGTAGCGTGTGACACTGTGCTACTAATATCAGAAACGCCAAACACATGTTAGTGCTCCCCGCTCCCCTCTTCGGGTCCGCATTCTAGGAAAAGCACTTTTATTAACAATAACGGGGAAACGCATACCATTGATGAGCCCTGCTGCCTAGAAGGGCAGATCTGATGGGGCTGAGACCTTTAGGGATGTGCTAGTTTTGGGGATGGAGAGGGAAGTGGGTCAGTGGGATCACTATGGATGTCCTGTGACGACTGCCTTGGGATGTGCCCACCCACTACTCTGGAGGGAACTGAGGCAGGAGACTAACACCCCAAGAGGCCTCACTGTCCCATTTTGCAGATAGGCAAATCGAGGCTCAGAGAGAATCGCTTGCTCAGAGTCACCTAACAAGTAGGCTGGAACTTGAGGCTAACTGCTGGCTTGATTCGGATAGCTACGGTTTCATCATAAAGCTACGCACACCCCCTGACCACCTTCCGTGCTCCCCCCAATCTGCACTGGCCAAACAGTGGCCATTAGCTTTGTGTGGCAGCTGAGCACTTGAAACGTGGCTAGTCCAAAGTGAGATGCTCTGTAAGTGTAAAATACACACTGGATTTCCAAGACATAGTACCAAAAAAAAAAAAAAAGAAAGAAAAAAGAAAAGAAGAGAAAAAAGGAAAAAAGAATGTGAAATGTCACATTAGTAATTTTTTAATACTGATGTCACGGGGAAATGATAACATTTTGGATGTAATGGGTTTAATAAAATACACGATCGAAGGTAGTCTCACCTTTCTTTTTACTTTTTGAAATGTCACTACTAGGAAACTGGAAATTACATCTGTGGCCTGAGTTTGTGGCCCACATTATATTTTGATTGGACAGCGCCAGCCCAAATTGTGAGTTTGTATGTTTCTTCAAAAACAGTTTGTCTTACTGCTTTAGAGCAGCGGTTCTCAGCAAGGGGTGATTTTGCGTCCCAGGAGACATTTGGCCACGTCTGAATCCGTTCTGAATGTCACAGCTGGGGGGGCTCCTGCCTTTAGTTGGTAGGGGCCACGGATGCCACTCAGCATCTTACAGTGCTCAGGGCGGGCAGCCCCTGCACAAAGCATTATCTGTCCCAAATTTTAATAGCGCTGACATTAAGAAACCCTGGCTTAGAATCACACCTTGTACATTTTGTTCTCCTTTGGGGTCCCCCAAGGATGTCACCGATGCTGTAAGAGAAAGAGGATCAGAGCCATGATGGTGACAACGTCGATCACTTCTTCCTCTATTTCCCTCCTGGACACCCTCCTTCCTGATCTTTTTTCCCCACAAGATTAAAAAGCCGTATCTGACCATGATTTCCCCATATTCCTGACGTGTAAACTGATATTTTTGAAACACACAACCATAGTTGTATTTCCTCGGAGGCACAGTCAGGTCACAAACCCCGCTTCCCACAAGGGGATGTGAGGGGTGAAGTGCTGTCGGCATCGGGAAGGTGGTTTCCTGGGAGAGGGATAAAGGTGGAGGCTGACCTTGTGTGGGATGCAGGCTTCCAGCCCCGCGCAGATTCCAGCCGGGAGATCCTCAGACCTGACCTGGGCCCCAGCTGGGAGAAGAGGCCCCGAGAGGATGAGCTGAGCTCCGGTGTGGGGCGCCTGCAGCAGTGGAGGTGTGTAGCGGGTTAGGAAGACCATCCTGCAGGTGGGCCGATTCTCCAGGCCACCCGGGTGGCCGGGCGGGGTCTGCGGGCTCTCTGGGCGGCCACGCGGTGCACTGCTATTGGATGAGTCAGGCGTGAGCAAGGGAAACCCACGGGGACCTGAAAAATGGGGTCCTGAGCCGGAAGTCTAGAGAGCTGAGACACGCTCTCCCACGTTCAGCAGAGGGGCAGTGCTCAGATGGGGATGCAGGGCTCCTGGAAACTGGCATCAGCCACAGGCAGAACACGAACTGGCTCCAGTTTAGGGCCTTCGTGCCCAGGAAGGCGTGGCCAGGGAACTACATTTGTTACGATAGGGGAACTGGTGGGAAGCCCAGGCCATTAGCTCAGGGGTATAAGAAATGCCACTCTCTTTTCTCGTAACCAGCCGAGGCATAAATAGCCAGCTATTCACCAAGAGCTCGTGCTCCCCTTCATTAAAGTCTGGGAAGGGCTGTCTAGCCAGGCTGGCATTTCCCAGCACCCCTGGTGCCCAAGTGGTGATGGGGGCTGGATGCAGGTTTCATGTACCTGCCCCTGCTCACACCCCACTGATGCTGAGGGCCTGAGGGAGTGCAGAGCTGACATCCAGGCTAGGTTTCCCTGCTGGGGTGCCAGGGACATGGCTGAGATGGCAGGAGTGGGAGGAGTGACTTCTGAGGAACTGAGTAGTGAGAGTCTGTGTGGTGTGAGTCCCCAAAAGCCTCTCCAAGAAGCACAAAGTCCTTTGCTTGTGTTATGCTTTGGGGGTCTGAAAATGGTGGTGGTGGGGCGTGTTTCTCTCAAGAGCCATCAGAAAGCACGTACCGCACAGCAGGCTGTGTGTTTAGGTCCCGGGGTCACAGACGTGGTTGTGATACCGCCTTGAGCTCACAGCGGGTGAGCAAAGACAGTCACGGGATAAAAGTGATCACCTTGACTGAATATGGACTCTGCCTGGCCCGACTCTGCGTGTCATATATACACTCAGTTCAGCCTTCCCGTGAGCTTGGGAGGAGGTGCCATTATCATTGGCATTTTAGCCTCATGGACAGTTTCGTGTCAGTTTCTGGGAATCAACAGAAAGGCTGAGTCACGTGCCCAAGGTAACTGAGCAGGGACCCAGGGTGGGCAAATCGGCTCCAAAATCCACACTTGCCACCACAGGCCTCTTGGTGCAGAGGATAAAAAACAAACAATTCTCTCCGAAACACCCCAAACTAGGAGGGGATCTCCCTTCCTGTTCTCTTGCAAAACCGACTCTCCCTCAGCCACTTATATGCCCCTACACCTTGTATACCCCCCACTCACTTGTATGCCCCCCACTCCCTTGGATACCATCGAATTTTGTTCAGACAAAAGTTATAGATGTTGAGCTCTGCTCGTAAGTTGGGGGGAAGATGAGAGTGTATTAGGTTTTGTAGCAACAGTGATGCAGCAAACAAACCCCAAATCTCAGAAGTTTCCTAAATAAATATTTCCTTCCCTCATACAGGTCTGTGGCCAGGTCTGTGGCTAAACTGGGCTTGACTGGGCTTCCATCCAGACCTGCTCCAGGGGTTTCTCATCCCAAGACCCAGGCTGAGGAAGCAATGACCACCTAGGGCTTGGCTTCGTTGTCACAAATGGCGGCAACACAAGGGTATGAGGTTATGTGGTGCCCCTTGAAGCTCCCACGGAGAACTGTCACACCATCCTTGGTTATAGTGAGTCACGTGGTCAGTCCTGCAGCCAGGGGGTTGGAGACTTGGCTTCACTCACAAGGACGGGGAGGGAAGGAAGGTCTGTGAGCAAATGATGCATCACTTGCAGGCACCAGTGGGAAGGGGTTGAATGCAGAAGACGTGAAGAGATTGA
The DNA here is from genome assembly GCF_036321535.1 of Camelus dromedarius. Classification (NCBI taxonomy): domain Eukaryota; kingdom Metazoa; phylum Chordata; class Mammalia; order Artiodactyla; family Camelidae; genus Camelus; species Camelus dromedarius. The sequence goes on from NC_087440.1 coordinate 86,888,126, forward strand.
GCTCATGCAGAAGGAACCTTCCCTCTGTGGGCTGAGGGAAAATGGGTGAGAGCTATTTCTGACACACTTGAGGCTGTAGGTGTGGGGTTGAGGGGTGGAGGACGTTCTATTTTTCCTACAGAATAGTGGGTCAGTCATCCTCAGAGACTGGCCAGTGGGGGCTGGGTGTCTGAAGAGTGTTGAGAAGGTTTTGAGTGCAACCCGCCCTGGGAACTTACAGTGAGCTGACCAAGGCCATAGGCAAGGACAGGGGAACAATTTTGCAGCCCAACTGAGTTTGTAGAGGACCCAGACTTCCTGATCCCCACCATGCAGCGGGTAGGGGGAGTCGGTCATCATTCTACTCAACACCGACCTCTCTTCCTCCCACCATGTCCACGTCTTGTCTGTTGGTTTTGGGATGAACACGATGGCAGACCAATTGCGAAATGAAGTTGTAAATCTTGCCAGAGGTGTCGGGTTTCTTGAAGTCATTGCAAGTGATAATTAGAGAATTAGTTGGAGTATTTGCAGTAGCCACCAGCAAAGTAGACCTGGTAGTTTTAGAAAAGTTAGCGCCGGTCTCTCATCCTAGCTAATGAGAGGATAGACGTTTCAAATCAACGGATAAAGAAAAGCCCTTGGGGAAAACGGATAAAACCCCTGAATTTTTTTTTGAAAAAAAATGGACTTGTTTATTATTACATTGGGAAGTCCAGTCTGAAGCGAATGATGGTATAACTTGTATTCTTACAATTTTGTTGGAAAAATCACACCAATGTACTGCTCACTTGTTTTATGGAGTCATGCACAGCTGCCATTATAACCTAAATTTTCTCCACTATCAGGAAAAATAAACTTGATTTTGTGATTTTTTTGGTTCCATTTTTCAAGACAAAGTTCCAATCACAGCTTTGAAGCTCTTACAGGAAATGTTGGTCCCTGATTTCAGGGGGTTCATTCCTGAAGGCCCCTTGCTCCCCCGCAGATGATGCGGTCCCCCACACCCAGCCTGCGCCAGCCTCCTTCCTCCCCGTGCCGGCTGGACCTGAGTGATGCTGAGGCTCTTTGTCCCTCTGACTTTGCCCTTTGGCGATGATCTCATTACAGCAGACTCAGCACTGGTCCCGCCAAGGCCACAGGAAGGGTGTGTCCAGGCCCCATGGGTGGGAAGTGTTCTGTCCCCGGTGGAGAACATTACAATGCCATGCCAGGGGGTTCTGTGTCACACCAAAAATAACTCCCCTGGATACAAAAGCTCCGCCGTTACCACTTAATCACATCACACCCAGCATTATGTGGTCTACGATTACAGTCTGGGGAAGTCAAAATACAACTCAGGATGGGGAATTGTTAAAGTGATTGAAACATGGAAATGAATCTGAGCAGAAAGGACTAAATCTTACCTGGGTTAGCATTATTCTTATAATAAATAATCATAATAATCCCATACATTTTATAGCTTACAAAATCCTTCTTATACATTGCTTCATTTGACTAGGTTAGGGAGAATAAATCTTAAGGCTTAATTTCTCTTGGAAATATCAATCTCTAGTCTATACTACAGCTGGCTGCCTTTTTAATGGTCCCAAAGCACAGTTTTCCCATTCATTCCCCCGCTCGAAGACTTCGAAAACCTTTCTGTGTCTGGAGAATAGACTCCAAACGCCAGATCCTGGTGTTCCAGGCCCTCCAGGGTCCCGCCCAAACTTCTCCTTCCAGCCGTGTCCCAGGATGCTGTTCGCCCTGCGTCTTGCCTTCATACCTGGCCACAGCCCTTCCTGCTCCCGGCTGCCCTGCTCTGGCTCCTACACTGGTCCTCTGTCCCTGCATCCTTCCCCCTCTAGATGCCCCTCCTTCATCTCATATGCACATGGCCAAGCCCAACCCACCTTGCAAGGCCCAGCCTCAGACACCTTCCGGAGTCCTCCTGCAGACGGGGGCCTCTTGCCTCTGAGAGACCTGACACTCCCTCTGACCCTCTCTCGGAACCCCCTGCTCTGTAACAGAGTAAACACGCATGCAACTTGTTTCCTCCACAGGGATGTCAGCTCCTTGGGTGGGCAGGAACTCAGCTTGACCTTCCTACTTCTGCTACGGGAGTCCTCCCCACCTCCCAAGTGTCTAGCCCAGGATCAGCAAAACCTGTCCTGTAAAGGGCCAAATTATCAGTATTTTAGGCCTTAAAGACCGTATGATTTCTGTCACAACTATCAGCTCTGCCATTGTATGGCAAAAGCAGCCGTAGCCAACGTGTTAACAAACGGTCAAGACTGTGTTCTAATAAAACTTTATTTTTAAAAACAAGCCTCCAGCTGGATACGGTCCATGGCCATACTGTGCTGAACCCCTGGCTCAGCCAAATGTCTAGTAAAGATGTTAAAGAAATGATTGTTGACTAATAGGTAGACGCATGAAAGGAAAAGTCTGAATATTTAAGAACTGAGTCTACCCAAGCGCACAGGGCCTGGGCTGGAGCCCTGTGACCACATAACCATTTGCACAAAAAGGAAAAAGAGTTGCCTGTGCCTGGGGACATTTTCCTGCTTGGAGCAGAGTGGTCCCTAAGAGGAGCTGGGGGGCCCCTGGGCTGGGCGGCGGCAGAGAAGAGCTCGAGGCAGAGCAAGGCCAGCCTTGTGGGTGGGTCGGTGACGGGGGAGTAGCCCACATGGAGTGGTGGGCGGCTTGTATGCCCCACCCAGGACCCTGGCCCGCTGGTTCACTCTTCTGTCATCCTTGTGAGTAAAGAAGCTGGGCTCCTGGGACTTCCACAGAGTAGATACCACTTTGGGCAGCGCGAATACCATGGTATCAGCTCCTTTGTTTCTTGTCTGTTGACTGAAGTCAACCCTGAGTGGAGAGAGTGGCCTCACAGGTCCTGAGAGCCAGGCAGGAAGGTGGGTCCTGAGTGTGACCAGCAGAATCTTGTGCAAGGAAGGAGCTGCAGCCTGGAGCCAGTCCCCCTTAGGATGGTCCCAGACATCCACACAAACCTTGTTGTCTACACAGGGGTTTCCCTGCATCTCACCTCGCTCATGTCCCCACCAACAGTTCAAGGTAAGCAGCGGCTATCATCACTGTTCCATTTCCACATGAAGAATAGGCTTGGAGGATGTTCAGAGGGTTGGCTCAAGGCCACTAAAGGTGGTGCTGGGTTCTCTCCAGAGGCAGCAGAGCTGAAGCCGGGACCCAGGCAGCCCACCTCCAGCCTGGGGCACCCCTGACTTGAGAATTGCTGCTCCAAGGCGGGGCCATACCCTTGCCAAAACTCTGTCCCCGAGTGGTGTTGCCATCATAACACGCCACCATGTTCACTAACACACCTGGCTTTCCAGGGAATGAGCGGAAACCCTCACCCTGAGGACCTCAGTGTGTGGGGCAAGCCCTTTTTCAAAGGGCTGTGACCCTGCAGCTGAGGATTTAAATGGGGACCCACATCATAAAGAAAAACACTGGGGACTGAGACAAAGAGGGGTGAAAAATGGAACTGATGACTCAGCCATGAAGACTGGTCAGCTACCAGGATATTTGCAAGCTGAAAGTGGAATATTTCCAGATCTTTTCCAGATCTTTCCCAGATAACTAATGACTGGGTGGTTACCTCAATTTCCCGTTCCTCCTTCCATATGAAGACACAAGTAAAAAGGAAACAAAACCCATGCTTCTTAAGAAGAAATCATATTACAGTGATGGAGTGATAAGATCATCTCTCATCCATGATTCTTTGAATAAAAAGGCCACTTCGGACATAAATATAATTCTATCTGGTAATACCCCATCTTCACTTCTGGTGCAAGTAAAGAGCTAGAGGACAACTTTAAGAAGTTGAACACAGAGTACAGAGTTTCATTTTTATACATTGTCAGGTGGGCAAGTTCAGGATTAAACCACTTCCGAACGGTGGGAAAAGAACTTGACAGAGAACGATCCTTTCAGTCCTTAAACAAAACAACGTAAAATGAATGCAGGCTGCTTCCTGAGTCTTCTTCATCTTCCTAAAATGTTTTTTTCCTTTTAATGGACAAGAGAGAAAAGTGATCACATTAAGACATGAAAGAAAGAGGACCCAAGTGGGAGCAAGATGCTGTGTCCCTTCATGACTCCAGGAAAGACAAGAGAAACATCCCCTTGAAAAGAAGGGAGCGCCTGAATTTCCTCCCTTTTGCCGAGATCCCGCCCCGCCCCGTTCACCCCCCCATTTCTTCTTTCACTCCTCAAGCGTCGCTTCTCTCTCTCTCCCTCCTATGTTTAAAGCCCTGCCTCCCAACTCTCAACATTTAAAAAATTCTTAATGATGCAACCTGAAGTTGCCATGGCAACCGATCTCCTTGCCGAGGCGGTGGTGGAGGCCTGTGATCCGGCCGCTGTTGAAATCGCAAAATAATTTTCCTTTTCTTTCAGAATTCAGTAGGCTGTCGAAAGTGCTCCACTGTGGTTTTCCCTGCCCCCAGAGAACACGTCTCTCGTGCACCGAAATATCCAGTCACTGCGTTTCCCTGGGCCGGCTTACGCCGCCCTTCCCCTGCGGCACAGACTCTGTCCCTCTGGAAAAGAGCAGGAGCTCGCGCTGTCTCTTTTGTTGGTGTGAGGAATGCTTCTGAAGAAGTCCAGTGGCATCTGATGGGCTTTCCCCTCTTCTCTTTTTTAATAGCGTGTGGTTTCTCATTCTTAAAAACAACCAAGTTTCTTTCCCCTTGAATCGCACGTGCAAACAGCGCGTCGGAGCACAAAGAAGGTCTTACAAGGGGCCTGAAGGTCTTCGCCGGTGCCACCCCCGGGATTCTGCGGGAACCCTTCCCTTGCCCGTGGGCCTTACAACCTTCCAGCACGGGGTGGAGAGCTGCTTCTATTCCCAGACCTCCCTGAGCAAACCCTGCCTGTCTGCCTTCCTGCCTCAGTCTTCACCGACGGGCCGGCCGCTGTCACCCCAGTGAGCTCAAAGCGAAAACCAGTTCTGTGCTTCTGAGGCTCCTCAGTCAGGTCAAGAACATCAAAAAAGGAGTCAGGATGTGGAGTAAAGAAGGCTTTTGAAAGAGGCTGTGCCTTAGAAGGTTGGGCTGCAGGGAGGAGAGGGTAGGTGGAGGAACAGTGGGTCCCCGTGCCCCTCTCACCACAAGGCATCCCCGTGGGCACCTCCGTGGGGGAGGAAGATGGCCTGACCTGAACTGAGCATAGGGTCTGATCACTTTCCTGTTCTGAACATTCTGATAACTGAGACTTTCTTCAAGAACTCCAATGATCTCAGGACAGGATGTGGCCCAGAAGGAGCAGGAAAGCCCCGGGAATGTATCAGGGTTCAGGGCATGAGTCCCTGGGTGAGTGACAGGTAACGAGGAGGCGGGGCAACACCAGCAAAGCCACACTGCGCTTGCGTGAGGAGCCAGCTCGGTCCGCAGTTCACCTGTGGTTGATAAAACCAGTTCTTATCTTTATCTCCTAGGACCCTGGGACACCCTTAATTCTCCTCCTTTTTTGAATTCTTTCCTTCTTTGGCTGTAACCACAGTGGTCTCTCCAGGGTTCCCCCTTCCCCCCTGACTGCTCCTTCTCAGCTCCTTCTCAACATCCTCTGAGCCTGGTGATTCCCAGGGCGCAGACTCCGTCCTGTCCGTGTGCTCTCTGGGCATCTCCTGTACCACCTGGGCACTGGTGACCCCCAGAGTGTATTTCCAGCCCAAGGCTACCCTCTAAACAAACTCTACTCCCCTACAACTGTCCAACGTAAAGGATCGCAGACAGAACTCATCATTTTATCCTCACGCTCCCGTCAACGTGGTGAGCTGTGTCGCCATCTACGCGGAGCAGAAACCTGGGGGGCAGCTTTGAATCTTCTCTCCTGTGGACTCTGTGGTCGACAGGTGGGCAGAGCTGCCACGTCTCCATCCGAAGAGCCCCCAGGCCAGGCCCAACGGGGCTTCGTGGGCATTTGCACGGACCCCTGAAGCAGCCTCCCTGTGACCGCAGCCCCTGCCCCTCTTGGCCACAAAGGACTCCGACTGATGCTAACTTGAGCAGGACAGGCTCCTGCCCCAAGTAGGCTGCCCTTACCTCAGGGATGCGAGTCCAGGTCCTTGGCATTGTCCTCGGCCTTGAGCAGCCTTTGGAGGCCATGGTGGGGCAAATCTCCGGGCGGAGGGCAGGCAGAGGTGCTGTTTGTGTCCTTGGAGGCGAGGAGGCAGGGAGGGGTTCTCTGTAACACGTCTCACCTGGACAGAGCCAGGATGGGAGCTCGAGCCTTTCAAGTCCTACTTTTTCCCTGGAGGGAGAGGACTGGCTGCCACAGGCAGGGGACTCCCATCTCTCTTCCTCTGTTCCTCAGACACACAGGATGAGCTCACAGACCATGGCAGGGTGACCATTCCCGACATTGGACTGGCTCGGTTGTTGATTTGATTCTCATTTGCTGGAGCACCTGCTCCAGGCTGGTCCCGGGCCAAGTCCTGGGATGAAGAAGCAAGTAAGATACCGTCCCTGTCCTCCCACAGCTCCCAGTCTAGGGCAGAAGCGGGCACTGGAAGGGAGCCCTGAGACTATGGGGGAGCTGGGGAGCCAGGTGGGGCCCCACAGCTCTCTAGCGGGCTGGGCGGGCCTTTGGATGGAGATGTGACAGCTCTGCCCACCTGTAGGCCACAGAGTCTGCAGGAGAGAAGATTCAAAGCTGCCTCCCAGGTTTCTGCTCTGCGAGGATGGCAACACAGCTCACCACGCTGACGGGAGTGTGAGGATAAAATGACGAGTCCTGTCTGGGACCTGTTACGTCTGACAGTTGTAGGGCATAGAGTTTGTTTAGAGGCAACTACACATCCATGCCCCAGAACGTTCCTGCTCAGAGCAGGAACCTGGCAGCAGCAGTTTGGGTACACGGAGGAGGGAGCTCAGCAGGGAGCTGGTCAGGAAAGGTGTCCTGGGGGGGGGAGCAATGAGCAACAGAGAGTGGGGGTGAGAAACAGTAGGGATGTGTGTGTATGGTGTGTGTGTGATCTCTGTGTGTTTCTGTGTGTGATGTGTGTGTGTGATGGGGTGTATTTGTGATGTGTGTGTGTGCAGGCTGTGTGATCTGTTTGTGTGTCTGTGTAAGTTTGTGTGTGTCTGTGGTATGTGTGCTGTGTGTTGTGTGTTTCTATCTGTGGGGTGTGTGTGTGAGAGAGGATGGTGAGAGAGAAGGCTAGAGAAATGGTTGAGGGTCTCACCAAGGATGGCCCTATAGGTCTTTCTTTTAATTTTTTTTAAACATTTTTTTATTGAGTTATAGTCATTTTACAATGTTGTGTCAAATTCCAGTGTTCAGCACAATTTTTCAGCTATACATGAACATACATATATGCATTGTCACATTTTTTTTCCACTGTGAGCTACCACAAGATCTTGTATATATTTCCCTGTGCTACACAGTATCATCTTGTTTATCTGTTCTGCATATGCCTGTCAGTATCTACAAATTTTGAACTCCCAGTCTGTCCCTTCCCACCCCCCTGCCCTTGGCAACCACAAGTTTGTATTCTATGTCTGAGTCTGTTTCTGTTTTGTATTTATGTTCTTTCTTTTTAGATTCCACATATGAGTGATCTCATATGGTCTTTCTTTTAATTTTTACTTTTCAATGTTTTATTGAAGTACAGCTGGTTTACAATGCTGTGTTAATTTCAGGAATATAGCGTAGGATTCAGTTACACAGACATACATTCTTTTTCATATTTTTTTCCCTTATAGGCTATTACAAGCTATTGAGTATAGTTCCCTGTGCATAGGTCTTGTTAAATGGCTTTGACTTTGTCCTGAGGAGCCCTGGGAACCCTTGTCAGGTTGACCCCGCGATGTGACACGCGGTCCAGGCCCTGGGGCAGGCGGGAGCGTGGGGGGGGGGGCAGAAAGGGAAAGGACTGTTTGGGAGGCTTCATGGTGGAGGCGGGCCAGGGGCCAATAGTGTAGACAACGAAGGCGCCTGGACACGTCCTCATACCTTCTGAGGCCTCCTGTGGGCAGGTGTGGTTGAGTGCTGGGCTTCTGGCCACAAATGAGCCCCATTTCTGACTCCTGCTTCCCTCCGGGGCTCATAGGATGTGAGACCTACCTCTGCTCCCCCACTCCATGCATTTTGGGAAGTTCTAGAATGTCTCTCTCACATCGCTGTGATTTGAGACAAGATCACACAACCATGACAACCATTTCATGGCTAATTTTCAGGCCTGTGATTTGGCAAGCCTTGGAATGGCTGCTATTTAGCTCCTGGAAGCAGTCGTTCCCGACACATAGTAGGCAGTCAATACATATTTGGTGAATGAATGAATGATTTCTGGGTGCATTCTCCACTCTGCTCAAGGAGCTGACAAATCCATTTCTTGGGGTTCCTGATTCATAGCAGAAAGTGTCCTGAGTGAGGGCCCAGCCCGGCTCTGCGGTACCAGCTCTGTGCGCCTTTAGAGGATGAAGCTTTCAGCCTCAGTTTCCTTCCATGCTCAGCCGCCATCCTCCCTTGCGCTGACGCTAAGTGAGAAACGGTTGGGGGCTGCTCTGCACATGGTAACGCATGAGGCACCTGCGGTTTGCTCCAGCGGTGGGGAGGACCAGGGGGAGACCACATTCCAGAACAACGAGCAAGTCTCACCCAGGAGGGACTTAGGAGCTTTGCGAGCTGTAAGCACCTTAGAGATATCAGAACTCAACTGAATCCAGATAACCTTCGTGCTCCCCACCCAGCTTCCACACACCAAACCCAACAGGTCCCTGAACCATCTCAAGGCTGCCGAGCACTAGCTCCCTTCTGGCTGTATCTCCCCCACTATCTCCTGAGATAAATGGAGGTCCTCAAGGAAAATTCATCCTCTGGAGCCTCTGCAGACCCCCTAAGCAGAGATGATTTATCCGGCATCATCAGAGGTTAAAGGATGGCTTAAAGCCTTGAATGGAAGTGGAAAGTGTGTCTATTTACTTGGAGAGCTTCCTCTCCTACTCTGTCACATAAGCCATCAACAGCAGGGGCGGAACAAAGCCTGCAACATGCCAGGCGCTGGGCAGAGTGGCTCCAAAGCAGAAGGCAGAGTGATTCGCCGAGAGTCAAGGTCTCCCCGTGATTGTGTGAGAAGCCTTGGTAATGATGATAAAGCACTCAGAAAGTAATGATGTACTTAAATGTACATGTGAAGCACTTTTAATTTTTTTTTTTTGACAAGGAGAAAACTGAAGTGGGCAGCTTCAGTGGAACGTACACCTCTTTCCCTAACTTATGCTGAGTGGTTGATCGAGGAACGTGAGCACCCTCGCTGAAGGCATTATCGCCAACAAAAGAGTCTTTCAGAGGCCAAGCAGACCGTGGTCTCTGTTGCTTTCTCTCGCCTGTGAAAGCATTTCTGTTAATGTGCTCCTTCAAAAGAGGGGTCCTCCCCAGTGTCTGCAGGATGTGGCCGTTTGGAGCAAAACTTGCAGATGGAGGAGGAGAGAGACATTGGGTGGGATGGGGGAAGAGTGCTGAATCCTCTTTAGGAGAGAAGGGGTCTAGGTCTGGGTGTGTAAGTTAGCAGATGGGAAACGAGGGAGCCCTGCACAGGTGGGGAGACATGCATTGATTAGCTCTTGCTGCAGAACGCCGTGTAACACACCACCCCTAAATTCAGTGGTTCTGAACATCGCTGATTCTTACAAATCTTCCAGTTGGTTGGGCTCAGCTGGGCATCTCTGCCTCACTGTGGGCCTGGCCATGCTTGGCGGGGTGTCTCTGGTCCACATGATAATTCTGGGGCCCTGGCAGAAGGGGCAGCAGACATCCAAGGGAAGGGATTCCTATGTCAAAGGTGGACGCGCAAGACAACAGGGTCCCTTAAGGCGCAGATTCAAAACTGGCCAACTCACTCCTGCCCATATGCCACCAGCCAAAGGAAGTCACATGACCAAGCCTGAAATCCATGGGCGGGGGAAACACTCGTGGTTCATGGTGAGGCCATGGCAAGGGTGTGAGTGCAGGAAGAAGTGAGGAACTGGGGCCAGTCATTCCATCCCCACATGAAATAACGTCTGTAGAGCACCTACCATGTGCTGTTTTCTTAGGCTGGTATATTGAACGCACATCCCTATTTTTAATTCACAGCAATTCTGGAAAATAGGAATTATTACCCCTGTTTTAAAGATGAAGTTTGGCAAGGCAAAGCAACGTGAAGAATCTTACACAGAGGGGTCGGAATTAAAACCTAGGAATACCTAACTTCAAAAAAGAGACTCTTCCACCCACCCATTCATCCAAACATCCATCTATCCATCCATCTGTTCATTCAAACATCCATCCACGTATTCATTCCTTCAACCAACATTTCTTGAGCCCTGGTCATAAGAAAGACGAGAATGAGGATCAGAGGATGAAGCGAAAGAATGAAAAGACAGTTGTGTTTTGGAACTACCGTGTGCAGAACACTTTGCATGACATCCTGTCTAATTCTCACAACAGCCTGAAGATTTTGTGTGGTTTGGCAATGGGGAAAACGAGAGTCAGAACGGTCTTTCCCTTGCCCAAGGTCATACAGCTGGTAGAGGCAAAACCAGAATATGCATCCAGTCCTCCTGGCGCACAGAGTGGTCTTGATTCCAGGCACCACTCCACGCTCTCTGCTCGGGCTTCTTGCACCAGATGGACATATACAGCCATGACTCTTGAGCATTTCCTGGTATGAAGCTCCATCATGTCCCCTCCGTCCGTGACCCTTGGTGAGAGCCCAGGGAAGCCTGAACTGAGAGCTGCAGCTGGAACTTGTCCCACAGCACTGATCTCTGATGGCTGGAGATGGCAGGACTGTGACAGGAGAGCCAGAGCAGATGGCAAGTGTTCTTGGCTGCTCATGGTGCCACGCTGATGGAGCTCCACTGGAATCCTGTTAGAGCATCACCTGCCCTCTGCATCCCTCACCAGACTCCTGAATGACAAAGAGAGTCTCATCACTGCTTCTGGCTGGCTGTAGGGTCCTTCTGGGCCTCCGGGGACAGACTGCTGGGACTGGGATATTGTCCGGAGGTCACAGTTAGAAGAGATTTGGGGGCTTATCTTGTCCAAATAGAGATTCCGAGCCAGGAGAGTGTAGCAGAAGCTGCCGGCAATCTACCTGGACCCTCTGGGATCTCCTGACCATTTGCACACCCACTGGCTTCCACACCCAAGAGCCAGCAGTGGGCCTTTTCGCTGGAGGACCACCCTCAGGCAGCCGAAATTCACAGAGCTGATGCACACGAAGGGTCGGAAGTGCTGGGGATTGGGGGAAGAGTACCGCAGTGTCCTGGTCCCTGATTGAACAACTCTGAGGTGTGTCCCCACCCACGGATTGCCCAAAGTTGGTCTCTGTGGGACTCTGCTGGATACCAGTCCTGTAGGTGGCTTCCTGCCTCCCTGCCCCACTTCCCTGGTCCCCTACACGTTCTCCTGCAATCACTTCCTATTCGATTATTTCACAATGAATCCTCATTGCCAGGTCTGCTTCCGGGAAACCCACAAGTCACAGAGGTGGAGTGGTCTAAAAGAGGGAAAAACAACCAGTCCTTACCCCAGGCACAGCCAATTTCAATTTTATTTACAGCTGGGTTGACCGTCACTGAGTCCCGATGACCAGAAGCCATCGGTGTGATTGGGCTGTAGTCAGACGGACTGTGTGGTCCTCAAAACGTCTGATCGCCCAGTTCAGTAAGCATATACCGAGCATCAACCACATTCCAGGCATGGCATGCTGTGGGTACAAAGATCGGGACACAGCCAGTGAACAGATAAATCCATTTAGTGTGTTCAAGGGTGGGACAGGGGGTGTGCAGGGACACAGAGGGACACGCTTGCGGGGTGGGCAGGGATGGACATCCTATAGGAGGTGAGTGTGATTGATAAGGTGGACGAGCCTGTGTCAGGGAGGCCATTCCAGGCAGAGGGAACAGTGTGAGCAAAGACACGGAGGCATTAAGCAGCCAGGAGTGGCTCAGAGTTCCTGAAGTAGGAAGTTCAGGGCAGGGAGGGGCAGGAGATGTGACTAGAGGAGTCAGCAGGGGGCAGAATCAGAGGGACCTTCTGGGCCACTCTAAGGAGCACGGCCATCACCCTGGGGAACCCAAGTGGTGCTTAGGCAGGATGATGACATGAGGGACTGGAACTTTAGAGAGCACACTTCCAAGCAGCATGGTGGGCAGGTCCGGAAGCAGGAGGCCACGGCCAAGGTGATGAGAGCCTGAACCAGGGACATGAGAGCCTGGTGAGGAGGGGGCCCTGCCTTGTACTCCGGGCTCCGGTCACATCAAAGACCCTGGATCCCCCATCGTGCCTTTCCTTCTCCTGAGGCTGTGTCTTCGCTCACACCGGCCCCTCTTCCCGATTCCTCTCGCCCTGCTCGGTGACACCTGGCTCTGTCTCCCTCACCCTTCAAGCCCCAGCTCAACCTCCACCTCCTGTGACGGACTTTCTCTGCTTCCCGTAGCTGGCTAGTGACTCCGTCCTCAGTGTCCCTGGGACACCCCCTGTCCCGCGTGCCCGTGGGGAGCTGGGGCTACATTGCTATTTCCTGTCTCCAGTGCTTTGCACCAGGCATCTTGGTCCACAGATGCGTCCCCAAATACTGGTCACAGGAAAGATGGTAATGCCCTCTTGCTAAGGGCTGAAATGGGGGCAGGGGCCATGCTACACGTCTGTGACTCCAGTGGCTGGCAGAGCCTGGCACAGAGTAAGGAGTGATGAAACACAGGTGGGTTGCCCATCACGGTGTGGGCAAAGGGCTCTGGGGGTGGGAAAGGGCGCGAGACTACAAGTCTCCAGCTTTTCTTTGGGTCACGTGACAGAGGAATTGTATGCTGCCTCTACCACTGTAGCTTCCATCATAGATGAACCAGGGATCCAACCCCAGCATGTTCATTCCTCGCTCACACCACAGTCTAATGCAGGTGGTCCTGACTGGGCAGCCTGCCCTGTGGTCCCTGGGCCCCTCCCATCTGGGTCTCTACATCCTCGGAGCACTGTCTCCGTTCAGCCAGTGGATGGTGAAAATGCTGGCAGGAGCACGTGGGAGGGTAACATGGGCCAGGCTTGGAAGTGGGGGCCCCCCCTTCTGCCCACATTCCCTTGACAAGAACTCAGTCACTTGGTTGCTCGGAACTGGGAAGCGGGAACATCTGGTCTACCTGCATGTCCCTGAAGAACAAGAAATGAGTTCTGATGGACACACAGCAGTCTGCACTGCAGGCAAGTTACTTAACCTCTCTGAGATAGTTCCTGCTCTAAATGAGGAGTAGTAGTAACATTCACTTCCTCTGCTGTTGTGAAGGTTGATGGTGCTAAGATGAGACTGCGCTGTCCACAGGAACTGGCAGTGCTTGGGAAATGTCAGGTTTATCCCCACCCTTCTTAAACCATTGCTATCAAGATAGAGCTCAGCACCATGAGGTGGGGACCAAAGCTGTTATTGCCCTGAGCTGCCTCTCACAGGATCTCCCCTCTCCAGACCAGGGGGAAACCCCACAGCTTCCCTTCCAGCTCCCATGAGCTGTCTGAGAGCCGAGGCCTTTCCTCTTCTTCTCGCTTAATGGATGAGATAGAGACAGAACACATCGAGAGGCGCTGTGGCGCCCACATGAACCTCTGGCCTTGAATGAGCCGGTGTGTTCAAGGCCTGCAGGTGCCTCCTGGTCACAGCTCGTCCTCTGTGCCCTGACGGATGTTGTCATTGTCACTCGAAATACCCTGAAAAATAAACTTTATTGAATCCATTTCCACATTGAATGGAAACATACAAGTCTGCCTCTTTCAACAGAAATGCTTTCAGCGGTTTTTCCTCTCATCAAGTTCCTCCTTCTTTAAATAAAAGATTCCTTCTCCCCCCACCCCGCTCCCTCCCTCGGCAGAGTTGTTCAGCAGGCGGTATTATGTGGAGGTTTTTCTACAGTGGAAGCCTTTGGTGACCCTCATCTTAAGGAACTGCTTAAGCATTCAATAATAGCCCATACAGTGGCTCTCTAAAAATAAACATCTGCTTACAAAGAATTTAACCTGGGGACGCCTCACTTTAGAGGAGAGGGCATCCTTAATGGACTCTCAGTGCAGAGCCGAAAGGGAGTCCATTGCAGCTGAAAACTGACATCCTCTCGTTGTCATGATACCGGGGATATTGTTAACAGCTGGTCCAGGTGGGCTCGGAGGGGTGGCGGTGATGGCAGCTCGCCAGGAAGCGGGAAAGAAAAGCACTTCCTGTCTGATTTTGGGGGGAGAATCTGCTCAGTAAAACCATCTCTGTCTCTGTGTGTGGCACTCTGGGCAGACTTCTTAGTTCTGGGACCATTCTTTGCCCGGCTGTGAAGAGGGAAAGATGGAGAGGAAGTGAGGAAAGGAGGAGAGAGGAGGCGGGTTGGGTGTGGCCATGAAGACAGCCGTGGGATGGGACCAGACCTGATCTCTAGACCCATTTGCCCCTTCCTGGCTGTGAGCCCTGTGCCAGCCCTCAACCTTCTGAGCTCCATGTAACCTGGAGATGCTAAACCCACTGTCTCAGGGCTGCTGGGAGGATACGAAACTCCAGTGTGGAGCCCGGCAGATAGAACGTTGAGTGACACAGTGGTTGTTTTAACCGAGCCCACCCATGTGAGAAAACAGGCAGAAGTGTAGTTGGTGCAGCTTGAAGAGATGAAACTCCACGTGTTAGGTCCCAGGAGGCAGAACTGGGAAGCACGTGGGAGTCTGGTTGGAAAGACCCAAACATCAGGTGGGGTTTGTTTGAGCTCGATTTGAACAACTGATGTACAAGTGTCATCTCTCAGACTCTGCCCAGTACAGCCCCATGAGAATGTGGCCCCATTTCACAGGTGAGGAGGCTGTGGCTCTGAGCTGGGAGTATGCCGCCCAGCCTGCATGCAGGGCAAAAGGAGTTCAAACTCAGAACAGGGCTCTCTCTTCCCCCTCAGTGTATGTCCCTTAGTGTCTACGGACTCAGACTTTCTCCCCCATAACACTCACACAACCCAAAAAGAATAAACAATAGCCCAGTTGTCCCACTGGGCTGCTCATCAACATAAATTCCACCCATTTCCATGGCACAGAATGCCTAAGGGATACGTGAGTACAGGTCGGGGACAGGTGGCCACGCTCAGGTCTCTGCACGGCTGCAAAGCGCATGCAGACTACCCGTTAAGAGAGTGCCAGGCTATGACAAGCGTTGTGATGAGAAGGAGCGATCAGAGCCTTCACACGTAGCTGGCGGGAATGTAAAATAGTGCAACCACTTTGGAAAACAATCTGGCAGTTTCTTAGATGGTTAAACACAGAGTTATGATATGATCCAACAATCCCACTCCTCGGTATACACACCCAAGAGAAATGAAACGTGTCCACATAAAAGCTTGTACACGAATGTTCTGAGCAGCATTACTCCATAAACCAAAAGGGGGAAATAACCCAAATGTTCATCCATAGGCAAATGGATAAACCAAAAATTACTCATCCATAAAAAGGAACAAAGCACTGATACATGTGACAATGTGGATGGATCTTAAAAACATTGTGTTGAATGACAGAAGCTAGTGACATAAGACCATATACTGTAGGCCTCTATTTAGATAAAATGTGTACAGTAGACAAGTCTATAGACACAAAAAGTAGATTAGCAGCTGCCTAGAGCTAGGGGGTAGCAGAATGAAAGGTAAACTTAAAAGGTACAGGTTTTATCTTTGAGGTGACAAAAATGTTCAAAATTGTGATGACG
The DNA here is from genome assembly GCF_036321535.1 of Camelus dromedarius. Lineage (NCBI taxonomy): Eukaryota > Metazoa > Chordata > Mammalia > Artiodactyla > Camelidae > Camelus > Camelus dromedarius. Next base: position 86,903,802 of record NC_087440.1, read on the forward strand.
ATTGTGCACACCTGAGAATATACTAAAAACTATTGAATTATACAGTTTGAATGGGTGAATTGTATGGTAAGTGATCATGTTTCAACAAAACTGTTATGAAAAAATGAGTTGGAGGGGGTGGCTATCTGAAAAAGATAACCATAGGGTGCCATTTCCAGAAGGTTGGAGAATAGATGCCAGGCAGGCAGAAACAGTCATTGTCCACTTTTACACATTTAATCTTTATGTAGATTAAGGCAAAAGAGCCTCCCCTGGTGCCTGACAGTGATGGGGACTTCAGCAAACACCAGCCTCTGTTCTCTTTCCTCCTCTGTGAATTCCTTAGTGTAGACTCAAATCCCAGTGGACTCACCGAGGGCAACCGGGTTTCCTTCCTGCTTTGAGGTGGGAGACTGTGTAGGCCAGCATTCATGCAAGGGGGAAAGGAGGTGAAGATTGCCCCATGGTCAACAACTTTGGGCGATGCTTGAGTCCTACAGGAGGACTTGCAACATCCCTGTGCACTGGGAGTCTGGCCAACACACTCCACCCTACTCACCAAAGAATGTCCGTTGTGGTCAGTTTTCCATGAAACCCATTTGGGAAAAATTGAGCCTGTTATCTGAGGCCCCAGATCCTTTTGTCTGGGGCTCAGCTGTCACATCTGAGATGTTCTCCCTGATCCAGCCTGAGGTCCGCATTGTGCTGACCTCGTCCAGTCCTCTCAGCCAGCGGGTCTTGGGGCTCCAGGCACTCGGCTTGGGGACCAGGAGGCGGGCAAGGCTGGGAAGGTCTCTTGTGTGTCAAGGAGCAGGTCAGTGAGGCCATGTGGCCTTGGGGGCGTGCTATGCCATGGAAGGACCAAGCCCTGACCATTCCCCAGAGAGAGGCTTTACCTTCTTGGAACCTGAGACAGAGCCTCAGGCAGCACAAGGTGCTGGGCTCTCACACAGAGTCCCTTCCAGTGACGCCTCCCCAGCTGCCCAGCGCGACTTCTCCAGGACCACCCACTCGACATGCCTGAGGACGTGGCTCTTCATCTGTGAAATGGGGTCATAATGCCTATTTCCTGATTTACAGTGACCTTTAATTGAGACACATTTTGGGAAAACACCCAGCCGAGTGGCACAGAGTAAATAAATAGATGCTCATTAAAACTTCACATCATCATCATCATAGAAGCAGCCCAGGTGGTCAGTCCCTTCCAGATCACTCAGGTAAGCGGGCCCCTTTGCAGAGTGCTGTGTGTTCCGTCCCTTTGCTGTTTAATTGGGAAATAGCCTTCCCCTGTGTTTTGACGAGGAAACTGAGGTGTCCGGGTGACTTAGCTGGGGCCAAGGTCCACTCTGAGGTTGTAACAGAAGTTAGTTTTCAGCCCAGATGGCTCAGAGCCTTGTCTCTCTCCCTGCTGAGCCCCTGCCTTCCCCTGAGATGAGCCTGGCATGGTTTCAGCAGGAGACCCAGCAGGGCGTTAATGAGGGGCCTGTTTAAAAGCCAGAGAACATCGCCCCCAGACATTCACCTAATATATTCATGCCATAGGTCATCGGCTGGGGCGCCCTGATTAACGGGATCTGCCTGTCGGGGCTGTTTGGAGGGCGGTGCGTGTCCATGGAGACACTCACTATTTCTGTCAACCCAGGCAGAGAGGGTGGGAGGCTGAGCTCCTGGGCTGCAGGTGGAGCAGAGCGCAGGGGCCTGGGAGCCAGTGCCTGGAGCTGGCTGAGAAATGGCCCATGTTGGGGGGGACTGGCCCTGGCTGCCTGGTAGGGGGTTCAGGGACTCACAGGAGAGAGAAATTTATTGAACGTTTACGATGGGCCGGAGGCAGGACTAAGAGCTGGGGAAGCAGCGGTGGGGAAGGTGGGCGGAAGCCCCTGCCCTCGTTCAGCGTGCAGCTTGTTGGAGGGGGTGGCGCTGCAGGCGGGGGCGGGGGGACCGTGGCTTCCAGTCCACGTGGGGTGGGTGGCCGAGGGGGAGGCGTGGGGCACAGGTGCCACTGGACAGGCCATGGGGTGGTGGCTTGGTGGCGCCTCAGCAGAAAGCAGGGCCTCTGCAGGGAGGAAGTGCTCGTATTAACAAGGGGCCTTGAACTTGGGCGTCGGGTGGATCCTCCAATGAGGTCATGGTCTTGGCTGCAGGGACGCACTGAAGGGCAGAAGCAAGAAAACTCTTTTTGTGCAACTTTCCTGTGCGTCCCACGGAGGCCCTGTTCCAGGGGCGCGGGCCGGGCAGGAATATGTCATTAAAATGGATGTGGTCATTATCTTGAGACTAACACAGTGAATTGTGTGGAATTTTTTGGCGTTAAAAGTGTTAATTTACTAAACGTACACGTTTGATGTGTATCACCAATTTTTGGACCATTGTGGCATTTCTGTATTTCTGACTCTCTCTTGACCTCTGAGAATGGATCTTTGATTCCTGAGCTGGCCACTGTGGTCATTCAACACCGATTAAATTCTTCTTCTTTTTCTGGATTCCTAATCATTCTTCTCTCTTTTTTTTCCTTTTTAATATCAGCTTTGTTGAGGTAGAATCTACATACCATACATTTCACTCATTAAGAGTGCGTAATTCCATGGTTTTTAGCATATTTACAGAGGTGTGCAACCATCACAATTTTAGAACATTTTCATCATCTCAGAAGAAACCCTGTGCTCATTAGCAGTACTCTCCAGATTAAATACTTCTTGATTGTTGACTTCATGCCCAGCACCATCCCAGGTGCCGTGGGTACAGAAGTGAGTAAACAGACAAGATGATCTGCCTTCCTGGAACTTATGCTCTTGGTGGGTAGAGACAAATAAGAAAAATACATTGTATGTCAGATGGAAGTACATGCAATGAAGACAGAGCAGAGATGGGGGACAGAGAGGTGGGGAGGCAGAGCCTGGGAAGGGAAATGGGGAGCACCGAGGAAGGGATGGAGCCTGGGGGTTGCTGCCCTGGACCACAGGGGATGAGAGGGGACGTGAGAGCCCTCGGTGCCTTGAGGGGGGCTGATGTGAATCCAAGGAAGAGGCAGTGCATCATTTGTCCCCAAGACCTCCAGGTAAATGGTGATGGTGAGGCTCTGAGTGGTGGTGGTGGTGACAGAGGGGACTGGGAGTCTGTCTTGCCAGGAGCCCTCTCCTCGCCCCTGCCAGTGGTGCCTGGGAGGCCAGGGACAGGAAGTCTTTGCTGGAGCAGACAAAGCTGCTAGGCTTGTGTTGTGTGGGGAAGTAGAGGAGACCCACATCCATTCCCATGCTGAAGGCTTGCTGTGTCTCCCTCCCCCCAGGGCCACTCTCTGGCCCACAGGGCAGTGGTCCAGTCAGGGAGCTAATGGCTTGAGATTAATTCTTAGCCAAGGAGGAAGGGCAGTTGGTGGATAAATACCCTGGCTCCCTCCGTTCTGGGACGTCATCCACACAGGCTCTCCCAGGGTCCCCAGGAGCCACCCTTTTTGGCTCTCCCTCTGTCCAGCCTCCCTTCCTCCTTCATTCCTGTGCTTCCTAGGATCACCTCCCAAATAAACTACTTGCACCCAAATCCTTGTCCCAGGCTCTGCTTTGTGGAAGCCCAAACTAAGATGAGGGGAGAGTCATTCAATCCACATCCTCGCATCCAACCCACGGGCTTCCATCAGTCTGCAGACCCCAACAGGAGGACAGAAAGTGACCTTAGATGACTGGGGATCTCTCCCCACCCTGAGCCTCATGAAACACCAGGTGTAGACACAGTCTCTGAGTGCCTTTTCATCCCACCTTGATGAGCCCTGTATGCCAGGGCTTTTGGCCCTCCCTGGTCTCCGGATGGTCTGAGTTCTTGTCCAAGTTCCCGGTCAAGAGTTCAAGGTTCTTAAAGAAGCAGAGTCAGCAAAGGTCATGCGTGTTAGAAAGCGATGTTCAAACCTTACTTCCAGCCTTTCGAGAAATAGTGCCCTTGCAAACATCCGGCCCTGAGATCCTGGGTGGAGTGCCTGGACCTCTCCGAATGGTACTCTTCTCTTCTGTAAAATGGGGGCGAGCATCCTCATCACAGCTTGCTGCAGCCTCATGGCAGCAATCAGACAGCAAAGCCCACTGATGGGCAGTGCATAGTCCTGGGTGATGCTTATCCTCTGGGGGAACTCAAAATCCTGAGCGTGAGGGCGAAGATTTGGGCTGGGTGTTGGGGCAGAGGTGACCTAGTAGCATTGCGGCTTCCACATCTTAGGTTTGAGGACCTCAAACAGTTAAATCATGGCTGATTCAATGCATTTTCTTCCCTTGCTTGAAGCCTCCCAAGTTCACTGTTTGGCCCATGATGTTCCCGAGTCCAAGCTCGTACTGCTTGCCACACGACAGACCAAGTCGAGAGATGAGTTGTTGGGGCAAGGAATATCGACTTTATTCAGAGAGACAGCAGACCAAGAAGGTGGTGACTAGTGTCCTAAAGAACCATCTTGCTTGAGTTAGAATTCAGGCTTCTTTTATACAACAGTGGGGAAGATAAAATCAAATATTTCCTGGTCCGGTCAGCCTCCAGAGAGGATGTGTTAATTTCCTCTTTCCGGCAGTCATTCACAGGTGGGCCAGGTCAGGATGCTTCCTGCGAGCTAAACAAAAGTATTTTAGCTAAACGCTCATTACCTGGGAGGCAGGGTTCCCAGAGATGGGCCATTATGTATAGTTTAAGCTTATAGGCAGCCTCTCTTTGATAATGAACTTGTAGCAAAAGCAATAGAACGCAAAGGTTAAAGTAAAAGAAACAGCTCCAATATGGAGTCAGATTTGTTTTTCTCTGTTACAATGAGATAGGAAGGGGGGCTGTCCTTCTCTCCTGCCAGGGAAGGGCTGGGGAGCCCTGTCCACACCTCAGTCCTTTGTGGGAGGATTGAGGTGGGAGCACCCCTTCTTTGAAAGCATCGTCCCTCCTCCCCCAGGGAGACGGAGAACTGACAGGTCCTGGGTGGGGTTCACAGGAGGGGACCGCTGCTCCTTTGTCCAGCTCAGGGACCACAGTCCCTCTCTGGGTGGAACTGTTCACCGTGTCACCATGGAGCAAAACAGGACACGGGTCCTGCAGGGCTCCCCCCAAGCAGGGCCATTCACAAAGCTTCTATCTGAGTGTACGAAGCCCAGAAACCTGTTTCCAACCTCTTCTGTTTCAGAACTGGAGGGAACTGGCTTAACAAGCATCCTGGAGCTGATTTTAAAGTACGGTTTCTACTCTGTAACTTGGTGACTGTGTCTTTCATTGTGAACTGTTTCAAATCCACTTTCAAAAGTGCAGGATATAGACAAATATAAGATATCTTTTTGTGGGGTTGGGAGGAGGATGAATTTTGTTTTTGTTTCATGTCATTCTGTTTTATCATCAGGGTTAAAAGTGTAACTAAATGAGATTTAATTTTTTCCTCTAAAGCAATCTGGCACAATTAGACAGCTCTGCCATCTTTTCCTCCTCAAATTTCCTCACAGAGTATAGCTCTGTTGTCAGGTCTCTATTTTATAAATAAACTCACCAACTTGGGAGAGACTCCTTTGTCAGAAGACTTGGCCCCATTTGGGGGTAGGAAAATGTGATCATCTTAATGAGATTCAAAATAGGTATAGGGGCAGCTGGAGGGTCCCTGCTCAGCCAATAAGCAGCAGTGTGGACTTGGGCAAGTCACAGCATACCTGGACCTCAGTTTCCCCATCTGTGAAATGACATGGCTGAACGAGATGATCAGGAAGGCTCTTTCCAGCCCTATCTTTTTTTTTTTTTTTTTTTTTTTTTTTGCAGGTCTCTATCAAATGAATCAAAACAGTGGTTGGTGTTAGTGCTGACATAAATACCCATTTCCCATAGCTCTGAAATCTCCGGTTCAGATTTTATGCTTACCTGCCCCACGGAGATTGAGTTTGCCTGCTGGGATGAAGCCTTTGTGCACAGATTCTTGAAGGATAATAAGTTCTTTTCTTATCTAGCAGTGCATTAGGGATAAGATGACTATAATTTCTCGTCTGCAAGGACTCGGCTTCAAAAGGAGAATTCCTACTTGTGGAAGCACGGGACAGCCATGACAACAGAAACGTACGTGAAATTAGAGGGGAGAAAGAAAGACTCAGGCATAGCTATTTTGGATATTTTCCATCATTCAGATTGTTTGGGAAATAGGGAAAGCACATTGTCTGCTTCAAAAACCCTCCAGGAAATTATTAAAAACTCTGAATTCCTGTATAATCACCAAATCTCCTAAAGTGTACAAATTATACATGTGGTGAATGGGAGTAAATTTGTTACTGGAAACTGATTTGAAATGAACTAAAAGTTGGACACTCATTGTTGCGGTGCTAAATGAGGTTTTAAAAGAGAAATCTTTTAAATAGACCCATCTATGTTATACTCAATGAAGGAAAAAAACTATCAATAGATTGTTGGGACATTTCTTTTACTTTTCATTTGTGTTGAAAAAACAATATGACAGCAATATTAAAGAAAACTGTGAAAAATTCCTCAAGTCTGAATATCTAAATCTTCCAATAATGAATTTTGTTTTTCTATGCTTTATTCTAATACTTGTCTATGAGCGTACATATTTTTACAATACTCTAAACACAGTGTATGTACTATTTATGTGTTCATCTTTTCTTCTTAACAATACATCAGAAACAGTCTATCACCAAAATAGTTCAAAGCTTGTAATATTCCACTAGTGGAAATATACCAGCTGAGGTATATTTCATTCCCTGAGAGTCAAATATTTGGGTTTCCCCCCTCCATTGTCACTGATGCTGATCAAGTTTCAGATAACAGATATTCCCTTCCTCCACCTCATCTCTTGAATTAGTCCCAAGAGTGGGGATTAGGATTCAAAGGCATTTTTATAACATTTTATAAAAGCATAGTTGTTTTACAATGTTGTGTTAATTTAGGCGTACAGCATAGTGATTCAGTTATACAAATATATATTCTTTTTCATTTTTTATTATTGATTATTACAAGCTATTGAATGTAGTTCCTGTGCTCTACAGTAGGTCCTTGTTGTTTATCTATTTTACATATAGTAGTGTGTATCTGCTAATCTCAAACTCCTAATTTATCCCTCCTTCCCTTTCCCTTTTTGGTAACCATAAGTTTGTTTTCTATGTCTGTGAGTTCATTTCTGTCTTGTAAATAAGTTTGTTTGTGTCATTTTTTTTTTAGATTCCACATATAAGTCATATATGATATTTGTCTTTCTCTTTTTGACTTACTGCACTTAGTATGATCATCTCTAGGTCCATCCATGCTGCTGCAAATGGCATTATTTCATTCTTTTTAATGACTGAGTAATATTCCATTGTGTGTGTGTGTGTGTGTGTGTGTGTGTGTGTGTGTGTGTGTATACCACCACATCTTCTTTATCCAGTCATGGACATGTAGGCTGCTTCCATGTCTTGGCTGTTGTAAATAGTGCTGCTGTGAACACTGGGTTATCACTTGACAGTTACTGCTATTTGCTACAGTGGTCCATTACAATACTGTAGGACTGAACCAGCTTTTCAGCTCAACCTCACTTGCATTGCACAGGACTGTTTAAAATATTTTCCCCTAATTAATTGCCGTAACATGGTATCTTGAGGGTGCTTTAAAGTGATCTGATCGTTAGCCGGGATGACCTTTTCCCTTGGGTTTACTGTTTGTACACCTTCTTCGGTGATTTTATACAGTCTTGGTTCTTCCTCCAGCAGCGGTGGGGGCAACCGCAGTGGTGGGTGGCGGCGGCAGCCGTGGCAGCAGCAGCGGCAGTGGTGGTGACAGCAGCAGTGGTCATCTCAGGGGCCACAGCAGCAGTGACAGCACAGGCAGTCATGGTAGCGGTGACAGCAGCAGCGGCGGCCATGGCGGCAGCCCGGGGATTGTTCACGGTCCTGGCTGCGGTCGTGGTCCTGGTGGCGCTGGCGGCGGGAGTGGTGGGAGCCACGGCAGGAGCAGCAGGAGTGGGAGCAGCAGTGACAGTCGAGGTGGCAGTACTGGTCGTGGTCCTCCTGCAGCGATGGCGGCAGCAGCAGCGGCAGTAACAGTAGCCGTGGCGGCGGGTCCTGTCGGTGGCAGTTGCAGGGGGACCGCCGGCGGCGGCGGCAGCATCTGTGGGGTGGGGGGCGGGCAGGAGCAGCGGCAGCAACAGTAACCACAGTACTAGTGGGGGGGGAGGGTAGGATAGCGGTGCTGGCAAGGGCTGGCTCGGTGGCTGCAGTGGTAACAGCCCGACGCACCGAGTGTTACTGGGCATTCAGACCCTACAACAACTCTGCGGGGTCTCCCCACGACCCCCCTTTGATGAACAAAGAAACGAGATAATCGCTCGCCCACACGGCCGGCGGAGTGTGACTCTCACCTGGTGCCGTCCTCCCGGGGCCCCTCATGTTCCCTCGACCCCACGAGAATCCACCCACGCTCATCGTTTGAGTGCCTGACGTGGGCCGGGCCGTGGAGGTGGGGGCTGGGGACCCGGGAATGAGTGAGCGAGGGCCTCTGCCCTCCCCCTGCTTCAGGGGACTGACTCACCCACGGAGAAGCGCACAGGGCGTTCAGACCATGCAAGGAGGGGTGTGGGGCATGGCCTCCTGGGTTTGTCCCATAAGAAATAAATTGGGAGGAGAAGTTAAGGTCTGATGGCCAGGCAGTGGAAGGTAAGATCCTTGCCAGGCCTGGGAGACCAGGTGGCCTGACCCTCTGGTGGAGGTGGGTGAGGGTGGGGACTGATTCAGAAAGTAGGGGCTGCTGCTGGAGCCGTGGAGGGGGTTTGTGTCACTCCAGTGGTCCACAGTTAAGCATAGGCTTCTTCCCCTGGTTTGGATTTGGGTTTTATCCATCTTGCGTTCCTCCTAGACCCTAGCCCTGAGCTGGGGAGCCATAGCCACTTGGTGGGTGGAGGAAGAAATCCACGGTTCAGCCACCATAATCTCCACAGGGCAGCTCTGGTCCTGCCAGCCCCCTGCTCAGAGTCCTCCTTCAACGTCTCCCTGCTCTTCAGCTGGAGTCCCAGCATCTTCCTCTAGCCTGCAGGTCCCACGTCATCCTGAGAGGAGCTGGCTGGGAGAGGGGAGGCTGTGTCCTAAACAGATGAACCCAGGCTCCTGAGCCAGCCTGCCCGGATTGAAACCCCTGCTCTGCCACTTACTAGCCACACCCGCTTCCTCATCTCCAGGGAGATAAAAGGAGAATCCACTTTTAGGATTCAACAAGGAGATGCATACAGGACATTGTTCCTGCTATGGGGGTTCCCTACTATGAGTATTTCCTCCACAATTGTTATCTCACCAAGGGGCCCCACATGAATAAGCCCTCATTAGAAAGTGACCTAAAATGCCCCTCACATAGTCTGGACAGATTCTGACTGATGGTGGCCCCCACGGCAGGCAGCAGGTGCAAAGGCAATGACCGTCACTCTGATGCTCAGAGAAAAACAGTCCAGCTCTTTTCATTTTTGAAAAGAAAGAAATAAAAGATAGAAAGGTAGGAAGGAAGGAAGGAAGAAAAGAAAGCAATCTCATTTAAGAAAAGAGGAAAACTGGCCTTGTCTCAGTTTATCTGAAACCTTTTCATATTTTCAGCTTTAATAAGATGTGACGGAGGCTGACATTTTTGTAAGCACCGAGAACTCACGTCACTTTGAAAACTTGCAAGTTGATTTGAAGAAGCACCAAGAGGTAGCCAAGACGCGCTTTGCTCACAGATGGTGGGGGATTAGGTGCCAGTTTGCCAAAAAGCTTGGAACCGGCAGACGGTGGAGGGCAGCTGGCTGAGGCCACCCGTGGGCAGGCAGGACGGGCTGCCCGGCAGGAGGGCCTCGAGGCCTTGGCCACCCTCCCCCTCCCCAGCCCAGGGCAGGGGCTGCCGCGTCCTCACTTGGCCTCCCCCTGGGGCCAGGGGACTTGCTGGCCCCTGATGCACACGGGGCTTGGAGCTCAGGCTGATTCCCCATTCTTGCCACCACCTAGCGACGTGGCTTTGGGTAGATTATTAACTTCTTTGGGCCTAAGTTTTATCATTGGAAGAAAAAAGAGGAAAGAATCCTGACACTGGGCAGTAAGAACAGTGGCCTTGCAGGGCTACTGCAGGGAATAAGACCTCTGGGAGAGTCCTGTGTCACTGTAATGTCTAGTCGCTAAATTCCCCCAAATTTGGGGGGTGCAAGGAGGGTGCGAGGCACATGGGGAACAGGAGGAATTCATAACTGATTAATGGAATTTATTCAACCAGCCTCTGTTCAGCTGTTCTGGGTGTGAGCTGACCCAAGTGCTGGAGCGGGGAAGAGGAACACTTTCCAGGAGTTTCCACACCGGCTCCTCAGTACCGCAGCGGGGGGTTGATGGGGTTGCTTGGAGGAGGAGAAGGAAGAGTCACTGCGCGCAGGCCTGGGGGGGAGGGGGGAGGCATTCAGGCAGAAGGCACAGCCAGAACAAACCACCGCCCGAAAGGGCAGGGCTTGTGGGGAAACGGCTCCTGAGCCAGCCCCGTGGGAGCTCGAGGGAGGCCCCGAGGCTAGGAGGGAGGCCCGTTAGAGGCTGCCCAGCGACTTCTGTGAACACACAAGGAGTTAGAATCTCATAGACCTTTTGCTGCATTCTGGTCATGTTGTCATGTCAGACAGTTGAGCTGCCCTTGCATGAAGTGCTTGGGGCTTTGCACATCCTTCCCCAAGTCCAGGGGCTGAGCTTGTCTTCCAGAGCCGGACTCGAGGCCCAGAGGTGGCTCAGAGATGGCGTGTCCTCCTCTCTCAAGGAGCCTGAGTTGATGAGGACAGAGGCTGGTCCCTCTCATGAGCAAGTCCTGGCTCCCCAAAGTGGGCATGCACAGTGCCAGCCCTGTCCACTCCAGGAGCAGAGGGAGAGGCAGGGAGAGGCAGGGAGAGGCTGGACAGCTTAGTCTTGTCCCCTGATGCTCCAGGATTCTGCTCAGCAAATAATGCCTAGTCTCTGAACGAGCTTTCCTTATCCTGTTCCCGCAAGAAGCCTTCAGGTTCATGGTGATGCGGAAACAGTGGCTCTTAGGTACTTGTCGATGTGATTGGAAGCATCAGAAGGGCACTCCTCCTGGCTGTCAGCTCCAGGAACTCAGGTCTGGGATTCGCTCCATCTCCTGCCAGGGGACAGATGTCATTCTGCTTACAGCCAGGAGGTCTGAGCAAGAAGGGAGTTTGTGGTTCCAACCTGGGGATCCCAGGGCACCCCACCTCTGAGCAGCCACATCCTTCTTGGCGTAAAGTTATGTAAGGCCACTGATCATTCAGACCCAGGTTCAAGTCCCTGCTCCATCATCTCTAAGCTGTGTGTCCTTGGGCAAGTCACCTGACCTCTCTGTGCCTCCTGAGACACTAACGCTCCCTCGTGCTGCTGCCAAAGGGGTGGGTGGACTGAGATTAGACAAGAGAAGGGCGATGTCCAGAGGGCAGTGAACATAGGACTGACTTAGAAAATCTTCGTTGAACCTGAATCCTAAGACCCCCTCCCCCAGGAGGGAGGGTAGTTGTAACAGTGGGGAAAGTGTGTTATTGACCCATCAGAAGTGGCCGCTGTCACCCCGGTGTGCCACTCCAGGCGGAAAGTGCAGGTCTGGCTCTTCTCTCCTCTTTGTAAAAGTTTCCCCTGAACCCTCCATAGATACAGGACAAGGAGAGAAAGACACAGACTTTTTGGATTCAAGGGAACAGTTAGAAGCGTATCAACCAGCCTCCTGCTTCCTGGTAATAATCACACTGATGAAACAATTGCCAGGGGCCAGGCCCCGTGCGAAGTGCTCCCCCCGCACCACCCCATTGCATGGTCACACCAGCCCTCGGGAGGATACACCACATTCACCCCCAACTGGCATAGGATGGAACTTTCTTGAAAACGGGGCTTGCCTGGCCTGACGCGCTTAGTAAGTAGCAGAGTTGGGACCCAAACCCAGGCTGCGTGCCCCAGAGCACAAGCCCATGAGGTGAGAGTGTCTTTCAAATGCAGAAATTCTCCCTGCAGCCCAACTTGGCCCAATTCTCCAGCTTCGGGGAGAGAGACTTTGCGTCTCCTCCTACAGCCTAATCCGAAAACGAACCATCTTTCACTTCACATTTCACAGCCGCGATTCTTTCTTGCACATAAAATCTACCAGTTCTGCTGGCCCCCTTCCCTCCTCTGGGCGCATATTACAGGCTGTTGGCATGTGTGTCTACATAAACACCCGTCAGCCTGGGTCCTCGCAGACCGATTCCAAACAGTTGGCTCCAAAGGGTGGCAGGGGGCGCTGGCAAACCCTTCACCTTGACCCCAGCACCCTCCGAACCGTCCCCGTGATGCATCTAAGAAAACCAGAGCGGTTGGTTTCTCGTTCTCCACTTCCACACAAGTTTGTAAAAAAAAAAACCTCTGCTGGACTGGTTATTTCAATAACCTAGATTCCTGTCTCGCTCATGGAGCCGCGAGAGCTCCTAGGCCAGGGCGGAGGGACTGGCACTGACTGGCTCTTCTGTACCAGGCCCTGGGCCACCTGTGTTATATACCTTGACCCAGTCTTTGTAACAGGCCTAGGGAGGTACTAATGGCCCCGTTTCGAGGCGGCTAAGAGGACAGGTGCGGTTTCTCTGGTCACACGGCCACGTTGAGCGGAGCTGGGATTTCTGTGCTCTTGCCATTATGCCTGGGAGACCATGCCTGATTCAACCCCGTCTCCCTGGGAGCCCGCAAAGGGCCTGGCCCAGCTTCCCAGCAAATGTTTGTTGAGTGACTGACTGACTGAACAGGAGAAGGAATGAGCAAGAGTCAAATTTCCGAGAGAACTGTGGAGAAGGAGCTGTCTGGAACGATTTAGGTGTCTCGCTTAGAGGCAAGAACTAGACTGGAGAGCGCTGATGGTGGTGTTACCGGCGTCAGACACGGATTACGCTTTTCAGAGCCCCGGAGTACAATCATACGACAACACAGCTTAAAATCCTGCCAAAGCGTTTCCCACAAATCACCTTTTGTTTCTCTGACTCGGCCTAAATGGAGTTGGTTGCATCTGGTAATTCAGGCCAACTACTTCTTTTAGTCTGTTAATGGTGGGGAAGGCTTTTCATGCTCTCTGATGATCTGAATCATTTTTCAACAACCAGACAGACAACAAATGCCACATCCACGCAGACAGGAGAGCGGCCAAACGCTTCTTATCATGGTTTAATTTACAAACCTCGTAAGCCTGATTTTTTAAGTCAATATTCCATAGTCTGGCATGAATTACCCTGAATTCTCATTGGCTTTCTTCCTTTGGTAATGGTCCCCAAGAGGGGGTGCTGGAAGTTTCTTGGTAGAAGAGAGCTTAGAGTCATCACCGAGCCTCCCTGTTCTAAACGCGAGGACATCCAGTTTCCCAGAGAAAAGTGACATGGCTAGAAAGTGGCCAGTCTCCCTCCAGAGCCCGGGCCTCCCATCTCCCAGCCCGAGTCCCTGCTTAAATATAAACCAAGTGGGTCAGTTTCACTATGCAGCTGTGCGCACTGCGGTTCTAGGTCCCTGAGGTGCCCCTCTTGATAACAGAGTTGGTTTTCAAGTATTTAAATGCATGGACTGATGGCCACAGTGGGCCGTTAACAATGATCTCGCACCACGTTTGGTCCTGGGTCTCCTAGGAATTCACCTCAAGAAAATAATCAGAAACATGGATAAGGATGTGTGCACCGAGATGTTCATGACTGCATTATCTATAACGAAAAAGGAAGGAAACTCATGAAGGTCAAGCCATAGGATTGGCTCTCAGGCTGCCATTAAAATGAAACGTTGAAGACGGCTTCCTGACTTTGGAACACATTCCGGATAAAATGGTAATTGAAGAAGGGAGGCCCCAAACACGTAGGTATAGAGCAACCTCAAACATGGAAAAGTAGGCAATACCCCCTGGAAAAAGACTGGAAAGAAATGTGCAAAATGTTAGTAGGGCCATTCATTCAATGAGGATACCTTGCATTTACTGATCACCTACTGTATAACAGGGCTGAGCTATTCGCCAGAGACGTGGCACCCAAAATAGAGTGAGTTTCTGCCTATATGGACCTTGCTCTCTGGGGTGAGGGGTGAAAGAAGAGGCAATAGTAAAAATAATTATGAAAATAAACATTGTGAGCACTGCTATTAAGAAGGTTACTTCTGAAGGGTGGGATGATGGCCGGTCATTATGTTCTGCTTGTTCTGTGTTCTGCCTTTTCTTTAGATCTTATGTTTTCTACCATAGGCCTGTACTGACTTTATTTTTTTAAATTTTTTTGGAGGGGGTAATTAGTTTCTTTCTTTCTTTCTTTCTTTCTTTCTTCCTTTCTTTCTTTCTTTCTTTCTTTCTTTCTTTCTTTCTTTCTTTCTTTCTTTCTTTCTTTCTTTCTTTCTTTCTTTCTTTCTTTCTTTCTTTCTTTCTTTCTTTCTTTCTTTCTTTCTTTCTTTCTTTCTTTCTTTCTTAATGAAGGTACTGGGGATTGAACCCAGGACTTTGTGCATGCTAAGCAGACACTCTACCACTGAGCTATCCCCTTCCCAGTATTGACTTTGTTATTAGAAAAACAGAGGACTTTGAAAAACACACACAAACACGAAACCCCTAGGACATACATAGCTCCCTGTAGCCCCGTGCTGACAACGGAGCCCCGTAGACAGAACCGCAGGTCAGCCCCTCCAGAGATGCCAGGAACTCCTGTGCTTGGGACAGAAGCTCCTGCCTTTGGAGCCTTTGTGACGGTATCAGGTTCCTGTCGTTGCTGTAACAAATTACTGCACACTTGGTGAAGGAAACAACACAACTGCATCCTCTTACAGCTCTGGAGGCCAGGAGTCTGAAATTAAGTTCATGGAGTTAAAGTCACGGTGTTGAAGGACTGGTTCCTTCTGAGGCTCTAGGGCAGAGTATTTCCTTGCCTTTTCCAGTTTCTCATGGCTGCCTGCAGTCCTTGGCTCATGGCCCCTTCCTCCGTGCTATCATCGTCACGGGGTCTCTGTTTCCTACAGACAGGTGTCCCTCTGCATCCATCTTATAAAGACTCTTGTGATAACATATAGGACCCACCTGATAATGCGGGCTCTTCCTATATCAAGATCCCTCATGACATCTGCGAAGTGCCTTTGTCACATCAGGCAATAGTCACAAGTTCCAGGGATCCAGACCTGCTCGCTTTAGGAGCCGTTATTCAGCTGGCCACCATGGTTTTTCAAACGTTTGCAGCTTTATTGAATGTTAAACCCTGTTAGCCAATCTTAGAAGAGCCCTGGCCGAGTATGTGTGTCTGTATGTGTTTTCCTGAGAAAAAAAGAAAGCATAAGATGTCTGAAAATTTGTTTGTGCCACAAGCACCTCTCAGATCCTTGGTAGCTGTCCTGGTACCCCACCGCATCTGTTACTGTAAAGAATCTACTTGATGGTTTGCATCAAAAAATAGGGGAATGGCTGAGTACACTAATAAAAAGAGAGAGAAAGCGAGAGAGGAGAGAGAGAGGGGGATTGTAAGCTAATGCTTGCATTTCAAACATTCAGTCCGGTTAAAACATTGACATCAAGCGTTGCGTATGTTCCTGGGAGAGGGCTCTCCGAGTCGTGTATCTCATGGGTGTCATTGGGTGTTATTGTTGCCTTGCTAAATATTCATGGATGAATATGTGGAATAAATTCTCTTGCAAACTGACAGAGGGCAAGTAAGACCTGTCCTTGAGTCTCTCATCTGCATCGTCATTTCTGAAAAACTGTCTCTTTGGGCATGAGAGTGTGTTTGTGTGTGTGTGCGTGCATGTGTGCAAGCACATGAGTGTGAGTGCTGTGTACTTGGTTAATTTAAGCAAAGGAATCCCATTTTCAGAGTAACAGAGATGCCTGTCCCCAGGCTGGGAAACTCCCAGAGGGTGGCAGGTAAAGAAGACATGTTTTGCTCACAGGATGACTTCGGCAAAGCTGCTGTCTTGCTTCGAAACCAGCATCTCTGGACCCACTGGGGACTGTGGTTTGTTTGTTCAGAGGTGAGCTGGGTTCCAAGGATGCGTGTTGCAGAAAGCCACACATGACGGAGGCATGTGCTCATGGGTGCATGGCACGCACACACACACACGCACGCTCACAGAGAAGAGATGCTTTTGGTTCAGGACAAAGTTCTTGAGGGTGGCCATGGGCCAGTGCTTCTATGTAGCGAAGGAGAAGGTGGACGGGGAGACTGTGAGGACACTGGGTCAGAGATCCGGGGACACAGGGAGGAGCAGTGGTTCCTGGAGACTCTGCTGAGATACCACCTTCCCTAGGACGCCTGCTCTGAGCATTTGTCTTGTCCTCCACCTGACCAGTTGCCCGGGGCTATGAACTGAGTTGTATCTCCCCCAAATTAGGATACTGAGGCCCGATGGGATGGTATTTGGGGGGTGGGGGTGGGGCTTTGGGAGATAAATAGGTTTTGGTCATGAGGGTGGGGCCCTTGAGATAGGATTAGTGTCCTGCTAAGAAGAGATGCTGGAGAGCACTCTCTCTATCACGTGAGGATGCAGTGAACAAGCAGACATCCACAGACCAGGACAAGAGTTCTCACCAGAAACTGGCCTCCCTGGCACCCTGATCTTGGACTCCAGCCCCCAGAACTGTGAGAAATAAACTTCTGTCACTTAAGCCCCTGGTCTATGGTGTTTTGTGATGGCCGCCTGAGAAAACGAAAACATCTTGCCTTAGGGTTTTCATGGTACAAGACCCAGGCATCCACTGGAGCAAACTCCAACTATTGGTTTACCTGGCTGTGCCCCTGGGAGTCTGAGGGTTCCTTGAGGTCAGAGACTCCCTTACTGCCGTATCCCTTGCACCCAAGCCTGTTCCGTGTACTCAGCCGGTGCCCGTGGCAAACACTGGCCGTCGCACCTCAGTATATATTAACCCTGTTTTTCACGGTCATGGAATTTTTTCCGTGCCCCTGGCCACTCAGAATAACTGCCTTTCCCGGCCTTCTCTGCAGCTAGGGGTGGCCATGTGACTGTGTTCTGGCCAACAAGGATGTGAAGAGATTGAGGGTTTAACTTCCACGTCATGCCTTTAAGCCACACCTTTCCCTCTCCCTCTGCGGCTCTGGCTGGCTGGCCTTTGGACGTGACGGACCCTGCAGTCAAGGGCAACGCACTAAGAGGGCTTAGCAACAAGGAGAGAGCAGGCCTAGCCCAGGACCCCGTGGGGCTGCCATCCAGCCCTGCACTGTTTATGTCCCAGCGGTTTACCTGGGACGGAATTACACTGCCTGGCAGGGACTCTGTCCCAGTAGCCCAGTGAAATACTCATACAACACCCAGAGCGCTTGGTCCCCGAGAGGCACCAGGCTGTGAACTTCCCGGACGCCCCCGGCCAGGGCCCCTCGATGTCTCCTCGCTGCAGACAGACTGAGAGTCCATCCCTGCCAAAGATGCGCATGTCCTAGCCCCCCGAACCCATGAATGTGTTTCCTTATGTGGCAAAAGGGACTTTGCAGATGCAACTAAGTTAAGGATCCTGAGATGGGAAGACTGTCCTGGATTATCTGGTTGGGCCTAATGTCATCACGAGGGTCCTTACAGGAAAGGAGACATGACAATGGAAGCAGAGTTTAGAGCCATGGGAGGAAGGGGCCACGAGCCAGGAATGTGGGCGACTGCTAAACTAGAAAAGGCAGGGAAGTGGATTCTCCCCTGGAGACTCCAGAAAGAACCAGCCCCGCCAACCCGTTTTAGACTTCTGACCTCCAGAACAGTACAAGAATACGTTCGTGTTGTTTTAAGCCACTGGGCTTATGGTAAGTTGTTATAGCAACAACAGGGAACTAGTACACACGCCTTTGTCCCCATGGGTCTTTGCCTGTCTGAACATGGGCCTTGAGTTCAAGTTGCCAGATGGATCTGGGCTTGACCGTGTGTTCGCCCTTCACAGGCTGTGGAAAAGATGCTCTGAGCTCTGTGCACACGGGGGAGGCCAGCAGAAGGCCTCTGCAAACCTGAGTTCCCAGGCTCCCGGACTGCAGTAGCTGGCTGGGAACTCTGATTCCTCTCTGAGCCTGTGAGCTCTGACAGCAAGGACTGTGAGAACTCCGCCTTCTTCAGTGTCCCCTTCCCTCCCATCAAACAGTCCTTCCGTTCTTCATCTGATCACATTTCCACCCTCACTGTGCTCAGAAGCACTTGTTGACTCTCCTTCAAGTCCAGACTCCTCAGCATGGCATGTGAAGCTCTGCACATGCAGGCCTAAGACGCTGGCGTCCTGGTCCTGGCTTGCTCTAAGAACCCCTCACCCAGAGACTCTGAATTTCATGCAGCTACATCAGGAAGAACCTTCTGTTCCTCCAGCGAGCCCAGCTCTTATCCTAGTGCTTCCTGCCTGGACCATGTCCCCACCACTCCCACCCATCACACTCCTGCAGGTAGAAGATCACAGCCTGTGTTCTGGATGGGATCCCAGCATCCCCAAGGGTCGGCTTGGTGCTGTTGGTCTGGTCCCTTAATTTCTCTAAGACTCAGTTTCCTCATCAGCAAAATGGTAACAGTAATGATACTTGCCTCAAAGGCCAGTTGTGAGTATCAAATGGGATAATACAAAGCACCCGGACACAGGCTTCAGCTGTTATTGTTGTTGCTCAAAGTGTTGCCTCTTCCACGAAGTATGACTGGATTTCCCTCAGGTTAATTAGTTGATTCCTTCTGAGGATGCACAGATCTCTCTCGGCTTTTTTTTTGTTTTTCTTTTAATTGAAGTACAGTCTATTACAATGTGTCAGTTTCTGGTGTACAGCACAATGTCCCAGTCATTCTTATACATACATATGTTCATTTTCGTATTTTTTTCATTAAATCTCTTGGTCTTCTTTCACAGCATCATCAGTCCCCCTCTCAGAGGGGCCAACTCATTCCAGTCTGCCTGGGACTTTGCTGCTTTTAGCCCTGAAAGTCTCAAGCCCCAGGAATGCCCTCAGCCCCAGGCGACTTGGACAGCTGGTCACCCTACTCCCTCTAGACTTCCAGCTCTTGAAGTCAAGGATTGGTCTTCCTCAGCACCTCATCCCCAGAATAACCCATGGCCAATGTCCAGGATGCAGCTGGAAGTAAACCACACTCCAGTTGAAGGAAGGAAGCAAGGGAAGATGGAGGGAAAGAGAGAGGAAGGAAGGAAGGAAAGAAAATGAAACAGGGCTGCTTTGAGATACCGCTTATGTTTTCTCTTCTTAGAAGTTCAGGCTCTCCTCCCACCTCCCGGGCCCCATGGACTTTCAGAGGAGCGTGAGACTTCCACTCCCGGGAGAGTGGGGCTGATGCTGCAGAGAACAAAGAAGTTTTGCTTTACTTTGTGCTTCGACTGGCTTTTAAAAATAAAAACCCGTTGTGAGGCAATATTCTTGAAAGCCAGGCTTTCTAAAGAGAAAAGCCATTTTCTCAGAATGCCCCCAGAGCTGGGTTTTTACATCTCGAGAACCAGCACTCGGAGGACAGATTGTTGGGTAAAGCGGAAGGTAGGGAGACGGGGCCTGCTGCATGGGACTGGAGGGCTTCAGCGTTGGGATGTGGGTCCTGGAGGAGGGAGAAGAGAAGGGAGAGGCCAGTGCCAGCGTCCTCCCCACTCAACTCACATGGTCAAGTTCATGGACAGGATCCTCATTCCATGTGTCTCCAGGCTGCTCTGCATGGCGACCCTCACTGGAGCATGAAGTGGATGCAGAAGACGGGGGCAGAGATGGCTGAGAGAGATGCTCCGGTGGGGGAACCCAAGGCAGGCCCCAGGCCCACCCCCTAGGGCAAGATGCAGAGCAAGCAACTGAAAATCAGTGGCCCTGCACCAGCGGTGACCCAGGTTCGGGGGAGGAGGCCACGGGGACCTTGGGACCAGAACCAGCAGTTGCAGCACCGTACTCTGAAGACCGGCAGACACCAAAGGGGACGCCCAGAGACCCGACGGCCACACTACTCCCTGGGGACACTGAAGGGACCAGGGCTGTCACCCGTGGCCTACGGGATGAGTAACGCCCTAATGGGAGGTCAGCAGGACCCTCCCACAGTGCCACGCAGACCCCTTGGCCCCAGACTTCATCTCAGGAAGGAAGAAGGAAGGATCCTTAAAAACGGGCAAGAAGCCGTGAGAGAGACTAAGATCTGAATTTCACCCTCCCAGCCTTGCTTTCCTGATCTGGTAGGGGGATTATAAACCTTGTTCTGCCCAACTCAGTCTGGCTGGGATGGGGACTCTGACGTCTGTAGATCGTGGGCGAAGACCCTAGCCAAAAGCGAGGCAGGAGAGCCGTGCTGGGGATCTGGGTTTTCTGTGGGTTCCATTTGCCTGCGAACCCCGTTTGGCCAAGGTTTGGGACTCTGGCCTGAGTGTTGCCAGGCTGGTCTCAGTGAGGTTGGACGCTGTGTCCACACTCACAGGTCGCCGTGCAGACTTCCCATCAACCCGTGCTACCACATCCCCGCACCTGAGCACATCTTACAGCTTCCGCGGCCTTGGCTGCCCGGCGCCCCGCTCCCTGTCAGATGCACGTCCGGCACTGTGCCGGGGCCACCCACGGCTGCTGTCGCAAATGCCCACAAACTTCCTGGCTTTAAACCACACAGGTGTGTTCTCTTCTGTCCAGGGTGAAATCAGGGTGTCAGCAGGGCAGTTTACTTTCGGAGGCTCCAGGGAGAATCGTTTCCTTTCTTTTCCAGCTTCGAGAGAGCTCCTGAATTCCTCGGCTTGTGGCCCCTTCTTTTGTCTTCAAATCCAGACGTGTAACATTTTCAGGTCTCTCTGCTCTGTCATCACATCCCCTTTTCCTCTGTGTCCTCTGACCCTCCTGCCTCCTTCTATGAGGACATGTGTAGGACATTTAGGGCCCACCCGAATCACCCGGGATCATCATTCCATCTCAAGGCCCTTAACTCAGTCACTTCGGCAAAGTCCCCCTCACCATGTAATGTGACAGACCCACAGGTTCTGGGGGTCAGGATATGGAAATCTTGGAGCCTTTATTCAGGCCCCCAACACACACATTCTCTGCCCTCCAGGTGAAGGGGAGGGGTAGCACCCCCATGTTCCAAGTCCTGGGGACCCAGCTCACCTGGGTCCCAGCATGCCTCTCAGTGACACCCACTCCACCGGGATGCTCCCCAGAAGAGGAATTTGGACTTAAACTGTTGACCTAGTTAGCAGGATGAAGGAATTGGGCTCCTGAGGGGCGGTGGCAAGACATTGTTAAATTATTTAGCAGTGTGTGCATTAGAAGGCCATTATATAAAGTAGCAAATAATAAACACCAACCTCCACAATAAGGTAATAAAGTAAATAATACATTAACGAGGTGCAGCTCTCCGGAGTCGGAGTCGCTGATGGTAATGGAGGCCCGCTGGGCGTGAGGCCATAAAGCTGCGGGCGGTACGTGCAGACTCCGCGCGGCAGGGCTGGTTGGTGCCCGGGGTCTGGGGGGCGGGTCATCACCAATGCCAAAAGGGCTGGGGCACACCTGTTTGGAGCCCTTTACTGGCTTTCCATGAAGCTGCCTGGCCTTCTCACATGGACGCTTCTCCATCTATTGCTATTTCCCCTGGGGAGGCTGCCGAACTTAGAGGCACCACGTGGCTCTGTGCACAGGAGGCCCTGGGTCCCAGAGAGCCGGGTTTGAAAGCTGGCTCTGATACTTACTAAGCCCTGGTCATGGCAGTTGCGAAAGGACTCACCTGAGTCCTGTGGCAAGGTCAGAGGGGAGCGTGTTTCAGGCTCCAGGCTTGGATGACCGTAGACATATGGTGACTGTTAGCGCTTTGTTTTCAGCTATTGCTGTTGTGATGGGCTGAGGGGTGACCGCCAGAGATATCCAGGCCCAAATCCCCGGAATCTGTGACACGGTAGCTTACATGGCTAAGGGGACGTTGTAGAGGTGACTAAGTTAAGGACCATGAGATGGGGAGGGTCTCCTGGGTCATCCAGGTGGGTCCTACCTGTAATCACAAGTGTCATTATGGAGGGAGGCAGAGGTGGATTTGATGCAGAAGGAGGCAGTGTGACGACTAAGCGAGATGCTACACTGCAGGCTTGGAAGAAGGAAGAAGGGGCCAGGAGCCAAGGAGTGCAAGGAAGGCAGCTCCGGAAGCTGGGAAAGGCCAGGCAATGGCTTCTCCCCTGGAGCCTCCAGAGCAAGCCCTGCCTTGTGGACACTTTGGTTTCTGCCCATGGAAACTGACTCTGGACTTCCGACCTGCAGCATGGTAGGTGACCAGTATGTTGTTTTAAACCACCGACTTCTGTGGTCATTTGTTACAGCGGCCATAGGAGACCGATACAATGATCATTCATGGCCCAGCTCCGGTGGGTGGAAGAAGAGAATGCGCCGAGAATGGTTCCAGATCGCAGACCTAGAAAACCAGCTTGTGGTTACGGCGGGGAACGGCAAATGAGGGTGGAGGGATAAATTGCGGAGTAGGGATTTGCAGATACAAACTACTATATGAAACAGATAAACAACAAGGGCCTATGTATCGCCCAGGGAACTATATTCAATACCCTGTGATAGCCTATAATGGAAAAGAATGTGGAAAGGAACATACGTATGTATAAATGAATCACCATGCTATACACCAGAAATTAACACGTTGTAAATTGACGATACTTCAATAAAAAAATTAATTTTAATAATAAAGTAGTTATAAGAAATGTAATTTACTTTTTAAGTCATGGCCCTTTCTAAACGAACTTTCTATACCAGAATCTGTGAACTACATATTAAAATCTAGAGTGATTTAGTGAGTGATCTTAAAAAAAAAAGGATATTTCTGGGCTGTTCCCTAGCTACTTCTGGCTTTTGCACATTCAACTTTTATTGAACATACTAAGTACATTCCAGGTACTTTTTCTCAGTGCCAGACCTACAAAAATAAGGCAAGGATGTGCAGAGTCTGTTGTAAATAGAAAGCTTCCCTGCAAATTCCAGAAAGTTGACTGTCTGTGGGCTCTGACATCACACTGACCTGTATTACAACTCTCCCTCTAACTAGCTGTGTGTCTCTGGACAATGTGCTTAGCCTCTTGGGGCTTCCCAGTCTGGGTCTTTAAAGTGGGAATACTATTAGTATGTTCCTCATGGGGTCGCTGTGGGGATTAAATGAGTAAATACACAAAAAGATTTTAGATTGGCATCTGGAACACTCATTACTTACTAAGTGTTAGCTATTTCTATGAGAGAGTAAAACATAAGCCACATTTCCATTAGGTCAGGAATGTTCCCTCTGCATTGCAGGCAAAGGGAACAGCATGTGCAAAGGTCCTGGGGGCAGGAGGAAGTTGTGCATTCAAGATATAAGACAAAGGCCAGAAGAGGGGAGAGAGTGGTGTCAGGTGAGGATGTGGGGCAAATCAAGGTCACATGAAGCAAGTTCTTGGAGGCTACAGTGAGGACTTATCTGTATCCTAAGAACTGTGGGAATGACTTTAAGGCAAGGGAGTGATATGACATGATTTGCATCTTTTAAAGATTATTCAGTCTGATGGCTGAAAGGAGACTGGAATAGAGGGGAATGAGAGAGGCTATGGGAGGATCCGAGAAAGGGCTTTTGGAGAGGAGAGTCAGGGTGGCGTCACAGAGGAAAGGACAGGAGTCTCAGATCAAAATAAAAAAAATATTAAGAGGCTGAGAGGAGACAGAAGAGGCAAGAGAAACAGCTCTTTCAGGTCCAAAGGCATGGAAGAACCAGGTGTGTGAGGAGCAGAACAAAGATGGGGTGAGAAAGGCAGGTGGAGTCACCCGGGGAAAGGAATAGGAAGTAAGGGTAGGGCCGCTCAGCTGTCAGAAGGAACCCTCCTGTCCAGGGCTGTCATGTGCAGTGACGCAGGATGTTCACTGCACAAGGGTACCCAGGCAGGTTGGGGCAGGGGTGGGAGCAGGGTGTGGGCTGTGAGAGGGGCTGACATCCAGCCTGTTCAGGTGATGAAGCTGGGCTGGATCTGCTCAGAAGAAGAGTCACTTTTTTCTATTTCTCACAAATGTGCCTGTGAGTTCTGAGGGTGACACTGCTCTGGGATAACCCTGGTCGTGGTCGTCTCAGGGATAAGACAGAACACATCGCAAGGCTTCAGCATCGGTTGTGGGGACAGAGCAGTGATGTGACTCAGGTCGGAGCCACTGCTCACTCACTGAGAGATCACCAGCAGGTCCGTTCCCCTCTGAGCCCTGTTTTCCTCATCTGTAAAAGGAGTACAATACGCCCTCGTCAGCTTTGCTCACCTGAGTCCTGGGGTTCAGAAAGGATACGGGGAGACCGTGCACACCCCCCCACCACTCACCCGGCAACGTGAGGCGTCAGACTGCGGGTGACCTCCCTTTCATCGTGGCTGTGTTTCAACAGAGCACTCTTTCCCCATCAACGTCCTTGACCTCCAGGTCACCAACAGACCTTCCCAGATCACAGGTGGTCCTCTGCCATTGTTTCTCTTAACACTGCTTACTCCCCGGCAACCATCCCAATTCATACTCCGTTCAGTTCCTCCTTTGTTTTTGTATGTCTCGCATCATGGAACTGTAAATTATATCCCTTCTGTCTCTCAGTTGCTTTCTTATCTCCAGCACCTAGCACAATGCCTGGCGTATATTAGGTGCTTGATAAACATCTGTGGATGAATCGGAAGAATGAATTGGTTCGGTGGTCCCGAAGAGCACGGCAAACCAGCAGGGACTCTGTGTCTCTCATATTCATCTACACACAAATACTAACCAGGGGCACAGACACACGGCAGCAGCAGGGCCAAGGACGACTGAGATCTGGGTGGGGAAGTGCCTGCTTCTCATTTCCAGTAAGGGGCAAAGAAACGGCGGCGATGAGGTGGAGGAGGTGAGAAACGGAGGCTTGAAGATGAACCAAAGACCAGAGAAGGAGGAGATACCAATTGCTCTCTCTCTCTCTATTTGTTGTTTTTGAGACTATTATGCAGTTCCCAGGATGTACCTGATGCCTGGAATGACCCAGCTTGTCCCTCGTTCCAACACAAACCTCAGCTAAGAATGATTGATCTGAAGTTCTTTACAGCTGATTTCCAGACTGACACAGCCAAGTGACAGAGTGATTTTAAAAGGGCACCAAAGATTTGGATCCGTTGTGCACTAATCACGAATTGTGAGAATGCATCAGAAAAGTGTTTCTGCTCCCTCTGGGATCTTTTCTGTGGATGCTCCTTTGCAGAGGAATTTCAGACTTACAATTCAGCAGTCACTCTACAGTTTCCCTCTTATGCAAAGGAAGCTCTCAAAGTCTCGTCCTGTGTCCTGTGTGTGTATCTGGGAGATTGGTCTTTTCCACCTGCTCTGATTTCTCTCTCAGCCAATGAAACGAGGCTTCGCCCCCGCCTCTCATTTTCTGGAATTTAGCTCAGACTCATTTTGGAGAGAAGCTTCTTAGACCCAGCCATTGCTGCTTCCCGGTGAACTCTTCAACACAAATGTAGAAAAATTAAATTTTTTTTCCCTAACGAGATTTCCCCTAATGTCAATTTATTTATTGGATGCTTCCTGAGCTGTCCTCAGATGCTATGACTGTGGCCCTGGCTCCTGCTTCAGTCATATACTAATCAGAAGTGTTTGGAAGGTAGTTTACCCTTGACAGTGACCTGTATTACAATTAAAGCTTATGATGTGGGCCTCTTATTTGCCTAAGGAGACAACAAGATTTGCTCTGTAATTTGAGAAGCACTTACAATACAGCTAGCCATGCTGTAAGCTGATTATAAATAAAGTTCAGCCCAATTGCTTCCATCAGAATATCAGATTCACAGTCAAAGAAAAGGGCACAACCTCGATGCGCAGTTGCTTGGCATTGCTTCGGTACATAAATCAGATTCTCTTAGCAACTGCTGCATATCATGTTTATTAAACACCTTCTGGCTATTACAGAGCAGGGGACTAAAATATCCCTCTCAAAGTCTCGGAAAATCTTCCCGGGCATTCACTATTTTTAAAGTCTGCCGAGCGTTAGCAGCGCTCTTTCTGCAGAAGAGGCACTTTGGGGGCTTAGGGATTGGGTGGGCTCGGAAAGTCATGTGAGGAGGAACGTTGATTTCTTTTCTATCCCCCTCACTTTGAAAACAGAGCAACTTGTTGGGCTCCAGTGCCGTGGCCTTCAAAGCCCATCCGGCGGAAGGGAAAATGGTTCTTCTCTCTTGTCGCTGGTGGGACAGGTGGGGAGACAAAGGAGCAGAGAGAGGGGGAATGATCACGGGAGACTGAAGGGGCAAGGCACCTGCCCATCATCCTGGGCTCAGCTTAAGTGCGAGAAAGCTCTCTGATTTCTTTATTCGTTCAGCTTATTTATTTTAATAACAAAACAGCTGTATTCCTAACGTGTATTATTTCAAACAGTACACACTTAAAGAGAGCAGAAGTCTCCCTTCTAGACTCGCTCACCTCCCAGTGCCGCCTCCCTGCCCTGACTACGCATAGTGTGTCATCGGAAGCAAGATGCGGATGTGATGAGGGATCTTGCCCTGGGGTCATCCTGAATGATCTGGTGGGCTCTAAATGTAACCACCAGGGTCCTTATAAGCAAGAGGCAGAGGCAAGGTTGACACCTCTTCCTGTCCCCTTGGCCGGACGAGGATACACTTCTACATATTTGTACGAAAGTTGGTTGCTGTTTTTTTTTCCATAAACGAGATCATGTAAGAACCAACTGTTCTGCAGTCTGCATTTGTTTCTCTGTTAATTGTATCTTTGAAATCTTTCTATATCACTACAGAGAAATCTGCCTCATTCTTTTTGATGGCTGTGTAGTATTCCATAAGAGCAGTGCTCATCCTTCATTTAATCCCTCTCCTGTTATGAACATTTAGCTCACTTCCGTGGTTTTGCTGTTATAAGCAGTGTTTCAATGGATACCTTCTACAAACTATCTGTGTGAGTGTTGGAGAATTTCTCTATGATAGATGCCTGGGAGGGAAATTGCTGGATTGGAGGGTACGTGGTGTTTCAATTTTAATAGCTTGTTGCCAGATTGTTCTCTGAAAGGCTTGAACTAATTCACATCCCCACCAGAGGTACTGAAGGTTTTTTTTTAAGGCAGGCAGATGATATTGTATTAAGGATTTCACTTAAGGAGATTATATGTCAATTCCACCAAGGAACTCTTACAAAAACAAAGCCTTAAACTAGTATGCAATCACTAATTCCATTGTAGAAAAAATTAGGAAAGGTAGAAAAAGAGAAAGAACAGCAAAAGCTCAAATCACCAGACATCGCCCCATCCACTGATAATCCCACTGAGTGAGCTTTTGTTCTAGACTTTTCTGAATGTACACTTGATTTGGACATAGCATCCCACTATACACCCTGTTTGTAACTGGCTGTTTTCATCCTTCTGCTACGTCTTGGAATCTTGTCCATAGCAACTACCACGTATCTACACAGTCATTTTGATGGTTGTATAATATTTTTTCAGCCCCCTAGAGTTGGACACTTAGTGTGTTTCAGCTTTTCACTGTGATAAGCAATACTGTAATGATTTCTGCTCCCAAGTTTGTGAGCATGTATCCATCTCTCACATTTATTTCATCTCTCTTTCCTGCTTCTCTGCTCTGGTTCCAGGGCACCTTCAAGACTCCTGAAACTTGCTACAGCTGCCCAGATTTGGGGACATTTCCCTGGTGATGCCAGTCACCGAGTCACTTGATGTGCTCCCATCTCTGACCCTGTCAGGGGCTTCCCTGATGTCCTATAAGTGACAAAAGCCCTCTTCTGCCCAGAGAGACTTGTATTAGTTTCCTGGGGCTCCCATAATTGGGCAAACAGGAACGTCTTCTCTCATAATTCTGGAGGCCAGAAGTCCAGAGTCAAGGTGTCGGCAGGGCCGCGGCTTCAAAGACTCCAGGGGAGAAGTCCTGGCCTCTTCCAGCGTCTGAAGGCTCCCGGCTTTCCTCGGCTCGTGGCAGCATCTCTCCAGTCTCTGCCGCTGTCTTCACGTGGCCTCCTCCTCTGTGTCTCTACGTCTGTCCTGTAAGCACTTGTCATTGGATATAGGACCCATCGAATAATCCAAGATGATCTCATCTTGAGACACTTCATTTAATTACATCCACAAAGACCCCTTTTCCGAATAAAGTCACGTTCTCAGGTACGGGGGGTGGGGTTGGGCGTAAACATAGCCTTTGGGGAGCCACCATTCAATCCGCTACAAGACACTTTGTGCGACTGTCTTCCACACTAGTGATGCTCCGTCCTCCTCGCCCTCCCGCTCCGCACCCTCTGGACGGATGAAAGGCCTGCTCACCACCCAAGTGCTCTGGGCCCTTGGATTTTGAAAGCCTTTGAAGACACAGCCTTTGCGGCTGTTCCTCACAACCTGGTCACAGAAAGAGGCCCTGTTTGGGGGCAGCCTGGTCTCCCAGATGCTTCTCCAAGCCACTCGATGATTGGCCTCCTTCAAGGGTCATTTCTACACCTGCTTCTTTCATCCAGCCTTGGTCTCGCGCATCACGGTCAGAGGCACAAGGCCGAGCGCAGCCGGGGTCTGGAGTCTCTTAGACAAGCAGCCACAGCACCGACCAAGATATTACGACCGTGCATTAAAAAGTGCAGGTCCATAAAGTAATCAGAAGCAATGCAGCCGGGCTGGCAGCTCAGAGACCCCGGTTCCTTGCTTGCATCTCCCGGACCTTGGCAAATCTCCATTCTTTATGGGTAGATTTGATGTTTAGAAACGGTCAGGAGCCACAGGGGACCGGAACCATTCTCCAGTTGGATGATGAAAAGAGGGAGAAATTGTTTGTAGCGAAGAGGTTGGGGCTGACGGAGCCAGGAGGGTGCAGAGTGGAAGGCAGTTCTGAATGTGGCATCTGGAGGGTGGCGAGCCCCCCGCCCCGCCCTGAGTCACCACCTCCAAGGGACCTGCATGCAGACTCAGAAATTCTCCCATTTCAGTTCTCTAAAAAGAGACTCATTTCCTTCTTTCTATTACTCAAAAAATAAGGGCGAAGCAGTTTGACGGAGGTGGGGGAGGGGGCGTCTGCATTTTTGCCTCTCGATTCTTCCTTCTCTTACCCTCAGTCCAGAGAGCCGCCGTATTTGATCGGAGATCGGACCAGAGCTCCAGAATCGCTCATCATTCTAAGCTCTTTTGCTGATTAACCAGAAAGATACGGAACAAAGCTGAGGTCCAGGGGACTTACAGAGAGTTACTGCTTTTGAATTTTATCAACATAAAAGTGTAGGAAGAATAAAACACCTTCCCATGTTATAAACAAAAGGGTTTTAGCAGCAAAAAAGTAGAAAGACCTTCACGTCCAAGTAAAGGAGAGTCCTTCAAACTGAATGGATTTTGTTTTAAGAAAAACTCATCAGATTTGCCCCACTTTCCTCAGTTGGCTGCTGGTTAGTGAGAATTTTGTTACGAACCTGACACCACCCTTTAGAGTCACCATCTACCATGAATAGGAACCAGGAAACCAAAAGTCACAGCATTGGGTATTCACCACGGTTTCCCTTAAAGGCAACTCGGCAAGGAGGATAATGTTGGTTCCATTTTACGGGTGAGTCCAAGTAATTTTGCTCAAAGCCACAAATGTAGCTCGTGGTGGAGTCAGGCTCGGAACCCCACGGGCCTGACTCCAAACCCTGTGTTTTTCCCACCTCCTACCCCGTCTTTCCTCCACCATGGGTGTGTTCTCCATCCCAATAATTGTGGGTTTTACAAAGTCACCAGCACTAGCATTCATGGGGCCATTTCTACGAGTGAGGCCCCGTACTGCATGTCAGGGTGAGAGAGATGAATAAAACACAATTCTTGACCCTGGTGAGCTCACTTTCCAGTCAAAGGAAATGACAGATTCAGAGAATATCTCGAATGATACACAACAGTGAAAACTGGACCGGGGTCCTTCGGGAAGGTGGCAGCGGAAGATGTGCAGAACACCCCATCTGTAATCAGCCTGGAATCCACGTGAACACGTAGACAAGAAGGTTTCCAATACCCAGACCGGCAGGAGCAGGCTCTCACGCTGCTGGCGGGCGGGCGTGCACATCTTTCCCGAGGGCGATTTGATAGTCTACACCGTCTTTGGAAATGTTCGTTCCCTTTGAATCACTGCTCGGAAATTATTTTAACTCCTAAATAAATTCTCTGATTAGGATCAGAGGCGGGTGCAAAGACAAATATACCAAGGATGTTCGTTACAGTCCAACTTATAATATTGAAAACCTATTTACAAAATAA